>NC_141912.1:45807045-46119545 GCF_057802395.1 Ceratotherium simum simum
GTGTTAGGAGCAGGTAGACAGTCTCCTACCAGCAATAGTCCCCTTTGTTACTGTTCCTCCTCAACCCTCCTTCCTCCTTTCCCCAAGTGCCACTCCCTCCCCTGCAATGCACCAAGGGCACATTAGCTACCCTTTTCTCCCTATTTTCTTCCTCCAGAGCTGTCCTTGAAGCTCACTTGGCCCTGATCACACCAGTATGAACATCCTGGGGAGAAAGGAATGGGGACCAAAGATGATTTCCCTCCTTCACCTCTTAGGATGGCACTGAAGGCCATTGTTTTAATTTCCTTTTGGGGAAAAGTCATATTTGGTCCTGGTAGCATGATTGAATAATAATGATAATAATTAATAATATTTAAGTTTTATTGCACACTTGGCTATGTGCCTGGCACTTTGCTTAATATTTCGCAGACCTTATCTCAATCTTCCCAGCAACCTATGAAGAAGTTAGTACCATTTTTATCCCCATTTTACTGATGAGGAAACTGAGGTTCAAACTTGCCCAAGGTTACACAGCTATTAAGACTCAAGCCTAGATCTGCCTGATTCCAAAGACTGTGTTCCTAAGCTAAAACTTTAGACACAATCTGTTTTATCATCTATTTAATGGAGGTTATGAGAAGTAAATGAGTTAATGAGACATGAAAGTACTTAGCAAAGTGTCCAGCACACAATAAATATAAAATAGATGGTATCTATTATTCTTATTCATAGTAATTAAGATGATTATTTTTAAAAGCATAAACAAAATTTTCAATTAGTTTGAATCACAATAGAGTGGAAGACCCAAGTCGAACAGTTTTTTAAAAATACTATTTTAACATTTTAAAAAATGTTGCTCTTTGAAAGTAATGTTTTTCTATATAATTTATAAACTATTTTTCTACTGAACATCATGGCTAAGTTTGGCAATTGGCTTACCAGGGGCTCCTTCCCTGAAGGAGCTCAGAGACCTCATATCACATAAACCATAAATATAAAACACATTGACACATTCAGAACGGAAATGTTGACCCTCCCCCAACCCTAATCCCCAATCTGTAATCTCTTCCAAGGTTTTCCATTTACGTGTGTTGAGTCTCGTGTAAATGTTGCTACTGGAAAACTTAATTTGAATTTAATTTGGCAGCATTGGCCTCATCTAATGAGAGAAAGACCCAAGCCAAGAAATTCCTGTCAACCTCAGCTCTTACCTTTCCAGGACTGGCTCTGGGGTCCTCCTCACCACCTGATGAAGGGACAGCCCCAGGCCCCCCATTCCTGAACTGGCATCACTAAGAGGCAATGCTGTGCAGTAGAGAGAGCTGACCTGGGGAGCCGGAGGCCTCAGGAAACCTGGCTGCAGCCTGAAATGGAACACCTGGTGTGTGCAAGGCTGTGTGCACTTGTGCACGGGCCTGGAGGAACTCGGGACTGGGGCATCAGTGTTCCCTGCCCTGAATCCTTTAAACCTCTTACACTGAATAGGTAGACTTCTCTCCAACTACCTTAAAGCATTTTACAAACTACTTCCTTGAATCTACTTTATATGGAATTAATATCCTATTTTACTGAAATCCTGGAGAACAGAAATGACCTCTCTTCCTCTCACCCTCTCTGCCTTCTTTTCTTTCATCGTTCTGCAAATATTTATCGAACACCTATTACAGGCAGAGCAATATGCTGGAAGGCTTGCCACCATTAAAAAGCATATTGGAAAGCATCTTTGTTCAACCTAATCCATTCCAATAAGAGATGTGGGTCAGGCCATTCTTTATTTAAGCAAATTCATGAATGCTTCAGATTGCCAAAAAGTTAGCAATTAGTTTCTAGAGAGATTTTAGATAGTTTTGATTTCTGCTTATAGCCAATTTCATTTCCCATTTCTCATTTCCTAAAATACTCAAGTATTTATAAGGCACTTGGCATCTATATTTAGTCATACAAGCCTTTCATTTCCACCACAATATATGGGGGGCTTGGTGTTTAAAAAGTGGGTGATTTACATACAATCAAAGCGGGAAGAGTTGCCCTTCCATTTTCTCCTCCCTCTTGTAGCAGCCATGCAGCCAACTCTGCATTAAGGGGTTGAGTGGTGTATTGAAAGGGGGAAGCAGAAAGCGGCAACAAGATCTGGGTTCCAGATCCTTAACCCCTACTAACTAAACGTGTGACCTTGAACAAGCCACTTAACCCCTCTTGACCTTCTCCTTAAGTGTGGGAAATAATATACTAACCTACCAGATGGTATGTTACCGGACCATGCGGTAACTCTTACCTATAAATTTGGAGTGGCTTTTAGACTGGAGAAATTACGGGGAGTTTTAAGAGGTGCAGCTACGGTCTGCCCAGCATTAGGAGAGAGAATAAGGTCCATTGTTTCTCAGAGAATTGGCAAAAATGGCCATTTTGTAGAGGATGAGGAAATGGAATCCCAGAGAGGTCAAATCACTTATGCAGGATCACCATGTAGAGAGATGAGGGGAAATGTAGAGAGATATTTATATGCAGGCAGATAGATGTCCAAGGGCTGGGCATCTATTTCCAAGGAGTTCTCCTACTCATTCATTGGAGGAGACATCTCCTTTCTTCATAATAGCAGCATCTTCTTCATTATCTTTTCATTAAGCACTAACACTTATGTACTTTTCTAGTTTTTATGAACCTATTTCATTTGTTATAAACTTAGGCAAACTGATTCTGTTAAAAATTTCTTATACTCATGTAAATTAATTTCTAACATACCTTACTCCAGCTAACTTCATTGAAAAAGACTTGCTATACGTTACTTCATAAAAAACAGATAAAGTGATATGCCAGGCCTGACAGTGAGTGAGAGCTTCAGTCTAAGAGCATCAGTGCCATTCCATCCCGGACAAAGATGATCTCTCCACTGGCAACATGCTTCAAGTTGATTGTCCCTTAGGGGACAAGATGGTCCCTTGCCCTTAATGCTAAGAGTGGATGTCATGGCCTTGTTGTGGTCAAAGGTCTTTCTATTTGCTGTTTCATACTCTGGCTGTAGAGATGAGGCCACACTCTTGACTTCACTACGTGATATCCTAGCCACCTAAACAAATGAAAACATGACAGCTAATCTTGAAAAAAGATAAACTTTTCATCTCATTTTTACCTTTTATCTACTTACTATCTGGGTTATCTATAACCCACGTCTGTTTAATTTAAAAGATGCAAGAGGAAAACCATGCTAATGGGGCAATGATGGAACACACAGTGTTAGGTGTAGTGTTAGACAAAACTTACAACGTAGTTACTCGCTTGATCGCTGTTTAATGATAGAGACAACCTCATTGTGCCAGGTGATTATCAGACAAAAGTGCTAAGCCATTTGCAGGGCAGAAGGAGGTGGAGGGCTGAGAGGAGAAAGAATTTGTAGTTTCACTCTATGCCTTGCTTGAGAGAATAGTTGTCATTGCTTTGCTTCACAATCCCCAACTCTCATCTGGTCTTAAGGGAGGGGCTGCATTTTTATTCATTCAATAAGTACTGATTGAACACTTACTAGAAAATGATAGGAATGACAACTAACAAGGCATACCCCTATCCTCAAGGAGCTCACCACCTGCTAAGAGAGACAGAGAAATAAACCTGTAAGTGACAATAGAATGCAGCAGTGCCCTAACAGAGATGCAAACCAAGGGTAGAGGAGCCCCAAGGAGGCAGCAACTCCTGGCCAAGGCAGGAAGCTGACATTTGAGCTGGATCTGGAAGGATGAGTAATTCCTTACAATTCTGGGTCTGCAGCAGCTAGGATGTGGGGTCAGCCCCACATCTACCCTGCAGTGCAGTACCTGGGAGTAGACAAATCCCCCCACCACGGAGATCCCATGTAGAGAGTTCCAGAAAGAGAGTGAGATAGCGCCCCCAGGCTCTGTGGTGCTCTGTAGGCTGCCAAACCACGCGTCTATTAATAAAACGAGCTAGAGGGGTTCTCAAAGGGGTTAGAGTGGTGGAGTGGGGTGAGCAGTATCCGAATCTCTGTGGGATACGAGTCATACTTCAGAAAACCATATTCAATATTAGAATAAGTAAAAACCAAAAGAAATACCTATGTTATCGAAATATAGAACAGGAAGAAAAAAATGTGAGATCTTAATGTTTATCAAAAGAGGCCATCAATATAAAAAATGTTGAGAGATAATAGCATAACATATCAAATTTCTGGTACAGACTGTAGATATATTTTATCCAGTTGCTTGCTCTGCACCTAGCGGCAAGTGGACTGGAGTCTGGATGAGAGAATGAGAGGTAATTTGGCGCATAGGACCCTTCAGCATTCAATAGGGAAAGGTGACAAGTATAAATGGTTGGGATAAGTTTATGCTCTGGATGCTCACACATTCAAAGAACGTCATGAGAGCTATGCCCATGACTGACCCTAAGTAAAACTTCAAAGCAGGATCTTGGGGTCTTCTCTACCCACACCTCCAGACCTCTCCTTGGGAGGCCCACCATGCCGCTGAAGGACCTCACATGGACTCTTCCTCTCTCCCCAAGCCCACACCAACTAACCCTGTACTGTGGACCTCCCCTTTAATAAAGTGAAACTGTCTTGACCCTCACCTTTGAGAAGTCAGTGTATTTGCATTTCAAGGGAGTTTTTCTGGAACCACCAAAAGCCACATACCCTGCTCAAAGGGCAGGAGCCTTTCTTGGGATACTTTTTTGATATCCCTCACATCCCATCCTGCGGCTGCTGTCTTCTTGCAGGCAACTCTTCCCTTGCAGCCAATCCTTCTTCTCTCTCTCTCTTGCCCAAGCACCCTGCCTAGATCCCTTGAGATAACAGAGGATCCGTGCCCTTAGCCATTATGGGTTAAAGTGAAAATGAGAGAGAATTCTGGTTCTACCTGAAGCTCGCTTTCTAGGCCTTGCATTTATTCCTGTCTCTGCAAGAGACAGTTTATTGATTAATGGAATCTTTATTAGTGTGATTAGAACAAATAAAACACATGCACACACACATAAATCCATCTCTACCCCTCCCAAACCACTGGCCGGTGAAACGAGCTCTATTTCCAGCCCTGACATCTTGCCAGTTTGTCATTCTCCTTCCTGGCCCCATCAAGTTCCTTCGGTTTTGAGTTTATTGGCTACACAGCGAAGTTTATGTTGTCATAGAAATTAGCCTTGATGGACAGGGATATGGCCAGGGGATCAGGAGAGTTCGGCAGCCTCGTGGTGTTGGCATGGCTGAGATGTTAGGGTGCCTGGAGCCCTCTCCAAGAAAAATCAAAGCTGGCTCTTTGCAGCAGCAAGCGAGTGCAATGAGACACTCCTGAGGGACAGGAGCTTGGACGTGATTGTGAGCCGTCCAGTTCCATTCCACCCGTAAGCCTCCCCCCTTCCTCCCCAACCCTCCCAGTGCCCCCAGTGCCAAAAATCCTTCCCTGAGCAATGGAGGCAGGGCTGGGAGGCCTGAGGTTAAGCCGTTCTCTTCTACAGCTTGTGGTTAGCTTTCGTAGGCTCTTGGCTGTTTGACAAAGTTGGATAATAATTCAATATGTCTTACTGAAATATTTGACCTTATTGTTAGTTTTTGTGACAAGGGGAATTTAAAGGAGCTGCAAAAATGCAAGAAGTGTGGCTGAAAAAGGCCAGCGTATGCCACTGAGCAGTGAACAGTTTCTTTTTCTGACATCTATAAAATTTAGGTGAAAACAGGTCAACATTGATGTTGGCAAATGGGAAAGCCAGTTCTATTGTTAGCAAATGAACTTCAGATATACGTGTAAGTCCGGTTCAATCAAAACCATGTTTGATTTTAGACACTAGTGATGTGCTTTCTATTAAAAATAAAAAGCTGATTTATATAGACACACAAAGTAAAAATATTATTTGGCCAAACAGATCATTTTCTAAGTATCAAATCAACTTGTTGAAGAACAAAATGGGACCTCTTTCATTTTCTTTTTGAATTTTGTAGGATACATGCTCCCAGCATCCTCTCTTCTCCTTATTTTGAATTGGCAAGGGCTGTTGAAGATTGAAATCATATATTAAGAAAAATCCTGCGTTGCCTGATGTGGGGACTTAGTGTAGACTGCTAGCTGGTGGCTGAGAATGAAATGAAGTTACAGGACTCAAATCTACAGCTCCCCAGATTTGGCCTGAGTCTTATAATCATTTTTATGGGCTCCTCTCAGGAGTCTCATAAGATGTGTTCGAGCTCACAGAGGAGGAACATAAGAGACGTTCCAGTCACTTGCCAAATCCAGATCATGGAGGGTCAGTTAATTTTAGCCTACTGGGCAGCATGCTGGTCTTATTTTCTCTCTGTCCTCGGATCATCTGAAGTCCTTGTCCTGCTAGGAACTGGAACAATCGTAGAATGTTGGAACTGCTTCTTCCCCCACAACCTCCCACTAGCAAATGAGGAGGCTGAGGTCCAGAGTCAAATGTGGGCCAGTTGATGGGATTCTAGAAAGGTTTGCTCTTCTGTGGGAGATCTTTTTTTTCTTTTAAATTTTTTCTTTTAAATTTTGAATTGAACAACTCAGGGGCATTTGGAACACTCTCAATGTTGTACAACCACTACATTTTCATTACCCCAAGCCGAAACCTTGTACCCATTAAACCGTTGCTCCCTGTTCCCACCTCTGGATTCACTTTTGAGTACAAGTTGGTTAGTTTGGTTCCCATAGTGTCATTTTAGGGCCTCACAATGTTAACTAAGGCTCTGCTCCATTTCCCGGTAGGACTGGGAGGAGAGAGCCTGTCTTGCCGGGAGGAGCCGAGGCCCTGGGCTGGGGGTGGGTGTGGGGCCCAGGAGAGACAGCATCTGCAACCGCACGGTAACCCAGCCCCAAGACTCTCTGAACCGGAGGGGACCATCTGTTGGGGTAGCTGCTCTTTCTGAGGCTGATGTTTGGTCTCCTGCTGAGGTGATGATCCCTTTAAAATTCTCAGCATTCTCCCTCTCCCACGTCCTGCCTCCCATCTAGGAGGCATCTTATTCCTTTAATTTGTGTTGGGAGGCATCCAAGTCTGGCACCAGCCAGCCCCGCCTCGAGAAGCTGGGAGGTGGGGTGGGCTCACCCAGATCTAGGGAGCGCTCCCCGGGATGCTAACTGCCAGCTGTCTCCTTCAATTCGCGTCAACCTGCCGGATAATCATTTTCAAATGGCAAACAATAATAAAAGCTTTCCTCTATTTTGCTTCCAAGTGTCAACGTATCTACATAAGCTATAGATGTGTGTGTGTGCGCGTGTGTGAATTGTCTAAGAAAAAGAGAAGTTCGAGGAGCACTCGAGTTTGTGGGGGAAGCTTCCAGCACTGTATGGGAGGCCGCCCTGGAGCGCAGGTCAGAGAGAGAACTAGATGGTCAGGTGACTAGTCTTTAATCCACATCTGGAGGAAGTCGGCGGGTCTCTCCTGAGTTGGGTCCCTTGTAAATCTAGGGATAGCTTAAAGCTGGAATGAGACAAGAGTGGGGAAGCCAGAGAGCAGGTTTGTCTGCTGAAGATGTGTGACTTGATAGTGCAAGAAAAACCCCAAATCTTTGACCTCAAAGGGAGGGTGAGGCTGACACTCCCCTCAGGGTGCACGTGTGTTCTGGGGCTGCAGAGTCCCAGGTCTCATTGTGACCCCTCTTCCTGGAGTGTCTATTTTCCTTGGAGAGGTTGGGGTATGGTGAAGTTAAGTAATTTAACTGGTAAGTAATTTCAACCATTTTTTGTATCAAAATAAAGATGAATAAATTATGGAATGCAATACAAAATCCATAGGAGTTGCAGAGAGAAAACAGGACTTTGGAGAAATCTACTTGCAGTAAGTTAATTGGGGCCAAACTCAAGCTAATGCCCCAGAGTTAAGGGTCTGTTCTCTGCAGTCAGGTGGCTGTAGCAGAAATAATTGAGAGGTCCTGTCAGCGTTCAGGGCATTCCCCCAGAGCCCTGTGAGTAGCTGGATCTTGTGGAATTTCCTCCCCCCACCTCCCGTCCTTTCACTCATCCAACTCCACCCCTTCCTGCAAACGTTCAGGTCCCCCACCTCTATGAAGACTTCCTCACCATTCTGACCCGATTCTCAGTGACGCCATATGTCGTCTGTTCTGTGAGTTTTGTACTCCAATCCGTTTATACTCTGTTTCAGTCATCTATCGCTACTTTACACCACGACTTAGCGGTTTAGAACAACAGCTGTTTTATCGCGTATGATTCTGTGGGGCAGGGCTCAGCGGGGCGGTTCTGCAGGGCTGGTGTGGGCTTCCTCCAGGCAGAGTGGCCCCAGGGTGGTCAGAATTCTTCCACAGCACAGGCTTCTAAGAGGCACAAAAGTGGAAGCTGCATGTCTTTTAAGGTCCACCTTAGAAGAGGGGCTGGGTGAGGTCACTTCCACTGTATTCTATTGGTCAAAGCCAGTCTCAGGGGTCAGCCCAGAAGTCAAGGGGGAAGGAAATAGACCTCCAACTCTTCCTAGGAGGAAAGGCAGAGGATTTACAGTTATCTTTATACTACCACATGTAGTTGAAACTCAACCTGTCTGGTTTTGAAGCCCATGATCTTAACCACTCTGCAGTCATTCCCCTGAGATCTCCCAGTTCTCAACGACCATTCACTGCTGACTGCAGGGGGACTCAGTCGACATTTGGTAATTATTTCAGGATTCAGGCATCAGGAACAGGTGTGGGAGAAGAGACTTTGGGCACGAGGCATCCCTGCGCAGGGAGACCCTTCTTCACCAAAACACAAGGATAAGAGGCATCCTGCGGGCTGGCCCGGTGGCATAGTGGTTAAGTTTGTGTGCTCTGCTTTGGCAGCCTGGGGTTCTCAGGTTCGGATCCCGGGCAGGGACCTACACAATGCTCATCAAGCCATGCTGTGGCGGCATCCCACATACAAAATAGAGGAAGATTGGCACAGATGTTAGCTCAGGGCCAATCTTACCCTCCCCCAAAGAAGGCATTCTGGTGATGGAGAAGGTCATGTTTGGCAGGAAAAGATGAGCCCCTGGTATTTGTAAAAGGGGTCATCATATGCTTCCTTGAGTCCTCTGATAGACTGAGTGTATGTCAAATAACCAAGACTTGAGGGGCTCTGCTTAAGGGGAAAATAGAAACTCACATCATTCAACAGTTTGGACATCTGCAGGAAAGAGCTGGGTAGCAGGATTCCTCTAGACTTGCCCAGGGTACCTGGGGACAGTCGGGCTGGAAGGGCTACCTGGTTGTCACTCAGAGACTCAGCAGGGTCCAAAGAGCCACCCTTCCAGGAAAGCAGAGAAAGAGGCTATTGTTTCTTGCCACTTTAAGTAGCTGATGACAGTACAAAGGAATGTAGTTAGGACCCTGCCCCCTAACTACGGAGGATTAGCAACTGAAGAAGCAGACTCTCGAAGCCTCTGGGCACAAGGTGTGGGAAACACTGTGGAGGCAGAGAGGGAGTGAGTGTTCCCTGGAGGTGGTCATGTTGATTCTGGAATTCCACCCTCCACCTCCCAGCTACCGAAACCTCCATCTCACTGGGTGCCTCAGTTTCCTCATCTGCAAAATGGGGATGGTAGTTCTTAGGATTTTTTCCTTTTGAGGATTAAATAGAATAATCTATATAGAGGGGCTGGCATGGTGCTTGTCATAAGTAAGTGCTTAATAAATATTAACTTCTTTCTTTCCAAAATGTTAGAAAAGGGCCCTTAGAAATCACTGAATCTAGTTCATGAATGACCAGACTGAGGCCTGGAGATGTGAAAATGATTTGCCCAAGTTTAAGCAACGTGTTGGGGAACCTGTTTCCTCCTCTTGGCCCATGGCTCTTTCTTCTGTTCCATAGATGTTTAAGTCCCTCTAAGGATGTAAAGAATTTTCCATCACAGCCACACTGCAACTCATGATGGTCGCTTTTTTTTTTTTTAATTCTTGGACTGAATGCTCCATATGACCCTGAAGAACATGGGGTAACCAGAAGAGAAAATGCTGGCAAAACATTAAAACAAAACACCTAAGACACCAGCAGATTTCAACGTGAAAACCTCAGAATAAAGCCATCCACTGAAATCACATTAGTAAGTCCTTGCTACGCTGTCAGTTTCTTTTTTATTTAAAAAAATTATTTTAAAGATCAGAGTTCAGAATTATAATAAAGTAAAAAATAAAATGTCTCCTTCCTGCCTGTCTCCCCTCGCCCCCAGTTCTCCTCCAGACAACTTTCATGCCTGTCCACCTTTGCCTCCTTTTTATCAACAAGACACTGGAAATTGCATACGTCCACCAACAGTCAGGGCGTTTCGGTCTATGGAATTCAGTCTCCTAGATGAGCTGGGAATCAGGAGGTCTGGGCTCTATGGAGACAATGTACTGGGGCCCCATTATCTATTACAGAACAACAAATCACCCCAGAATTTGGTGGTGCAAAAGAACAACATTTTATTATGCTCGTTGGTTCTGAGGATGGGGAATTTGAACGGGCACAGCAGGAATGGCTCGTGTCCACTGTAAACGTTTGTGGCCTCAGCTGGGAAGACTCGAAAGGCCGGAGAGGTGCTCACTCACACGTCAGGTGCCTGGGTTGGACCGGCCGAAGGATGGTCTTAGGGAGGACGGCCTCCTAGAGGGCCTCTGTGTGGTGGCCTCAGATTAGTTAGACTTCTTCTGTGGTTGCTAGGGCTCCCAGAACAAGTGTCCCAGCCTAACTGGTGCAAGCTGCGTGGCCTTTGATGACATAGCCTCAGAAGTCACATGGTGTCACTTTCACTGTACTCTATTGGTCGACGCAGTCACAAGGCCACCTAGATTCAAAGAGAGGGGACCCTACCTCTCAAGGGAGGAGTGTCAGAGAGTTGGCACCCGTGTTGTTAAACCCTCACATACGGTGATCGCGTGTTCTGAGCGCTGCTCCACCGTCTAATGGTGTGGTTGCTGCTTCCAGGGGAGAGAGGCAATCGAAGAGATGAGATTTGCACATTTGATCTCTGGGGCATTTTGAAGGTTTATGGAGACAGAATAACTAAAATTGGGATTATTTTGGGTAATCCTGGGGGAAAGGATGGTTTTTAAGCAGTTTGCTTAAAATTTCCGTTTGCCACGCCTGAGAAGTGGGAGATCGCCTGCTTTCTAGCTGGAGTAGGTCTGCCCAGCAGCCACCAAGGCCCTCACCTGGGAGCCTGTGTGGGGACGAGCTAGACTTTCATGTTTTCTCCCTACAGCAGAGGCAATGGCAGTGCTGGCCGGGCAATCTCCTGAGAGCCGAGCAGAGGGTGTTGCGGCCTCATTGAGAGGTGGTTGCGCCCCGCCCTCTGGCCTGCCCCCCACCTGTGTACATACCCAGAAGGAACATCGTTTGTGTTGAATCCAGAGACAGTCTTTGAAGCCCTCGGAGATCTCCAGAGCAGAGCGCTGGGTGAGGTCAGGGCTTTCAGGAGGCCTGAATGGGGGGCGGGAAGCTGGGCGTGCGCCAGCCGGGCTGCTTTGAGGCTGCATCACGCAGCCCAAGGGATGCCCCGCTCATACTAGGCAGCCCGGCACGGTGGTGTCAGGGCAAGAACGTGAATCCCTGTGCTGCTGCCCATCTCCTCGTGCTCCCAGAGGGAGGGGAGAATTAGAGAGTTCAGAGCCTGCCTTGCATGGGCCACTGTGTTAGACACTTTGTATCATTAATCTGTTTCATTTAATCCTCACAATAATCCTGTGAAGTAGGCATTATGATTCCTATTTTATAGCTAAAAGACTGAGGCTCAGAGAGGTTAAACATTTTTTCTAAGGTCACACAGCAAATAAGAAGGGACGCTGGATTCCGAAGGGGCAGGTTCTATTTGCTTTTTCAAAATCAGCATGGCGACAGGGCAAGGAAGCCATCCTCGCCTCTCCTCTTCCAGTCTTCCCTCCATTCCTCACTTTATCCTTTACTCCAAACCGTAAGATTTCCATCGCACGGCTTCTTGATGCTTGCAAAACCTAATTCCTTTGTGGTTAGGTTGAGAAGGAGTTCTCTGCAAAATGCGTTTGGAGAAATGATGTCTTAGAGCCGGGCTATCCAATATAGTAGCCTCCAGCCACATATGACTGTTTAAATCTAAATAAAACCAAGTAAAATTAAATAAATTTAAAATGCAATTCCCTGCTCACACTAGCCACGTCTCAAGTTCTCAATAGCCACGTGTGGCTAATGGCTACTAGCATAGACGGTGCACATGTAGAATATCTGCATTATTGTGGAAAGTTCTGTTGGACAGTGCTGTTGCAGAGAATAAGTATAGGAGGAATCACATTTTTATACCTAGTTCTATTGCTATTTTATTAACACTTTTAATGGTACTTGAGGTGTTTATTTTCTCCAAATCTTTCTCAGAGGTAAAATAATAGACTATATTTTTACAGTACTTTATAGTTTACAAACTGCATTCACATACTTGATCTTATTTAACGCAATAGGCTTGCAAAGTATGGTAGGTAATGATGTGACAGGTGAAGTAGCAGAGGTTCAGAGAGGTTAAGCAACTTGCCCAGGGTTCCATAAACTATAAATGGTAGAGCCAGGATTTCAACACGGGTTCTCTTACGATGCACTTTCACAGGGAGAATTTGTGAAAATGATGCCTGAAATCATCCCTAGGCAAAGTCATTAAATCTAAAGTAATTTACCAGTGTTCTTGTGGGAGGAATTGTGCTTGTCAATTTTTGTTGTTTAGACCATCAGAGTTTTCGTCAGGTCTTGCCACTGACAAATACCTTGGTTTCCTTTCCAAAGTTGTCGGCAGCTTTTATAATTGTTTTAGCGAAAGAACACAGTTTACATTGGTGAATATTTATTAACTGGAAAATTACTTTTTCATGTTAGTTTATAATGACAATGATTATGCTTACAGTCACTTAGACAAGCGGTAAATAAAAAAGAATCAATTTTTATTTTTTTTTTTTTTTAAAGATTTTATTTATTTATTTTTTCCCCCAAAGCCCCAGCGGATAGTTGTATGTCATAGCTGCACATCCTTCTAGTTGCTGTATGTGGGACACGGCCTCAGCATGGCCAGAGAAGCGGTGCGTCGGTGCACGCCCGGGATCCGAACCCGGGCCGCCAGCAGCGGAGCGCGTGCACTTAACCGCTAAGCCACCGGGCCGGCCCGAGAATCAATTTTTAAAAAGTAACTTTCTAGAATTAGGTGTGATGGAAGATACATATACATGGAAAGGTAACCAACAATACCTACTCAGGCATGATATGTGTCAAAGTACTATATAGAGAGCAATTCATTTATTCACTCATTTATTTATGTAATGTAAAATATGTGGCATCCACTGTTCTAGACTCTGGAGATAATAACAAGGGCAGATAAACAGTAAACCTATAATAAAATAAATAACATAATGTCAAGTTGTGATAAGTGCTTTGCATAAACAAAAAACACACAAAGGGCACAGAGAGTAATGGAATAGGTGGGGATGCTATTATAGATAGGGTTGCTAGGAAAGATCTTTCTGGTCATACTTGAATAGAAACCTGAAGAAAGTGACTGAGTGAGTGAGTGTTAACCCCAGAGGAAACTGTTCCAAGCAACAGGAGCCGTAAGTGCAAAGGCCCTGAGGCAGGCACATGCTTTGTTTTTCTTCTTGCACTAACAAAACCAGTCTTACATTCTTTATCTGATTATACATTTATTGTCTGTTTACCCAGTTATAATGCCCATGCTTGGCTCTAGCAACAATGGGGAGGGTTGTGTGGTTGGAATGTAGTGAGAGAGCTGGGGAGTGGTAGGAGATTGAGCCAGCACCAGTTCATGGACCATCAGTAGCAGGCTGTGAAGGACTTCGGATTTTATCCTGAGGTGACCGTGGAAGTTCTTGGTAGTGGAGGATGAAGGGCATGAGCTACCTTAGGCTTTATTTGTTATTTTGTTTTTAATCCAACCTTTTATTTTGAACACTTTCAGATCTTCAGAAAAGTCAAAAGACCTTTACAATATATACTCTTCACCCAGATTATTCACCAATTAACATTTCACTACATTGACTCTGTCTATTTTTTTCTCAACCATTTTAAAGTCAGTTGCAGATAACACAACATTTCACACCTGCATACTTCATCATGTTTGCCCAAAATACAACGATCACACCCAGGAGACTTTGATAAAATAATATTACCTTATGATTATTTAAATATTAAAATAATATATTACTATGTAAATTTATAGTAAATATACTAAATAGTAATATGTTAAATTTCTCAGAATGTCCCAGTGATATTCTTTACAGCTACTTAAAAAACAGTTCTAGGATTCAATCAGGGATGGCATTGCATTGGCTGCCATGCCTTTTTGTCTCTTCTACTTTAGAATAGTCCTCTGCAGACAGCTCAGTGGGAGCAAAGGCTTGAATATTGAAGTAAGAGGACTCTTTTGGGAGGAGCTCGGAGGAGAAAAAGGAGATGGGTTTGAGAAGGGAGATTGGGGCCAGATAAGGGAGACTTCAGGTGCAAAGCTAGTGATTTGGGGCCACAGGAAGCTGTTGAAAGTTTTTGACAGTGACTCAACGAAAGCAGTATTTTCATGGTTCATCCAGCTGCTGAGTGCAGAATGGATCCGTGCTGAGAAAGCCTTCGCGGTCGAGATGTGCAAAATGGTGCCATTGGCCTCTGCCCTCATCCTGTCCCGGCCCCGCCCCCTCCTCCTTCCTTATTCTGGTCTCCAAAGCAGAGGTGCTATGTCCGTTCTCTTCCTCTGCTTCTGGCTTCACCTCCATCCTCTGTATCTCTTCCTCTGCCTTCTTTCTTTCTGACTTCTGTCTGCCGCTCTTCCCCTCAGATCCTTCACCTAAAACGGGTAGCTGAGTGAGAGGGAGGTTGGGGTCCTTGTCAGGAGGGAGGAGGCTCCACAGTACTGTGGGGAGGAGTACACCTGGCCTGGGTTTCCTCAAGTAAGAGCAGTTCTTCCCCAGAGCCTGGAGGGGAAAAAGCGAACTCCCTGAACGCAGGCACTTTGTAGTTTGAGATTTAACCCAGCTTCCTGCCTCTGCCAAGTTCTTCCTTACTTTCCCACTGTTCCTGCAGGCTCGGTCCTCACAGCCAGGCATCTAGAGAGCAAGAAAGCTTCAGACTTGGATGCTGTCCTCTTCAGCATGGGACCCGGGGCCTCCTGTGTCCTTGCCAGGCATGCCACTGCTCCCAAGTGGGGGTTTCCTCGTTGGGTAAAGGGATGCTGCCTACCACTTTTGAGGGCAGGGCAGGAGGGAAAGCCTGGTCAACAAGTGGGTCCTAGGGGGGCC
This sequence comes from Ceratotherium simum simum, assembly GCF_057802395.1. Taxonomy (NCBI): domain Eukaryota; kingdom Metazoa; phylum Chordata; class Mammalia; order Perissodactyla; family Rhinocerotidae; genus Ceratotherium; species Ceratotherium simum. The sequence goes on from NC_141912.1 coordinate 45,822,239, forward strand.
TGGTAACCAGAACCTTCCGGGAGAGCACTGGCCTCTGTGGTCTGGTCCTGAGAAGTGGCCCAGGCTGGGAGTAGAGCCCTGGTTGGTGGGGGAACACCACGGCAAATGAGTCTTGAGCAGAGGGATTTGGGGGAGCCTCTCACAGCCCACTGGGTAAACTGGCTGCCCTGCTGTTTCTCATTATGATACCTATTCTTGCAAATGCTGGCCAAAAAAAAGAAGAAAAGCCCTATTTGTAGTTTGCTGATTTCTGTGGTGTACATACTCCCACCATGGCCAAGTTCAAGCTACCAATATGACATCACTAAAACCAGAGTTGAGAAGCGATGTGCACGACTGTCTCTCACAAGCTGGTGTAGCGGGTTCCAGCATACCTTTTCTTTCCACCTCCTCAAAGTGCTTGGAATCCTCTTCTTTGGAGGATCTCTGCAGATCCTGGAGCCCGTTCATGATTTTTGAGTGCAAGTAGAAACTACAAATGCATTTTCTAGGCTACACTTGGGAACAGCTTATGCTTTGGGGCTATGTTGCTGGAGTTGGAGGGCTTGTCATTTCAGGTTTGGTAATTCCACCACAAGCTGTGTCTGTTCATTGAAATGCGGTCGCCATTATAAATGGTCACTGAGTCTGCGTTCCTGAAGGTCTCCCTGACTGTAAGCTTCAGCAGTATGATGAAAAAGAATTGGCTAAATACAAAGGTAAAGGAGGAAACCTGGCTTATGGTAAAAGTTCTTGTGCTTGGTAAGCGACACTTATATAGAAATCACTTCCCTGAGAAAACTTGGTGGAATATTGGATAGTGCACAGGCTTTGAAATTAGGTGGATATGATTTGAATCTTTCATTGACCTTGTGCAGTCATGACCCTCTTTGAGCTCGATTCTCAGATCTCCCATGTAAGATCATGGTGAAGATTACATGAGATAATGTACATAATGTATATAAAGTGCCTAGCACAGTATCTGGTTCAGAATAGCTGCTTAATTCTTGACACCTTGACTGTAAAGAGCAATGGCCATGGGTGTACGAGGAAGCAACCCTTAAGCTATCTTCATCAGGAGAACCTGAAGGAACCAGATTGGAAAAGGTGGATTGAGGAGGACTCATCATGACAGATGCTGGAAGGACAGAGGGCAAGATGGAACAGTGCAGCAAGTCCAGCAGCTGAAAGACCATAACAGCTATGAAATCAGGGCCCAGCAGGGTCACCACTGCTCTGGCTGGTGGCTTTGGCTCCCTCGTTAACCAAATGGTGGTTGTAATAGCACTAGATGGCTGATTTCTGAGGGGAAGTTGAGGAGGAAAAGTCCCCATTAGTTGCTCTGTTTGCCAAGCAAAATATAAATTAAGAACCCTGCATCTAGCATGGATAATTAGCTGTAGATCCATTGGATGGAATTTCCTACAGTCTTAGAGTCTATAGAAGCTCATTGTGATCTAGGCCCTCTCTTCAATCTTCTGTGACTGAAATTGAATTGATACAGGAGCAGCATGTTGGTTTAGAATGAAATATGACATTTCATATGCCAAGCAAAACAGAAAGAGCAGACGAAGAACTAGAGAAAGCCAAAAAGGATAAGCAAGAAAACATCGCTTGAAACACGAGCCAGGGAGGGTTATGTCTGAAATGACAAAAGATCTGAGCCCCAAAGAGTCCGAGTGTTTCAATTCAATATGAGCCAATTGGTAACACAAGCAATGAGGCTGTGGACCCGGTGAGGGACATCCATGAATAATGGAGGCTGGTGGTCTAGAAACAAGAGCACATTTCCTCCCCATGCATTCCTGAGTGATCTAGTGTGTCTGGGACCAGGACAAACTGAAGCCGAGCTATCAGGACACATCTCATAGTGCACCCCCGGTGGGTGTGCTAGCTGGACACTGAGCACACAGCTTCCCATAGAGTTACAACATCCTGCTGATTCACACCACCTCCAGGCGCTCCTTGCACAACCTGTTGCTCAGGGGGCTTTGCTCCTTTATAATGAGGGACGTGGACAAGAGGGTGGGAGGGGGCATGGAGAAACCAAAGGTGTAGAAAAATGTCCTTTTCTAAACTTAGATAGACTCATGAGTCCCTGAGCACCAGCTGCAGACAGGTAATAAGGGAGAGCCAACGGGTTAAGAAGGAAGAGGAAGAGTCGGGTAGGGTGAATTCAAAAAGTTCAATGTGGGAGGCTGAGTGAAGAGATCCACGTGCTGGGCTAGGGTCCTGGGTTCTTGGCACTGCTCTGCCCTGGCTGACCTTGCTAACTAGGGCAAATCCCTTCATAGTCTGGAGGCTTTAGCTTCCATATTCATCAAATGGTGATGGTGGCAGCCCCAGATGATTTCCAAGTTCCTGTCTAGTCCCCATATTCTCTTATTTTACCAAGGCCGCTGCCAAGGCTGGCTTCTGAGGAGTGCAGGGTGGGGCTGGGGTCCAAACTAGCCAACTGGCTAATGTTGACAGGATAACCTAGTATCACTACCTCCATCACCCAATGTCTTCCATTCTCCTGTTGATCCAATGGAGAATGGCTCTGTCTGGGACAGTCAATATATGACATTCACATTCTGTCTGCCACACCCTGTGCCAATGGCATATGTTGCTAAATAATCCTTGGCTTCCCACTGCATCTGGGTTAGGTGTCAGGACTCTTAATTGCATTACAGGCAGCACCTGTAATGAGCACCATGCCTGGATGCGGTGGCCATGATCTTACACTGGACTGGGCAAACGGGACCTTGAGAAGAGTTTAGCCTGGGAAGGACTCTTGATCTTCAGAGAGCATGTATGATGCCCAAAGATGGCTTTTCACACCTGCTAAAAGTGTCCTTCTTGTGGGACACTTACCCACTTATCAACTGACTCCTCGTTCCTGGGGCCAGTCAGTCCTGTTACAATGTTGCTTAACTTGTAACGTGGAAATAATAATATCTGCCTTGCCTTCATTTTAGGATTCCAGGGAAGTGTTTGGAAAAATACCAAGTACGATGCAAATATAGGGCTATTAAAATGTTGCTATTATACACTTTGATTGATGAGATTTTGATAAAGGGAAAGGCTCCCTTCCCCATCCCTGGCCACAAGACCTGTTCCCAAAAGTACATCTCAGTCTACACTCCAGAGACATTTCTTGGAACCACATCTTAGTGCGGTTCACCCAATAAAAAGCTCCTCTGGCTCCAAGTGGGCATGAAAGTTCATCACAACATTTGCCATCAATAAAAAACGAATTCTTTCCATATGAAAAGCATTACTGCTGTCGAATGGTTATTGAGTGATGATACCTGAATAATGGGAATATAGGAACAGGGAAATGTACAAAGGGAACTTCACAAGGGCGCCAAATTGTAAAGATAGAAATGCCGATATCAAAGGGAATTAGTTAAACAGAGCAGGGGACGTTTGCCTTCACCAAGCAAGAAAGATGAGGGGGAGCAGGAGAGATGGGAGGTGGAGAGAAGCAATGGGTAGAAATGAGAGAATTGGTACTGCCTGGTAGATGAGTCACAGAGGAGGGTGACACACAGAGAGTAACCCCCAGACCATGGCCACATTATGGCCAGCCCCCTCAGCCCAAGAATTTGTCAAAAATTGTCTTCTGGAAAATTCTGTCACACAGCTGTTGCCTTTATAATTAGAGCTCCCTTGGCCACACAGGACCCCTGGAGCTCGTTTGAGCCACATCCATGCCTGAGGGGCAGGAAGCTGGGCCAAAACACCAGAGCAGCCGTCTTTGAGGCCCCTAGAGAAGGTCAGCCTCTTTCAGAAACCCAATCCGCTGCCCCTGAGTCTTCCTGGCCAGGACATCCTGCCCACTCCTTAATGCAGCTCTTCCCTCTGCCATCCTTCATTTCCCATCCATCTTCTGGTTCTGCCGCACATGCCACATGCTACCACTCAGCCCTGTGGCCATTCCTGGCTGACCAAAAGGAATGTGGGTCAGTGTGGAGGACAAAGAGTAGGGCTCTGAAGAAGAGCTGGGGTTGAGCATGGTTGTATCCACTGCCTGGTGGGCCTGGGGCAAGTCGCTTAGCTTTCTAGCCTCAGGTACTTCATCTGTTAAATAGGAATGATCCCTCCCTCATAGTTGAGAGTGAGGAGCAGATAGGATCAAATAGTGAATGTCCCATATACAGAGCTATACATCCATGAGGTAGGGTGACCATACTCCTGGTTTGCCCAGTACAATCCCTGTTTAGAACAGTTGTCCTGATGAAATCAGTAATGAGGCCCCATTTCATTCTCAGAACTGTCCTGGTTTGGGTGTTAAATTATATTACCCTGGGCATTGTAATTATTGACAGGTGGAAATCTGGAGGGAGTAAATGAGGCTGGAAACTGTCCCCAAAGACCCCCAGATCCTCAGAATCCTTGTCCCTTCCTTCTCTGTTGCAGAGCAGAACTTCATGTCTGTCAGTCCTGATTCACTTTCAAAATAAAAATTCTTCAGTTAGTCCATTAAAAGAAATAACAGCCCTGTTTTAATTTCAGCAACGGCCTTGGAATGAAAAGACTACTAATTACTCCAATTAACCAAGCACATTAAGCACACATGTTCAAACGAATATTAAAATACCATCAGTCTTGGTCCTGAAGTTCTCGAGATGCTGGAATGCATAAACATGTAGTGGAGGAAATTGTGATTTCAGAGAAAACACAAACAAAGCAGCCTGTTTGTTTGTGCTACTGCCTACTTGTGGACAAACAACCAAGAGACGCAGAAAGACATGAGGTGTCTCCCCCAGTTTCTGTTTCCAGTTATTGCCCAGAGGAGACTGAACAAAGAAGCTCCTATTTATAGCCAAAGTCTGAAGAGTGGGGGAAAAAGAAGCTTAATCGTGAGAAAACACAATCCACTGTTGGCATTAATAAAATAAAACTGAAGTTTATCAAAAGAACAAGCTGTCTTTGGGGAAAATAAATAACTCCTTTCATGTCCTGACTCCATGTACAAGGTCCTCCAAAACCACTTGACTTACCGGTGCTGAGAGCCAGGGTGGGAGTCAGTTGATGCCTCTGGAGCAGAAGGGCTTTGTGGTGGAAGCCAGGCCTGGAGCAGTGCAGACGCAAAAGCTTCAGGCTAGCACGTGCCTCTGTACCTGTAACCAGGTACAGCGAAGCCCACGAAGGCCATGTTTCTTTGAGCGCACCACTAGCCCTTGGGTCATTTCTCGGGGCTCAGACCTCAGGAAATGCTATGAGGGAGCAGGAGATGAAACTCAAGGCCAATGTTAGCTACTCGGAAAGGATTCTGGTTAATAATGTACAAATGGCCTCAAGGTTCAGAATCCCGTGTTGTTTTGGAATAGATAAAATGGCGGTGAGGGCTGCCACAGTGGCTCCCTCCTTGGCATGCGAGAGCTGCTGTCCTCACCTTAGGAGAGGGCACCTGCCTTGCATTATGCTTTGTCCTCCCTCCCTCGCACTCCTTCCCCCTTCTCATTCATTCACTCTTTCACTTATTCATTATTTATTCAACAAATACTTTTAGTTTTTTAGAACTAAAATAATTTTTGGTGTGTGCTCAATGCTGTGGCAAAGAAGCATAGTTTCTTGCCTCAAAGATCTTACAGTCTTGTTGTAGAGACAAGACTTACCCTCCTGACATCTTTCATTTTGATCACTAACATAATTTCCATCATAGCCCAGGCATATATTTTCTGAATTTGTGACGATTCCATCTCTTTCATCCCCACTATTTGGTCTTGTCGATTCTACCTTTCCTCTATTTTTCATATCTCTTCTTTCCTTTACATTTCCACTAGCACTTCTCCAGAAATAGAAGGACTTTCTTTGTGTTTTCTCTTTGAAAAATTAATTTTTAAAAGTAAGTATTAAGTTGGTACATTGGCCAAGCGCTGTGACAAGTTATTTCTATATCATTGTCCCATTTAGCCTTCATAATAAACCTCTAGAAGTCTGTTATTGCCTTTCCCATTTCACAGATTAGAAACTAGGGCTCAGAGAGACTAAGTGACTTGCTCAGGTCACACAAGTGGAGTTCTAGAAGGCCTGGGAAATGACCAGTTTGGATACCATTCTTGAGGCACCAAAAATGATGATAAAGGTGCTTCCATTTTCAGGTAATTTGTTCTTTGCCTTTTGGAGCTTAAGATCTCATGTCTAACCACTGGATAATAGGGCTCCAGGAAGAACCTGGTCTAGGGCACAGAGTGCACCTACCAACCCCATGTGAGAGTCCATAGCATGGTCGCGGCACTGCTCTCTTCCTTCCAACAATTTATCTGAAATTCCAAGGTCATTCCAGATCTTCCAGTGTTGTGGACTGCGATTAAGGAAGGTCCTTGGAGAATATGCAAATGAAGGTTTTTTTTTCATTCTAATCAAATTGGCTTGTGTTTTGGGAGGCTCTGAAGGCTATGGTGGTGTTTCATTCTCTGCTATGCCAAATTACTTAAAGGAACGATATCAAGGAGGAGGTCATTATTGTGTGTAACCCTACGGAACGTCCAATATGTGAGTCTTTTGCTTTCCAAATAGAGATTCCCTGCAGCCGGCTCAGGCTAGAAGTGAATCCTCCTGCAGGAACGGACTAGAACAAGCACTGTTATCATCATCATTCATTAAGTAATTTTTGCCTCTTCCTTCATCTTCAAGAACTCAATTGCTCTTACTACCTTTGACCTGCAGGGACAAGAACAGTCAACAAATTCTATCACTTCTTTCCTTTTAGATTTGTTTTTTCCTTCCATTTCACATTTATCACACTAGTCCAGACAATCATTTTAGTTGTTCCAACTTATTTCTCTGACTCTAGTCTTTGTCTCCTGATTTCTCAATCCATCTTGCAGTCTACTCTGCAAATAATATTCCATTCTCAAGTTCCTCCTGACTTAAAATTCTACAGTACCCCATTGCCTATTTTTGTGTTTTTTAATCACAAAAATAACACTTACTGTCCAAAATTCAAATAATATAAAAGTGTATAAAGGAAAATATCTCATCTCATCTTTCTCTCTCTCTCTGTCTCTCTGTCTTCAAACCGGAGGATTGTTCTTTATTTTGAGATTCTTTCTTTTCTTCTTTTTTAACTTTAAAATGTTTATCAATATAATACATGCATATGCTAAACAAAAATTCATTCAAATAACAATAGAAGTCTTAAAATGAAGAACAACAGTCTCCTGCCCCATGCTTCCCACTAGCACAGCCTGTTGACTCAAAGTCAAATGCCTCAGCTAAGCTTTTGAAGCCCTATGTAATATGGTGCTGCTCAGGTTACCTTCTGAAACTTATTTCTATTCCTTCTTAACTCCAACCAACCACTCCTTCCAAGTCAGGCTGTAGTCTCGTAGTCTTTGTCTTTTAACTGGAGCATTTAGTTCATTTACATTATTTGTAATAAGTGAAATATTTGGATTCATTTCTATCATCTTGTCTTGTACTTTCTAGTATTATTTATCCTGCTTTTTCTGTGTTTCTTTTTTCTTTTTTTGTCTTTTGCTTCCTTGTTTTGAATTGATTGGTTCCTTTCCCCCCACACCCAATTCTAATTTTTCTCCTGTATTCCAGTTCTTTTAGTGGTCATCCTAGAAATTTTAACATATATACTTAAAATAATAGAATTGAAAGTTAATCAATATATTTAAGCTCTTTCTGAACAATGAAAGAAGCAAAGAACACTTGAATTCTAACTACACACCTCCAAATTTTACATGCAGTTATCCAGGATTTTGATTCTCTCTTGATTTTTAAAAGTCCATAAATTAGACATTATTGATGTTTTATATTATCAATGTTTATCTAGATTTAACCACATGTTTACCTTTATCTTTGCTCACTGACCCTCTTACATTTGAGACCTACCTTTTGGAATCATTTCCTTCTTTCTAAAATGCGTGTCCTTTAGAAGTTCCTACAATGAGAGTGTTCTGGTAGTAAATTCTCTCAGTTTGTGATAGTTTGAAATGATGTCTTTGCTCCCTCTTCCCTATTTTTGAAAGATAGCTTTCCTTTTTCAGAATTCTAGATTTTTAGTTATTTGATGCTAGTTGGTTGATGTTAATGCTTCTAATTTTCCTTGCTGTTCTTGAGAATTCAGTTGTCAGCTTGTCATTCTAGATAATCTGCTTATTCTCTCTGATTGCTTTTAAGATTTTCTCTTTGTTTTTGTTCTGCAGTTTCACTATGATATATCTAGGAATGGATTTCTCTTTATTTATCCTGCTTGAGATTCTCTGGGCTTTCTTAATCCATGCACTGGTGTCTTTCATTAATTCTGGAGAATTCTCAGCCATTATCTCTTTTAATAATGCCTCTTCTCATTCTCTTTATTGTTTCCTGTAGAATATTCTCATCCTATTCTCCAGGTTTCTTAAATGTTTTCATATTCCTCATTGCTTTTTTCCCCCCCTCTACTAATAGAGTCTGTGTAATCTCTTCAGTATTCCAGTTCATCTATTTTCTCTTTCAGCCTATTGAAATTCTGAATTCATTTATCATATTCCTGATTTCTAGAATTCCCATTTGGTCCTCTTTCAAATCTGGCCAACTATGATAATCTCTTTTTTCTTTGCTACACTTTCAATTTCCTCTTATATATTTTGAATATATTAAACATACTAATTTTATATTCTATGTTTGATTAGTTTCAGTATCTGTGGTCTCTGAAGATCTGATTCTAGAATTTATTGTTTCTAGTGACTTTCACTCAGGGTGGCTTATTTCCTTGTGTGTTTAGTGATTTAAAAAAAATAATTTATTTTCCTTGTAACTTAATGTATAGGAATTCCTTGAGGCCTCATTTAAAAGTATTTCTTTCCAGAGAAGATTGGAATTTGCTTCTGCCAGCTGCCTAAGCATATCATGAAGTTGGAACCAATTTAAACTAAATTTTCAGGGTTTTCTTTCAGCCACAATGGTTGTGTATATTCAGGCCCCAAACTCATAAAAGTCCAGATCTGAAATTAGATATAGGGAGGGGGAGTTTTTTCTTTTTCTGCTCCACTCAGAGCTAAGGCCAAGCTGGCATGTGTCTCCATCTTCTTGCTCTGTGGGGTAGGTATTTTTTAGTTCATTCATGGAGATTGTTGCCCTTCAATATTTTTGGCTTTGTGGGCTCTGCTCTGACCTTGTACTCATCTCGGGCTTCAGGTTTTGTCTCTCGTGTGTGGGAAATGCCGACTCCTGCACTTGATGACTCTTTGGATTTGGGCTTTCTGGTCATTTCTGGGACCCAATGAATTACTTCACTTTCTAGCCAAATCTGTCATACATTAAAAAAAATGTTTTTATATCTTACCTGGTACTCCTAGGAATTCTCTGAAAATCTAGTCCACTCTATTGTCAAAAAGAGACGACTTTACTTTTTTGCATCGGACAGATTACTTCTCTGAGCTTTAGTTTGTTTCATCAGGAAGGTGGAATAGTATCTATATGATTAAGATTTTTGTGAGGATTAAATAAGATACTGGATAAAAATGCCTTCCATGTAGAAGTTTAGTAAATGATACTAAACTTACTTACTGCTGCTACCAGTCTACTATTACTACTTCTACCAGTACAACAATAACTACTACTAAAAACACAGAAGGGCCTGCTATTCTGTGGAGAGTCAAAGAATTAGATGGTTAAAAGAAAAATAGTTGAATTTAAAAATAGTTAAAATTTTAGCTGTCTAAACTTATTCCTCCACCGTATTAACACCACCCTGAAGTAGCTAATAACAGATCTCGCTGTAGGACTTGAGCCCTGTCCCCCGAGCTACACTTTTGATAGGGACGTGTGTGTGGGCTGGAAGCTGGGCTCCAGTCAGTAACCAGTGTCAGAGTCCACAGTGGAAACACTTCCGCTCTGTGCAGCCTGGGTGGGCAAGCTGAAAGAACACCATTTATTGGAAGAAAGGTGCTACACATATACAACGAGGTGTTATATTTATTATTATTTCTATTTTAAATTATCCATTGAAGAAAGAGACATGGCAAGAATTTTTAATGAGGCCCGGAGTCAAGTTGGGTTCAGAAGCCCAAAGGGAAGTGGTCGTGTTCTGACTGGGGTGCATGAGACCTTGGGAAGGTACAGTAACCTCTCGGCCTCATTCCCCTCGTGTGTGAAGCAAAATAGTGGGGCTGTGTAGTTTCAGGGAACTTTTATATCTCCTCTTCTATGATTCTCATCTCTTCCCAACCCTTATCCCCTGGGTTCCCTAGTTCACTAACTTCTAAGACCCACCGCTGCAGCTGTGCTAAAAAATACTGTTTATCCAACCATGTCTGCCTGGAGTCACCTGTTCTCTAATGGTGAGAAACAGAATCAGAGCCACAATGGAAACAGAATCCTTCATGTGGCTTTGGCCTCTCCCGCTTCATGAGATGCTCATCTGTCTCGGATGTGTGGTTGGAACATGAGGAGCTACAGCAAGGTGCCACAGTTGCCGTCTAAGGAAGGAAGTAGTTGGAACTGATACCCTGTGAGTGAGGTTAGCCATGTGCAAAGTAGACCACACCTAGAGACAGTTTGTAGTTGTGTTTCTAAGAAGACTTGAAAAACAGCTTGATCCTGCCAAGGGGACTGGGCTGTGTCCCTAAGGCTGGGGTACAACTCCAGGGAGTGAAACTACAGCAGTGGTGCATGACCTGGTAGAAGAAGGGGATGGCTGAAGTGCAGTGGTCTCTTTGGAGTCTGAAAAATTGGTGGCTGGAAAGCAAAGATGTATTTCTGCTGATAGCACATACTGGGAAACGGCAGAGGTCTGAGAAGGAGGTAGAACCAGGTTCAGAGTTTGGCTCTACTGCTCTTAAGCTCTAACTGGAGTCTGGAAGCCGTGACGTGGGGGCTGCCCTGCCATTGTTTTCCAAACTTCAATCATTGGAATGCCACAGTCAAGATGTTTGCCATATACGTCTGCTACCTGTCCTGTTATTTCCTCAATATTTGCATTTAAGTTGATTTCTTTTTTACTGAAATATGTTTATTTGAAAAGGAAGCTTTCTCTTACCATCAGAAATGAAAAACCAGTATCACTCACCACAATTAGAAGCTACCCTCCCCCCCACACACATGCACACACACACACCCCACAATGAAAACAAGCAATGTTGTCAAGTCCTAGCAAGGTACTATTGCCTGTGGAATTCTCTGGGCCCAAGGCTTGCTCTCTTTTTGTTAAAGAGCAGATTAGCAAGTGTTAGATTTACCAACATACCCAACTGAGACTTTCTCCTTGGTGTAATAAAGTAGATAGATAGAGGGTAACAGAAATGGGTAAAATTTGTTGAGTCCGTCTTTACATGTATTCCCACAAACACCTGCACAATCATATGAGAGAGGTACTCCTATCATTCTCATCCCTTTTCCAGCTGAAGGCACCAAGACTGAGAGAGAATAAATCCCTTGCTCAAAGCTCACAGCTAGTTACGGGTACAGACACAATGCAAACCAAATTGATTTGTCTCAGAGCCGAAGTTTCTCACCACAGGACTATTTCTTCTCTTGCATGATGAGTCAATGTTACTTAATGCTACAACTTCATGACATCTGAGAGCATCTCTGGTGCTGTCTACAAGCATTTCCTGCATCATGAGTTATGGGCATCCTACGCACTGGGAGGCATTGCTCTGCATGAAAGCAAGGAGCATTGTGTCCGACACCTAGAAAGTGCTCAGTAGGGCTTGGTCCCTTCTCTCCCCAATTCTCCTGTCCGTGGACAGGCCATCCTGAGCCTTGGTCCCAGTATTCTAAGATAGTTGAAGGGAAGTGGCCACTTCAAGCTGTCAGAACTTGAAGACACTTGCCATATGATTCCACAACTTCCAGGCAGCTTTCCAATGGCGACTTGCTTTCCGTAGTGGACTTTCCAAATGGGGAGAGAATGAACTGGTCAACTGATAGCAGTCTTCTGTCTTTGGTTCACCCATGTACCTCAGTGACTGGTACAGGGCCCTCTGTAAATATTCATTGAATGAGTCAGTAAACGTTTGGTGGTTATATTTCTAATAATAATACTATTAATAACAAAATGGCTACATTATGGAGCTCTTACACTATGCCTGACCCTGTAGTAAATGTTTCCCCTGTGTTATCTTATTTTATTTCCTCCACAACCCAACGAAGTAGGTACTATCATCCTGTTTTATAGATGAGGACACTGAATATTGGATAGTCAAGTAACCGTCTGACTCCAAAGCCAGTGGGTGCTTCCAATTCTAGCTTATACTGTGCCCACCAGAGTCGCCCCAAGTGGCTCTGTGTTCTGGTGAATAGGGGGATGATGGTCAGGTCCTTGGCACACCGACTCTGACTGTACTGACAACCCAGGTCTGTAGCCTACAAAGCTGTCGGCATGGTGTGGTGGTTGCAGGCTCTGGCTTTGGTCTCAGACGGCCTTAGTCCAAATCGTTCTCCGCCAGCTACTGGCCTTGTGATTTGAGGCAAGCTGCTGAATTTCACTGGGCCCCAGTTTCTTCATCTCTGAACAGAATGTTACAGAGGAGAGCACTTAGCACAATGCGTTTAGTACTGACTAGCATTCAATAAAAGGTATTTATTATTGTGGAGAGGAAGCAAAGGGGACCTGGGCTGGGAAAGAAAGATCATTTTAAGAGGAAAACAGAGATGGAAGCAAAATTATTTCTGTTTCTTTGTAACTTTGGTGAAAGTGTCAGACAAGGCCTTGCGGTGCCGATTTCCTCCTTTCTTAGAAACACCCCTGGTGAGCAAACTGCCCCACTCCGAGTGCTCCCGGAATGAGTATTCAGCACGCCTACTTGTTGGATACACGTTCTCCTGAGCCATGTGGCCCATCCTGCTGCCCATTCCCGAAACGGCCTGCTGAGGCTGCGGCATTTTAGGAAATTACTTCCCTCACGCGCGCTGCAGCCAGAGCCGGGTGGAACACCCAAGCAGCACAGGCGGCAGCAGCAGATGATGAAGTGAGTGTGAGCCGGGGGCACGTGGAGGAGCGGGAGGGTGGCCTGAAGCTGCAGGAAGGAAGGGGAAGTAACGCCTGGACTTAGCCGGGGCTCAGCCCTCTCCAGCCTGGACTCAGAGGGGCTCGGTCCTTCTCGCTGGCATTCAAAGATCCCTTCCACTGTGGAGCACGAGTGCTGAACTTGAGGAAGACTGTCAATAAAACACGGCTTCTCTCCTTCCTCCATCCTCCCACCCCCGCACTCCCCCTTCCTTCCAATCACTGCATCAACCCTCACTTGCCTATTTACTTGGCTTTGTGGTTTTAACTTAGATGTGGTTAGAGAGAGGTGGGGTCAGAGGAGAAGCTCTCCACCCCACTCCTCCACCTCTCCCCGATGGACAGAAGTGTCCTACTTGGTCTCAGAGACTGAACACGACACCCTAGGCATAGCAGATGGGGAAATCCTGATTCAGTTTCTCTGGGGTGGGGCCTAGGTATTGGTATTTGTTTAAAGCTCCCAGGGGATTGAGAGCCATTGGTCTAGTTATTGAAAGAACTGGGATGACTAACTGTCCTTAGAAGGCAAGTCACTGGGGAGAAGTTGGGCCCAGCCATAGTAAGAGTGAGCATTGCTTTTTCCTGCATAAACACCAGCTAAGGATAGTTTTGATTATCTAGAGTCTTTGACAAGCCTCTCAAAAGCTTATTCCCAACGTTTCATGGATGTGGACAAAGTTGTCCTGTTGTCCAGCTCATTTTACTCCTGCCAAAATGGCGCTCTCAGCAGACCTCTGGGGGAACTAGGAAGTTATGACACCAATGAAACGGTTTAACCCAGGTGGTGGTGGTGCCAAGAGGGACCAGCCATGACCTGAAACCTCTGGTGCTCAGATCCTTCCAGATTTCTCCAGGAGTTATTGAACTGGTAGGTGTTCCCCAGAATAGTAAGCTCCACCCGGAACAATCTACTGGATACTGGAGGCCAGGAGAGCTTGGAGGGTACAAATGCAACCTAAAGAGAAAGAAGACACTGCCAGTGCTGCTTCTTGCCAATAAATTTATGGTAGAGATTGTGGTTTAGAGCCTCAGCTAGACTCTGCAGGGCATTTTTAAGGAAAGAATGGGTTACTTGGGCGCTCTTGTGTGGTGAAGTTGGATAGTCAGTGTGGCAGTGATGTGGTGTCAGGAAATGCCAGATGCATGGGTAGCAGGCTGGCAGTGGTCTGAGTTATAAAGAACATGAAACACACTGATCAGTGACACAGATAGAGACGGCTCCCCCACCCCGCCCTGCCCCACCCCAGGCTTTTAGAACTTGAGTGCTGACTCAGACTACATAGTTTGGGGCACAGTGGTCTGTAAGAGGTTCCTCTATCGTTTTACTTACTTTTTCCCTTCCTCAGCAGGGGTACCATGTTCAAGGTTCATCATCCACCAGCAAGAACCAACTAGAAAAGATGGTAGAAAATGAGATGCCATTCACGGTAGCAGCTAACCCACAATAGCTCTGGGAATTAACCTAGCAGAAGATTGCCCAAAACAGTCTTGGGAAATTTTAATAACTCTTAAAGAATGTAAAAATTAAAGAATGATATTATACCGGAATATCTTTAATGTAAACTAAAACACGTACACTCCATTTTTAAAAAGGATATAGACATCCTCAAGGACTTATAGTAAACAAGCAGATGCCCCCGAGGAGAGGAAATAAACTAGGGAATCACAGACACAGACGTACACATTACCCAATAACACCCAAACATGTTTCCTCAGCAAATAATAGTGCTCTCTTGAATACTCAACCAAAATAGGCAAAATCAGCATATCGTCACTATCATTATGCGTGTCTTTTTTTTCAAACTACCAGATTTTAGATTTCCTTGAGGGCAGGGATTATTTCTTATACATCTTTACATTCTCCATGGTGCTTAACTCAGTGCCTTGTGTGTAAAAGTTGCTCAAGACATGGTTTTGTAAAAGTCTCGCTAAAAATAACATCTATACATTACAGAATATACATTATAGAAAATTTAGAACATGTACATTCTAGAGAAAATTTTAAGAATGTGTATTATGAAAATTTAGAAAATACAGAAAATCAAAAATATGTTAAACTCATCCATAATATCACTACTTATGGATAACCAATATGAACATTTTGAGTGTATTATTCCAGTTTTCAATTTTTTTTATAATTGCTTGATGGCTTTTTAATTTTTCGTCTACTAGTTTTGTCATTTTGTAGTTTGAATGAAAAAAGCACTTAGATATGAATTCAATATACAAAATATTCGCTATGCGAGAGAAGTACAGGGTGTACAAGACAGGAACAACTCAGCTGAGGGTTGGTCTGCAGGAAGATCTGAAGGAAGAGGAGGGGCCAGCCAGACTCTGTGGGTGCGTGTGGTTGATGAAGGGAAGCAGTGCAGAGGTCAGCAAGCTTTTTCTGTAAAGAGCCGGATATCTGTGAGCCACACAATCTCTGTCACAGCCACTCAACTGTGCCATTACACTGTGAAAGCAGCCGTAGACAATACTGTGTGTCAGCAAATGCACATGCTGTGTCCCAATAAAACTTTATTTGTGGACATTGAATCTGAATTCCTTATAATTTTCATAGTGTTCAGAGGGAAATGACCAGAGGCAAGACAAAGCTTAGCAAACGGAAAGAACGAAGAGAACATTGTTCTAGATCACTGAGTGGGAGCTGGAAGTGGGGGATGTGGCTGCAGAGCCTTCAGCCACTGACAGCTTGGCTCCGTGTGCCACTGAAGGGTTTGATGTCATGAAACCAGATCAGTTAGGAGGAGGTTTAGAAGTGGATCCATTCTGGGATTGCATGGAGATTTGAACCATCACTCAAGCTGCTTTTGGCCAGAAAGTCTGCTTTCAGATTCTTCTGCACTGCTTCAAAAAGAAAGAGCAACACCCAGGAAAACAACGCTCCACCTTAGGAACACCCAAGATTTAACGCAACTAACTGGCTTGGGGTTGGGTGGGAGAGGTGTACATGAAACACTACATGAGCCGGGCGGATAGTCTGTGGGATCCTTGCAAAGTCAGCCCAGGCTACCTCTTCTTATTATGACACTCCTTGGTACATGCCTGTCATTTCCACTCCCTGGGTCCATTGCTGCTGTGTTCCCATTAGTTCCACCCATCTCATCCCCAACTCTTCTGGTTATAAAATCAGATCACATTGTCTACATGGCCTTGTTACCCTCTTGATCAGTCTCATCCTGATTTAAATGCTACTTTAAACCTTCACAAACAGAGGATCACCGTCTCCTGAGTTATTTCTTCCCTGCCTTCCCACACCTCCTGGCCATCCCAGGCTGCAAGTATATGTGGTGACTTGGACTCGGCAGAGGAAAGATGATGTTTATTCTCATTTCATTATGTTTTACTGAAATTAAATGTGTACCTCAATGAAACATGACACATCACAAAATCTAAGTGGGTTGTTTTTCTACACCGAGGGCCTGAACTCAGCCTGGTTCCTTGCAGCTTTTTCTGGATTTCCTGGACGTGGTGTTTTGGTGCAATACCTGCCTACTTAACTCATCGCTCTCCCATCTGCAAGAAGGCTTTCAGCATTTGGAGTTTGAGATTTGATTACTCAACCAGGGGAGACGTTAAGAAGTGATCTCATAGGCATGATTTGCACCTTGCAAACTTGCTTAGAATTTTAAGCAGGGGGTTTTCCAAGTGGACTTGCCTCACTGTCCCGGTTTGCAGGCCTAAATTATGAAGCAATTAATATACAGCACATAAAACTGTCCAGTCTGTTTGTTCTTGCTGTCATATCTTCAGTAATGATGGCAGGAACTGACTAATGAACCGGCCCAAGTATCTGTGTACACAGAGAAAGAGAGAGGAAGAAAGGGGGGCAAATGGCAGAAAGCACGCCTAACAAATATAACTCATATTTCTCCAAGAGCGCGACTCTTCCCTTTCTTAATGCTTTTCTCATGAATAGTTCAGGTCTTTCAAAAAAAACCTTTATGAAATTTAAGCCCCGTTTCTCATTTCATTGAAAAACCTTTAAGAAAAGCCATTTTTCATACTTAAGACTTTTTCAAATCTCTCCTAACCAGTTACACTCTGTATTGTATCTTTCGTAGCTGGCAACCATCCAGCGACAATCCTTAAAAATCCCTTTACAGTTTTAAAGGAAAATACAAGCTCTCATTTACCACTGGATCGAGTTAGAAAATAAAAGCCTAATGCCTTGACAGGCCTGGATATTTTTTGAGGCCTAAGTCTGATTTATGGCAGTAGCCGGCAAACCAGGCTGGTGAAATATTTGCTGCTGCTCCCAGGGATATGGAAAAATGAAGTGTGAAGTTCTGGGGAGAGCAGGCCACAGCCTTCCAGTCACTAAACACTCCCACCAAGCTGGCAGGGGAACAGAGCCCTGGGCTGCGAGATGAACCTCAAAGGAATAGGAGAGGAGAAAGGGACGGCGCACCGTGTCAAAATACCGCCAAGGCTTAACGCTCGCCATACATTTTGTGACATGGGGTGGGATGTTTATGAGCGGGGTTTAGGGAGGAAAGAGAAGAGAAACATTTTCTTCGTTGGTTCTTTATTTTATTTTCTTTACAGCTTCCCTGTAGGGGTTTCACTCCAAGTAGAAGAAATTAAGAGCAACAACGGGAATGTAGGAAGTTGCTTAAGCCCCCATCATAAAATCATTCAGATCGAAAAATATGATCTGGTTAGAGAGAAAGCCCTGGCTTGCCGGGGGGCTTGGAGCTTCGGGGCAGGAAGACAGACCCACTTCCCCACGCCACCGTCCCCAGATCTGAGAGCGTGGGAGCCAGGATTTTCATTCCCATGAAAAGGGAATTTCCTAGAGGTAAAAGTGAGGTGGGTTTTTTCCCCTAGAATTTTCTTGAAGTGAGTCATCACACACATGCCAGGTAGAACACTTGGTGGTTTTTTTCTTTCCTTTATTTAAAAATAAAAATAAAATAAATTAACATCCACTGTTTAGATTTGTTTTTAATTTCAAGTTTCTGAAGTAGAGTATTAGATACCCAGGCTTGTCTCAAAGCCCTTCATCTGTACTTGTTATTATCCACAGGGGAGATGGGTGGAACCCCTGCAGAAGCAAGGCTTGCTTTCCGTTGTTTTCTAAAGTGAAAAAGCGGTCTTCTAGGTGATATTTTCAATAAAGGCAAGAAAGGGCCAAGATGGAAAACATGCCACTCATTTTCTCCCCATGCAGACTTATCTTTGGAAGATTGATGTCAAAATCTGATTCATTTGACAGCTAAGATGTGCCTCCGTATTATTATTCTTTTTTAATTTTAATAACGGCGTCTCTGTCTGCCAGATGGAGATTTACGTTACTTGGAAGTCTTTGGGTCAGTTAAAGCAGGCTCGGTAATTATAGAAATGTTTATACCTGTGTGCAGTCATCCCCTGTCCGTCCCTAGATCGCTAATAAACACACCTACTCTCACCTAAACTCTCCGAGACTCACTTTAACACCCCCACAAAAACGGCTCACCCATTTACTCCCTTATCATGAAGTTAAACTTAGATAATTCAACTCAATAAACATTTGTTGATGCCTACCAAGTATAAGGTACTGTTGGGCAATGGAGGGGGCCGGGGACCTTGAATACAAAAACAAGATTCTGGTCCTGGATCTCAGGACATTTGCAATTTAATGGAGGGAGAAACTGATCTTTGATCTATTTGCCTTTTAGTAAAACTTACACTTTACAAACAATAAAATGTGCTTTTTTTTTTTTCCATATTGGCGGAAGAAAATAAAATGGAGGCCTAGAGAAAGTGACTAGCTTGCCCACTGCCACCACCAGTAATAGCAAATATGATTGAGCTTGTGTGTGCCGGGCATGAGGCTAAGCACTCCCCGTGCCTTATCTCCTCGAATCCTTGACAACCCACCCAGAGGCTCCTCATTCTACAGATGAGGAAACGGAGGCAGAGGGTGGTTAAGTAACTTATCCAAGATCACACAGCAAGGAAGCATGGGGCAGAGATTCACAGCCTCTTTCCAGAGCTTTCCTAGTCCCTCCACAGAGCTGAGACTAAAACTTCAGTCTCCTGCCTCCCAGTCCAGTGCTTTTCCTACCTGCCTCTACTCCCCAAACCCATGATGATGAGGCAGGATCTAAAAGAAAAAAAAACAACAAACCACATTTTACCATTTTGTTTATTCTGAAGAGGCTTGGGGTGAAGAGGCTCTGGAGTGCTTTGCAAACTAGTTTTGTTTATTTGGAAACACCTCGATTTCAGCATTAAGGAGGTTTGAACATACTTGAAGAAAATTTGAATATGGTCATTTCTAAGTTATAGTTCTTGAAAAAAACTCTGTTTTGGGAAACTGAGAAATCCAGGGCGTGTTCAAGGTGACCGGCCCTCCAGGGTGGCCGCCCTGGTTTTTGGTAAGCGACATGCTGAAAGGGATCATCAAACACCGCATTTCCTCAGTGGCGACTACCACACACATACAGGCCTTAAAACACACACCCACGGTTCACATATTTTAGCAAACGTCCTGGCTTTCCTCCACCACTAAAATGAAAGTGAAGGTGAAATCATTTGAGGGCCACTAGAGTGGAGTTCTCACCCTTGATAGCTGCCCATAGATTTAAATGTCTCACAGGAGACCCAATTAAACTTTAGCGAGATCCCAATTCACTGAAGGATCATATTTTCTGGCCATTTTCATCGCTCACACTTCCCAGCAATGTAACAATGAATTTAGGATATGACCTTTTCCCTCAGGCCCCCCTCCTACCTCTTTTATTTTATTTTATTTGGGAACTGGAATCTAGATGGCTCAAGTGTCTGGAAATACCATAGGCAGATTTTTCTAGCCAAGTAACCAATTGCTGTCTGCACATATCCTGGTCTTGTTATGATACGAAGTTACCACAAATGAGGGCTGGTGAGAGTCTCCATATTTTGTTGACAATGATCATTCAAGATGACCTCTGGGACACAAAGCACTGTGCCTCACACAAAGAAGATGTTTGTTGAATGAATAAGTGAATGAGTGAAGAGGTGACACTTCTTGCTTGTGACGGCTATGGTGGTACAGCGGGTGCTTCTCAATGCTTGCCCCAGAATGAGCCCCATCTTGTGCGTTTGATCAAGAACAGCCGTTTTTCGCTCTGTGATATGCGTCCTTCTGGGGGTACCTGTAGATTTTCCAGGGGTTATGCAGGTGCAGTTGGCTTTAATGGCATTGATTTTCAGATCCTTAACTTCCACTGCACTCTTTCCAGTCTGGGACTCACCAGCCTGGGAACACACCTCTGGTTTTCCTTTCCTATCATCCCTTTACCATACTCCTCCTCACACTTTTTAAATAAGAGGCACTCTCAGGGCCAGCCCCGTGGCTTAGCAGTTGGGTGCGCGCACTCCACTGCTGGTGGCCCGGGTTCGGATCCCGGGCACGCACCGACGCACCGCTTGTCCGGCCAGGCGGTGTCCCACGTGCAGCGACTGGAAGGATGAGCAACTATGACATGCAGCTGTCTGCTGGGGCTTTGGGGAGTAAAAGGGAAAAAAAAAAAAATAAAGGAGGAGGATTGGCAATAGATGTTAGCTGAGGGCTGGTCTTCCTCAGCAAAAATAGAGGAGGATTGGCATGGATGTTAGCTCAGGGCTGATCTTCCTCACAAAAAAAAGAAAAAAAAAAGAGGCATTCTCTTGCCCATCCCAATTCACTACAGAGCATTGCCCCAGGGTGTAAATATCCTCTGTGTCTCCAAATTACGGGGTAATTTGAGAAGGCATTTCTCCCAAGGAAGAATCCCAGGAGAACAAAGCAAAGACAGCTTTGGGGAGAAATATTGAAAGGGGACAGAGCTCTATTTTATCCCATGACAAGCTCATGCCAAATCTCTATGTATGTATCCATGTGTGTATGTATCTCCCATAACTATCTATCTACCCACTCATCCATCTATCTATTAGAATCACAATTCAGAAATGAGTAAGTTGCCATGGGGACTCATATTAATACATTTATTTGAATTGAAAAATGAAGTTAGAATTTCTCTGTGAGAGAGTGGGTCTGATTCGGCTGATTGGATTGGCAATGAGAACTGCTTTGCCATTTAGGTCAGCTGGCAGACATTTCCCATAAATAGAATAACCTAAATCTGTTGCAACAAGGTTTTGATGAAATGCAGCTAAAGCACGAGTACACAAATTGCCAGACGGTACGTCCTTCATAACCATCTAAACCTGGGATGATAACATTTGGATGCCATCTTAAAAATGTAGTTTTAAAAAATTCTTTTGGGGGTACACAAAAAATCACTTGAGGACCCCTGGTTTGGAGAATGTTTGGCGACAGAGGCAAGGAGGAAACTCATTAATATACAGAAAGGAGCTTGGGATTAGAAAAATGTCTCAAAATTGCAGAAATCTAAAAAGCGGCAGAAAAAATGTGAAAAGAATGAGGAGACCCTGGGAGAAAAGACACTGTTGCCTGCACTTGGGAATGAATTTGTCTGACATTGCATGGTCTGGGTGAGCTGTCCTATCTAGAATGAGAATATGCTCAGAATACCGCTCAGATTTGTTTGTTTTTTCCATCAGAACGCTCTGGAATTTAACTTCCTTCATACCAAATTTTACTTTAAGAGAATCAGGTAATCAGAACATACGTACAAAAATCATGAGCTTGTTAGTTTTTTTTTTTAGCTAGTTAGAGTATTTCTAGGTCCTACTAGGAAGTCATTGTTGTTACATATAAATTTGGCTGTTCATCCAATAATAGCCCATGACAATATATTATATATATTAGGTGGGTGATTCTGAAGTAGTTAGGGCAAAGAATGGTGAATACCAGTAGGCCAGACTCCCCACAAAAGTATTTATGCGGAGGTACCTTAAACAGAAAACACCTCATAAAACAGATACACTTTTGGAAGCTGTGAGAAATGGCCAACACTGCAGAGGATGTGCAATTTAGTGCCGATGTTATGCCAGAGATTGCTGTGTTCAGCCGCCTAATTTACTGCTATCTGGCCTCTGCTACACCCCAATCAATCTGTCAGCCGAATGGGCTCTAATTATGCATCTTGTAACCTGGTGTGCTCTAGCACACTGTGTTGGAGTGGGTATAGATCTTCAAGATTTACTACGCAGATGCCGATAATCTCCCTGGGTCTCCAGGCTGGGGGGAGTCCGCCTGCCCCCGTCGCTGTGAACGCCAGCAGAGGCGAGCTGCAGCAGCAGATGGGCACGGCGGAAGAGGCTGAGGGTTCAGCTGGTGATTCAGCGCACGCTGGACAGCCTGACGAAGTGCGAAACAGATTTTAGCATGGTGCTTCAGTGTGGATGGGTAAGGAACAGCCCAGAATGGATAGTGTATGTATATAATCAGTTTGAGGGGTTGTTAGAAGCTTCGCTTCTCCCACTGCCAATCTGGCTGCCGCATATGTTCCCCCTCCGTCTGTGACTGGCCCATTTTCTGGATGGATATGGCAATGAGAAGGGGAAAGGGGAAAGTTTAGGGGGGAATTGCCTTTTATTATGGATCAGTTTTTTTTACGTAGGTCATCTCCTTGAATCCTCATTAAAATCCTGTGAGGTATACCCTGTAATCCCTATTTTAGAAATGAAGAAACCAGAGTCACAGGGAGGCTCAGACTCGTGTGTGTGTGTGTGTGTGTGTGTGTGTGTGTGTGTGGTGTGTTGGGGGAAGCATGTAATCCTGCAGCCCCTGCCTCCTTGGGAAAGCAGAACGCCTCTGATTCTTTTTCCACTGGTTTGCTTTCTCTTGAGCAGGTCACTGATACTTCCTAAAACAGGCTGTGTGGATTTCTGTTTGGTGTTCCAAGCTGTACTGCTGGCTTCCCCTCCCCTTCCTCCATCTACCAGAAGATTGTGGGGATAAGTCAGATAATGCTCATAAAACGCTTTAACCCTTTGGGAGAAAGTTGTCCACACACAAACACTGTGCCCTATAAAACTTCCACGTGTTTGTAGCCCCATTCATCCTCAAGGAGCCTGAGACAGTCCCAGATGGGGAGGAATCATCTCCCACTGCTGTCGTGTCCCCTCCTCCTGTGGTAGACAGTTGTACCAGATTGACTTCGCACTGCCACATCACCCAAAATATCTTTGTGGGGAGCAAGAAAATAATCTCTTTGTTTCACAAACTCTTTGACTGACTTTTCATTTTTTTCTTGCCGTTTATCCCTAACTCACCCATAGCAGGGACTTTTCAGAGGGTGTGAGTTTGGCCTTCAAAAAAGGCCATGGTGCAGGCTTATTTTCCATTTGAGTGTTAAATCTTATTTGCTTTCAGTCTAATTTCTTTTAGGCTCATCTTGGCTTTGCTGGTACAGAAAGCAAAAGATTTCACTTCATTGCAATTCCAGGGACTAAATAAAAACTGTTAAGACCCTGAAGTCTGGTTGAGACTCAGGACAGGCCCCCAGACACTGGTGGAAAGGAATCTTTAAATGACCCCAAACATATAGGACCTTGAGTTTCACGAGCTACCCGCAAATTCTCTGCCAGCAGCCCCTGAGCTCCTTTGACCACGTCGGAAACTGAGTTCTCTAAACAGAAAATGGAACCACAGTAAGTTGTGTCACTTTGGTGATATATCTTTCAGAATATTATAAACTGGGTAGCTGAATTTTTCATTGCCTTAGAGACGTCCACAGCCAGAGATCTAAGGATAGAAAGTTCATGTCTCTCTCCATTAAGAAATTTAATTCACATTTTACCCAGTCTCAGCCTTTGATTAATACTCTGATACATCATGCAGCAGTCCTTAGGATTATGAAAAGTGATTTGTCTAATCTGCGTGTCAGTCTCCTTTGGGGTCTACACAGGGAAAAAAAAAAAAAAACCAAAAAACCAGCACTCTGTAGCTATTGATTTCATAGCATTTGCCTTAACATTCCGGCCAAGTGGATAAAGAGCAATTTGATCCATGGAGTGTGGCGAGAGTGTTGTCACCATCTACAGAACCAATTCATCTGGAGGATTTCATGTTGCACATATCAACACTGGAAGTGGGTTTTAATGAAATCTCTAGCAGAATGAAGTTAATATAAAAGTGAATGTAAAAACATATGCTCATGGTTCCAGCTGGCTGATGGAGGTGCAGTCAAGGTTGCACAGAATTTAGCTCCCCACTTCAGACTCTTGGGCCCAAGGAATACATTTTGGATGATCTGAGTCAATGCTGGGCTGAAGGACAGTTGTGAAGGACAAATGTATGGTGCCACTGGCCTACATGAGGGCTCTCTGAATGTGAACCAGCCCTCCTCTCTCACCAGCTTTTCCTTTCTCAGTCCGCATTGACTCACTTCTCCACCAAGGCAAAATCTCAACCTCTGCCTTTGTGTCCACAAATCGAATTTCCCCTGATCTGAGTTATTTTCTCAGAATCACTCCTTTTTCCAAAGGGGTGGTTGGCCAGTCTGATGTGCACATCTATTTAAAGTGATGTGCCCAACGTGATGCATATGTTTTATCAGTCCCATTCTGGAGACACAGCCTTGCCTCAAAGAATTCAACCACGTGGGGGATTTTCATGGCAGGTGGTCAGGGAGATATGCTGGAGCAAGTGGGGCTTTTACACACCTCTGTATTGGAACTCACGTGGTAGTAGTGGCCTATTTCTTCAAAATAGGGACTTGGCCCTGCCTGGAGGGTGTATCATGCAAAAGCCTTCCTTTGATTAGTTCTGTGAACCAGAGAGAGTTGTGGAAGCACCAGAGATGAGCAGTATATACAGCTTAGTACTGGTGGGGTTGGATGGGGAGCCTGTCATTCTAATTTGGAAAGTGCAGGCAAGGCTGAAAGAGTCCCCTTGGAAATCACCCCTTGCCTTCACCTAAGCTGTCTACTATAAAGAGACTTGAAAAAGAGTTAGTTACTACAGAATGAGATCACATAACCTTTTGGGCAACAAACTTGAACATCTCATGAACCCTTGAAAGAAGCAAGGTGTTCCTGATGGAATAGAAATGTACTTCCTAATGTTTTGTTTTGCTTTTTTTCCTTCAGTGAAAATAATAATCTAGCGCTTACTAGCAAACATTAATATCACTTCCTATATTAAATATTGTTATTTTAGCTTCCTTCTAGATCAAATAATCCCAATATTAAAGTCTTCTCCTTGATTTATATTTTTAAATCTTTCATTATTCTTATCAGTTTTCTCAGGGCTCTTTCCACATTCTCTACTTTATTTTAGCTGATGACATCCCAATTGAAGAGGAGCATTTAACCATGTTCAACACTAGGCCTTAGAGTCTGAAGTCTGTGTTTGACTCCTACCTCTACCACTTAAAACCTAAGATGTTTCTGAGCCTCAGCGTCCACATTTTCAGAATGGGCATGACAAGGCCTCCCTCCCTCCCGGCACTGATATAAGGATTAAATTTGAAATATGGTAGCACTTTGCTTGGCACCTCGGATGTGAGTTGTACATAATAAAAAAAATTTATATCTGCATCATGACCAAAATAGACAACTTTACCTCAACTGTCAAGACAATAGTGTTGATTCCTAATCTTATTTGTCAAGATCTACAGGATTCTTCAAGATGGCGTCTCTATATAAAGAGACGTGTCTTTGAGGAATTAGGAAAGACTCAGATCCAGGTGTACAGCCCTCAAAACATTGCATTACCTTTGAGAAATATGAGTCATGACTTTCAGCAACTTATTTAACCTCTCTGAAACCCAGTTTCCTCATCAATAAACTGGAAATAATAATAAAATTACCTAACAGTATTGTGAAGATTAAATGAGATACCGTATGAAGACTTACAGAACTTTTGGAATGGTGGAATGAGAAGCTTGTTAAACACTCTCCCCAAATGCAATAATAAAACTGGAAAAAATTGTCACAAACAACCATTTTAGGACTCTGAAAAATCAACTAAAGACATACAACAAATTGAGAAATATTTAATCAACACAGACTACTGAACCCTGGTTAATAAAAAAGGGAATCTATGGCGTTTTAGCCTGCGGGTGCTCCCATTCTCCACTCCCCACCCCAGTTCCATTAGCACAGTAGTTCTGCCAGGAAGGGCAAGCCATGAAAACCAGCAAGTTTGCTGCTGGAGGAAGCTGAATTGCTTTGGAGTAGAGTGCAGAAAAACCCTATGGAAACAGTAACCATCTTGGTGGCAAATGAACAGAGAAGGCCTTCCTGAGGTTGCAATCCTGACTGGGGCAAGCAACAAACAGGCAGACGCCAAAAATGAACAGGGAGATCCAAAGAGTGAGACAGCCATAGTGGACATTTATAACATCTTCGAGGTCTGCAAGGTTGTGCACGTACTGAGGAGTGACCAACTATCCATACATCTCTGGCTGCACATGAGGTGTAAGAAACCAGACTTGAAAAAAAAAGGAGAGGGAAAACAAAAACAAAAACAAAAACCAAACACCTGAGCAGATACATCAGTGGCTACATACAGCAGGGAGACAAAATTTATAGAATTAGTCCAAGGAAGTCACGAAGCAAGCAAGCAAGCAAGCCAGCAAACAAACAAAGCAGACAACCCTTGGGGAGAGGAAATCAGAATCCAGAGTTGCTATGATATATTAAATGAAATGTTCAGTTTCCAAAATAAAAAATTACAAGACATGCAAAGAAACAGGAAAGTATGACCCCTACATGGAAAAATAATTAAAACAGCCAAAATAAGCTGTCTTTGAGGAAACGTGGGTTTTGGACTTAGCAAAGACTTCAAAGCAAATATTATTAACATGTTCAAAGAACTGAAAGAAACCATGTTTAAAGAATTAAAGGCAAGTATGGTGATGACACATCAAATAGAGAATATCAATAAACAGATAAATTATATAAAAGAACTAATTTGAAATTCTGTGGTTGAAAATTACAATAAATGAAAAATTCACTAGAGTCCCCTAAAGCAGATTTGAGACAGCAGTAGAAAGAATCAGCAAATTTGAAGATAGATGAACAGAAATAATCCAATCTGAATAATGGAAAGGAAATGGCATGACAAAAA
The DNA here is from genome assembly GCF_057802395.1 of Ceratotherium simum simum. Lineage (NCBI taxonomy): Eukaryota > Metazoa > Chordata > Mammalia > Perissodactyla > Rhinocerotidae > Ceratotherium > Ceratotherium simum. Next base: position 45,849,109 of record NC_141912.1, read on the forward strand.
ATGAACAGGCCTCAGAGATCGGTGGGACATCATTAAGAAGACCAACATATGTGTAATGTGAGTCCCAGAAGAAGCAAGAGAGAAGAGAGAGAAAAAATATTTAAAGAAATAACGGTTGTAAAATCAAAAAATTTGATGAAAAAGATTAATTTAAACATCCAAGATGCTCAACAAACTCAAGTAATATATGAAAAAAGAGTTACACCTAGACACATCAGAGTACAACTATTGAAAGACAAAGACAATGAGAAAAACTTGAAAGCAGCAAGAGAAAAACATGCATCATGTACACAGGAATAATGATTAAAGTTGAATTTCCATCAGAAACATTGAAAGTCAGAAGGCAATGAGTCACATATTTAAAACACTATAAAAAAAAAAGTTAACCAAGAATACTATATCCAAAAAAACTGTCCTTCTAAAGAGAGGATGAATTAAACACCGTCCCAGATAAACAAATATTGAGAGAGTTCATTGCTAGCAGACCTGCCTTACAAGAAATATTAAAGGAAATCCTTTGGGCTGAAAGGAAATTCAAGAGAATAACTTGAATCCACACGAAGAAATACAGAACACTGGAAAAGGTAATTAGGTAGGTAAATATAAAAAACTGTATTATATATTTTTCACTTCTTGTATCAGATTTAAAAGATAATTACATAAAACAATATTTATAAAACTTATTTTTTGGGCTTATAACATATAAAGACATATATGACAAAAATAGCAAAAAGGAGGGACGATATAATGGAGTTTTATTGGAATAAATTTTCAATATTGTATTGGAATTAAGTGAGTATTAATCCAAAGTGGATTGTGATAAATTAAGATATAAACTATAATTCCTAGAGTAACCACTAAGAAAATAATTTAAAAATCCAACAAATGAATTAAAATGGCACACTAGAACATAGCTGTTTGACACAAAAGAAAGTATAAAGGAGGAAGAGATAAATTAAAAAGAACGTGAGACATAGAAAACAAAAAGAAGATGGCAGACATAAATCCAAGCATATCAGTAATTGCATTAAAGGTAAATGGATTAAACACTCCAATCAAAAGGCAGACATTATCAGATTGGATAAAAAACAAGATCCAACCATGTGCTATCTACAAGATATGCACTTTAGATTCAAAGACTCAAATAGGTTAAAAATAAAAAGATGGAAAAAGCTATGCCATAGAAACAGTAACCATAAGAGACCTATATTAATGTCAGACAAAGAAGACTTCAAGACAAAAAATATTATTAGAGACATGGAGGGACATTTCATAATGATAACTGGGTCAATTTACCAGGAAGATATAAAAGTTATAAACTTATGCATACCTAAGAACAGAGTCCCAAATATATGAAGCAAAAACAGACAGAATTGAAGGGAGAAAGAGATAATTCAACAAAAGTAGTTGGAGGCTTTACTATTCCATTCTCAATAATTGATAGCTAGACAGAAAGTTAGCAAGGATATAAGACTTGAACAATACTACCAATCTACTTGACGTGGCATCTATAGAACATTCCACTCAACATCAGCAGAATACACGTTCTTTTCAGGCATACATGGAACATTCTCCAGGAAAGACCATGTGCTAAGTCATAAAGCAAAATGTCAATAAATGTAAAAGCATTTGAATAATAAAAGTATTTCTCTGAACACAATGGAGTTACATTAGAAATTAACAAGAGAAATAAATATGGGTTACCTCCAAATATTTGGAAACTAAACAACACATGTCTAAATAACCTATGAGTCAAGCAAGAAATCACAAGAGAAATTAGAAAATATTTGTAACTGAATGAAAATAAAAACCCATCACCAAAGTTTAGCAGCTAAAGTGCTTAGAAGGAAATTTGTTTGAATAACAGCTTTACTGAGCTATACTTCACATACCATAAAATTTACCCTTTTAAAGTGTACAACTCAGTAGCTTTTAGTATATTCACAGAGTTTTGCAACCCTCACCACTAATTTCACAACATTTCATCATTCTAGAGAGAAACCTCATACCCATTACTAGTCACTCTGTATTGTCCCCTTCCCCATTCCCTTGAAAACACTAATGTAATTTTTATCTCTATGGACTGTCTATTTTGGACATTTCATGTAAATGGAATTATGTTATATGTGGCCTTTTGTGTCTGCCTTCTTTCACTTTGCATGTTTTTGAGATTTATCGTGTAGCATACATCAGTGTTTCATTCTTTTTTTTATGGCTGAATAATGCATTGTATGGATATACCACATTTTGTTTATTATCCATTCATTAGTTCATGGACATTTGGGAATTTTCCACTTTTTGGCTATTATGAATAATGCTGCTATGAACATCATGTATAGGTTTTTGTGTGGACACGTTTTCAATTATTTTGGGTATATACCTAAGAGTGGAATTGCTGGGTTATATAGTAACTCTATATTTAACTTTTCAAGGAACTGTCAAATAATTTTCCAAAGCGGCTTCAGCATTTTACATTCTCACCAGTGATAAAGGGCATCTATGGAAGACCCAGAGCTAAAATAAAACTTAATGGTGACAGACTGAAAGCTTTACCCCTAAAGTCAGGAACAGGACAAGGATGTAAGTTCTCATCACTTCTATTCAACATTGCTCTGGAAGTTCTCACCAGGACAATTAGGCATGAAAACGAAATAAAACGCAATCAAGTTGGAAAGGAAGAAATAAAACTATCTCTATTCACAGATGACATGCTCTTGTACATAGAAAATCCTAAAGAATCCACAGAAAACCTTTCAGAGCTCATAAAGTAGTCCAGCAAAAATTGTATTTCTATACACTAGCCATGAACAATCCAAAATGAAATTAAGAAAATAATTCCATTTACAATAGAATCAAAAAGAAGAAAGTACTTAGTAATAAATTTAACCAAGGAAATGCAAGACTTATATACTGAAAACTACAAAACATTGTTGAAGGAAATTAAAGAAGATCTAAATAATGGAAAGATATCTCATGTTCATGGATTGGAAAACTTAGTGTTGTCAAGAAGGTCATATTCCCCGAATTGGTCTACAGATTCAATGCAATCCCTATCAGAATTCCAACTGTCTTTCTTGCAGAAATGGAAAAGCTGATCCTAAAAGTCACAAATGCTCCTTGGGTTGTTAGGAGTTCTGAAAAAAAGTGATTTTGACATTTTTGCCAGTGTTCTTGTTGCTTTTATGGAGGAGTTGATTTTCAGAGGTCCTTACTGCACCATTCCATAAGTGCTTCTAGAGGGAAGTTTATAGATTTGAGCATCTTTTTTTGAAAAGAAGAAAGATGTCAAATTAATAGCCTTAACTTACACCTTAAGCAACTAGAAAATGAAGCATCAACTAAGCTCGAAACAAGCAGAGGGAAGGAAATAATAAAGATTAGATTGGAAATGAATGAAATAGAAAACAGGAAAACAATAGAGAAATTTAATGAAACAAAAAATTGGTTCTTTGAAAAGATCAGTAACATTGACAAACCTGTCAATGACAAAGGAATGAAGGGAGAGAAGACACAAGTTACCAAAATTCTTAATGATCCTACAGAAAGTAAAAGGATTCAGGAGGATGCTATGAACATTTTCTTTCTTTTTTTTTTTTTTTTTGACTCGAGAGTGGACTTTTTATTTCAACTTGACCACATGGTAAAGGTTGGGGGAAAGAGACCCAAATCTGTCTGTCTCCTTGGCTGGGGCCCACTTGGATTTCCATACATGATTCATACAACCCCAAGCCCCCACTGGCTAATGTCACAAGAGTTCTGAGTGTTGGGATTAAAGAAAGAATGACGGTGGAAAAGTGTTGGGGTCTATCTGTTTTTTAAGGGGGAAAAAGAAAAGAGGATTTCCCTTCCCCAAGAACCCTGGGGGCAGCTGGTCTGGTCATATGACGTTTACTGGTATTATTTCGGTTCTGACTCTGCACATCTGTGACTAGGAGGACCCTGGTTAAGAGCTGGAAGTGTATTTTGCTCTGGCTTAGGGTCTAACAGTGTTATACCAATAAATCAGACAACTTTGATGAAAAGGATAAATTCTTAGAAAAAAACTACCAAAACCAACTCAAGAAGAAATAGAAAATCTCAATAGATCTATAACAGGCAAATAAATTAAATTGGTAACTAACAATCTTTCCATAAAGATATATACTATGGAAAATGCCTATGAAAGTATTGGCATTGAGTTGGCCCCAAATAAATGTAAGTCCATTCCCTCTGGCCCTTCCTGACAAGGTATCAAAACCCTAGCAAAATGTCTCCTCCCCTCCATCAAATCCTATGGAGACCTGCTGTATCCACTGACATGATTTGAAGAACTAAAAGTCACTTATCAGTGAGAAACTCACCTTTGGACTCATTTTGGGTGATAAATGCTGAGATCACAGTTCAGGCAAACCAAGACATCTTGACTCAGTCAGATTCCATCATAAGCAAGGACATTCTTTAATGATGATCCCCAGCAATACCACACACACACACACACACACACACACACACACAGACACACACAATGTAAATATGGGCAGCTCTTTTCTTCTAAAGATTGGGATCTGGGATGGTCAAAAGAAGGGTCATATTTCCAGTGATAGATGAAGAAACTAAAGTAGAGAATCAAAGATAATATAATACTATAGAGGAAGAGTTAATGCTTAAACACTTTCCACATGGTTTTCCAATGAAGACAGCATGGAAAAGAGAGCAAGACCTAGGGTCTAGTTCCCGCTCTGCTGCTAACTTGCTGTAGATCTTTATCAAACTACTTTCTCTCTGGCCTCAATGCCGTCATTTAAAAAATGAGAGACTGGCCCTTGGATTACCATGAGGACCCCCGAGAAGAGACAGGTCTGATCGCGGCCTGCTGGCACACTGTTTCTTGTCCCATGCTCTTGTAGCTGAAGCCGATCCAAGGGAGGCTTACGGTGGCCATGTGATTGTCTGGGTGGCAGTGGGTATGACAGCTAGAAAAGAAAGAAATCTTTACATTAATAGGCTAAGTGTCCAACTTAGGAATTGGGGAGAAATGCAAGAGTAAAGGTAAAGAAAATGGAAGGAAGGGGAAAATAATAGTATGAACAGGGATTAAAGAAAGAGAAACAAGGATTCAAGAGGGAATTGACAACGTCAAAGCTGGTCCTTTGAAAAAACAAATCTGTGGCAAAATTAAGCAGGAAAGAACAGAAGGCATGAACAAACCATGAAAAAAGGGACACAACTATAAAGATAGGACTATCTTGAAATAATTTTATGCCATAAATTTGAAAATTTAAATGGAAAATTTCCTATTAAAGTATATTACCAAAATTGACTCAGAGTAAATGAAAAAATGCATAGATCTATAACCATTGAAGAAATTTAAAAATTTGTGGCTTGGCCTAGCTTATTCTAAGGAAGTGTCTTCCAGCTCTGGTGGTCCATAAGAATCTCCCTCTCCCTCTCTCTCTCCCCCTCTTCTTCCACCTCTGTCTCTGTCTCTGTTTCTCCCTCCTTCTCTCCTTTTCCCTCTTTCTCCTTCCCTCCGCCTCTCTCTTTGCCTGAGTCTTTTGATCATGCAGAATCAATGCTGGAATTTTTCCCACTTGGGGTGACAGCTTCTGGGTGGGAAAATTAGAAGATGTGTGTCCAGTGGGAAGTTGTTTGTTTAATGCTCTCTAAAGGGTGGGTGTGGAGGGCATCATTTCTCTTTTAAGATTGGTGCTGTAGCAGGATGTGGGTGTAGGAGTCATGCCCACACTTGGGTTTTCATATGAGGGGGTAGGTTTCCACTTACTTCCTAACTCCTGAAATGCAGTGGAGAGAGTGGCAGTGGGGAGGCGCTGTGGGGGCAGAGTTCTATGTGCATCTCTCTATGGTGTGCACACGGAAGGCTCCTGAGCCCTACCAAGGACACCAGGGGGTTGGGGACAGTCTGGAACCTCTCAACCTCTACCCACTGCTGCAGGCTCAGCAGGGCTGACTATGTTCTGCACCTGGCCTTACACTCTGTGGCCTGCTGACTCTTCCCAGGTGTTTCTGTAGAAAGGCATCCTTGGGGGAGTTTTGTTTTGGATAAGATGCCACAGTGGGAGCAAGGGGCCATTGTGAAGTGCTAGTCCTTTAGAGACTTCCTGTTCTGTGCAGGAATGAAGGGGGAGGTAGGAAGGGATCTCTTGAAGTGAGGAACTGCAGACTCTTCCTTCAGGAATTGGAGAGAAGATTATACACATCCCCTTCACTTCACCTTACCCCGTCTCCAGGAGCCTGCAGGTGCCCGAAATGCTCAAATTGACACTTTTTATTTTATTTAAAATTAACGTTTTGTTCCCTAAAAGAAGAGAGATATTTTCCTGAGAAGATTTTTTATAGGAAAGAAGGAAGTTTAATTAACCAGGTGCTGGGCTCCTTGATTGAGGATGGGACTGAGTGGGTGGACAGCCACAAAAGGGGACATGGGTACAGGTGGCAGGAAACACTTCCTCATTTAGGGGAAGGCTGGCCTAAAAAAGTTTTCTGCTGGCTGAAATGCTCCCAGCAAGGTGGCTTGCTGAAAATGGATCATAGATGATGTTCTAATCCAACTGTCGTTTTTCAGGTTAGGCAAGATAGATTTCATTTGATTGCTTTTTGCATTTTCTTTTTATCTTAGATAAAGGGTGTGCCTGGTTGTTCTGCTGTGAATAATGGCCTGATTGTTAGAAACCTTGCTTACATGTATATATGTGTGTGTTTTGCCATGACTCCTGTGTTTTGGAAGTCTCTGGGGACAGATGATATTTATGAATGATGTCCCAAGGGTATAATCAGGATGACTCATTCTTGGAACCAGTTTTATCCGTTTAGGGGTGCCAGCTGCACCCAGTTCACAACTGAACATACTTGAGATGTCTTCCCTCATTAACCTGCTCCTGGTTTAGGGTCAGAAGGGCATATTTTACAGGCTTTTCTATTTTTCCAGGGATTTGATTTCCCATGATGGAGTCCTGGGGACTTTCTGTTAAGTGTTTTGACAAGGTGAAGACGGTTACATAGTTGAGAAAAAATTGTGTTTCAGGATTTCAGAAAACATACTCCCATAGGCAGTTTTATGAATTTTATCATAGTAGCAGTAACAAATTTTCTTATTTATTCCCTGTCATTCTTGAAGTAATTCAGAAGAATTTCCTGATGTTATCATCTCTGCATTTATAGGACATCATTTATAGGCAGGGGTGTGGAGATAATTAATCATCTCTCTTGTACTGCCTCTTTACCCTGCCAGCAGTCACCACCCAAATGGGGAAACAGAGGAACAGGTTGGTTACATAATATTCAAAAGCCCCTCCAGTAAGGCAGGGTCAGGACTGGAGATCACTATCTTGGGGTCTAGGTTAGTAAGCTTTCATTATAAGTTCCACCCCACCCAGTAAAGCTGAAGATCTTGAGGGCATCTGAGGCTTCATTCTATTGAGGTACGTCACACCTCAGATGAACCCGCCATGACCTTGATAGAGGCCTGGCCTTTGAGTCTGATTGGCGTCACCTCATCTCAAAGTCATTTTCAGTTCTTGAGGATTCACTCATTGCTCCTTGTCCTTTCCTGACTTTTCCCACGGACGGTGGTTCTGGAACACTTGGATCAGCCCAGTCGTGGTTTGTGTCTCCCCTGCCATGTTTTCTGGGGTCTTCATGACCACAGATAAATTTATCCTGGGGAATTTCCCTGTTTTCACTTTTTCCACCCACTTTGCCAAATCAGACATGCTACCAGCATAAGGAGTAGGTAGGCACCCCTCCCCCCGCCCTTTTTGACTCATCTTTGAAATCGCTGCCTGATCTCGTCTCTGGGAGAGAAGACACGTGGAGCATGGAAACACACTTCAACCTGCACATCTGGCAGGCGGGTGGGCGGTCGAGAGTGGAATTCCTGGATCGGTTCCTTGGTTTGTGGTCTCTGGGGATTGCTTGTTGAATAACTGCACATCACATCACTTCACAGATAAGGAAGATGTCATCCCCACGGCATCCCTGATTTCGGCACAAGCTTCAGAAAACCCCAAGCAGCTAATCTAGAACATGATGTTTTAAGCCGCTATAATCACCAGCCAACTTTGAACATGTGCCATGCACATGACAGCCTTCTCTTCCCGACTGCAACCCTCAGTTATGGGACTACCTCAGGGCACTCTCCCGACTCCTATTGAAGGCTCCGAAGCTGGACACTGGGGAGGCAGTCTGGGGCCTACATAATGCCTGCAGGATGGAGTTCTTCCCGAGGTACCGGGCTGTGACACCAGGGCTTCCTGGAACGGGCACTGAGTGGAGGTCAAGGGCCCCTGATTCATTTTTCCCCCTGGCACCAACAATTTGGGAGATCTTAAGCAAGTCTCTGGGAGTAGGTTTCCTTATCTGCCAAATGGAAACCTGTCTTATATGAGGCTGGGAAGGATCTTGGCTATTTTGGGAAAGTGAGCCAGGATCCAACTGAGTCAGGCTGGACCAATGGGTCAAACAAACTAACAAGATAAAGTTTAATGGGAAGAGATTTAACATCCCAGACAAGGGCTCAGAAAACAGCTGTACCAGTCAGGAACGGGGAAGAGCTCAATAAGCAGAAGCATGTGGGAATAAATGTTGAGCGTTTTGTTAATTGTAACAGAGAAATGAGGATTTCAAAAAAGCAAGTGTAAACGTAGGCTGCATTAATAAAAATACAGTTCTCAAAACAAGGGAGGTGATAATCATACCAGATTGGCGTGCTGGAGAACCCGATTCTGTTTGGGGCCTCACCCTTCAGAGGACTGTGATATCCTAGAGTGTATTTGCGGAAGACTAACCAGCATGGGGAACGGAACGGGAGCCCAGGACATCTAAGGATCAGCAGAAAGACTCGAGAATGTCCTTTTCTATGCTCGGAAAAGGGTCCATTTAGCAGGATCTGGTTGCCCAGAGAACCAACCTGCTGGTTGGTTCATCTTAAAGAAGCTAACAGCCTGCTAACTGTGTGACCTTAGGCAAGTTACTTAACCTCTCTGAGCCTCAGTTTCCTCATCTGAAAAAGGGGGATAATGATGTAGGTTGTTGTGAGGATTAAATGAGTTCATACATGTAAAGTACTAGGAACAGTTCCTGGCACGCAGTAAATTTCACACATGTTAGCTCTCATTACTCTCCTTATTCTCTGCTTCGTTCTCCCCTTCCTCTGTAAGTAACTATTATTTTTTAAAGTTTCTCATGTATTTTTTTCAGAGTTTCTTAATGCACATAGAAGCAGATATGAATATCAATTCTTATTTTTCTCATTTTTTGAAATCTCAAAGTTAGTATACTGTACAGCATTGTTCAGTTTTTGTTTTTTTCACCTGATAGTATATCTTGGAGATTTTTCCACATCAGTACACAGAGAACTTCCTCATTCTTTTTCACAGCTGCACATATAAGGAAGAACTTTCTAACAATTAGAGCTTGTTTTAAAATAAAACCCTGTCACTGGAAGCATTCAGGTGAAGACTAGACGGCTGCCTCTCTGGGATGGAGGAGTAGACATATATGAGTCAGAGAAGTCGCTGGGCTAGAATACTGTTCCTCCCGCGGAGATTTCCTGATCCTATGTTAAGTTTTCTAAGGAATTAAAGCACCTTTAAGACAACTCTAGAAACAACATTGTTGTTTTGTGTCTCTGACTTGGGGCTCAGGCAGCCCTGGGTGAGTCACACTCCGGAGGGGCTGGCTCCAGGGGTCACCTGTGCCACCTCAAAACACAGGGAGCTCTGAGTCAAGGTCCCAGCTCATCCTCTAGCCCCATCTAGAGCTACCCTGGCCCAGTCATTCTTACCTAGAGGGAAGAAGGATTCTGTTCCAGAGAGATTCCAAGCCCCCCTTGGGCAGGCGGAGTCTCACTGGAAAGTGTGCTTTATAGGACATTGGGTTTGTTTGCCATTTCTCAGCCTGTAACTCACCATCTCAGATGGGACTTCGGTGGTGGCCAATGCGACTGGGTTTCCAACAGGCAGCAAAGATTCCGGGCTTTCCCACCACCTACTCTTCCCTGAGTGCTCCATGTGAAGGGAGGTAAGAGATTAGCTCAGCTCCCCTCCACCGGCAGGCCAATAGCCAGAGAGTAAAGGTCTCCTGCTGTGTCATTGCAGAGGGTGATGGGCGATTGTAGGCAATTGCCCATTTGGTGGAAAGGTCTCACAGTTGCCAATAGAGTCTAAAAAGTCCCCTCTAGAAATGAGTCCTTTCAAGTCTTTTTATTCTACAGATTTATAAAAATGTAGGTCCTGTTGAGAGAAACAATACAAGCATTTTCCAGGCACAGATCCCTCAGTGAGAGTAGCTGAGAAGAGAGTTCCCCACTGGACACTCGGATGAGGCAGCAGGAGGGAGTGCAGAGAAGATGGGGCAGGAGAAGGTGCTAGAGAGAGGTGGGAAGGCTGCCGGGGGCTGGCCCTGGTTTTGGGCCATATGGGACCAGATCCCAAAGGGAATCAACCTTGCTTACTTATTAGGATTCTTAGCAGAGAGTTAACTGCAGGAGCAGAGCCTAATTGGGTGGCACAAGGAGGCATAAACCTCTATCCCGTAATCTCCATAAGCATCCACAAAGCACCCACATAAACAATCAAAAAACCCAATCATTTGCCATACAAACTCAGCTTCAAGATAAGTTACTAGAAGTACGGCACAATTTTCATTCATTAATGTCATCCTTAAGCCCCTGTTCTACAGAAACTCTGGAGCCACCATCCATTCGTTGGTTTACAGGGAAAGCCATGGTGAATCTTGATACACAATTTCTATTGCAAGCTCCTCAAGGGCAGGGGCCATGCCTTATACTTCCTTCCTCCTTCTTCTTCTCCTCCTCCTCTTCCTTCTTCTTTTTAGGTATAATTGACAATAAACCACATATTTAATGTGTACAATTTGATAGGTTTTGACATATGTATACATCCGTGAAACTATCAGCACAATCAAGTTAATGAACATATCCGTCACCCCAAAAGGTCTCCTTGTGCCCGTTTATCATTCTTTCCTCCTGGCCCTCCCCATCACTCTCATCCCCAAGTAACCACTGATCTGCTTTTTGTCACTATAGATTAGTCTGCATTTTCTAGAATTTTATATAAATGGAATAATACAATATATACTCTTATTTTTTGTCTGGTTTCTTTCTTTCAGTGTAATTATTCAGAGATCCAGCCACGTTGTTGCATGTATATATATATGTAGTTAATTCCTTTTTATTGCTCGGTAGTATTCCATTGTATGGATATTAGACATCTGTTTATTCATTCATCTATTGATGAACATTTAGGTTGATTTCAGTTTTTGGCTATTACAAATAAATCTGCAATAAACATTCATGTGCAAGTCTTTGTACAGACATATACTTTCATTTTTCTTGGGTAAATGCCTAGGTGTGGGACGAGTTATGAAGTAGGTGTATGTTTAACTTTTTAAGAAAGTGCCAAACTGTTTTTCAAAATGGTTGTATCATTTCACCTTTCCATCAGCATTGCATGAGAGTTCTAGGTGTTCCGTATTCTCATCATCACTTGTAATGGTCAGTCCTTTTTTACAGACATTCTAGTAGGTATGTAGTTGTTAATGGTACCTCATTGTGGTTTAAATTTGCATTTTCCTGATAACTAATGATGTTAAGCACCTTTTCATCTGTATATCCTCTTTGCTGAAGTGTCTGTTCAAATCATTTGCCCATTTTTGTTTTGGGTTGTTTGCTTTGCTACTATTGACTTTTGAGAGTTCTTTATATATTCTAAATACAAATCTTTTATCAGATATGTGATTTGCAAATATTTTCTCCCAGTCTATGGCTTGTCTCTTCCATTTTCTTAATGGTGTCTTTTGAAGAGCAGAAGTTCTTAATCTTGATGAAGTCCAATTTATAATTTTTTGGCTTGTGGATGTAATTTGGTATCATATCTAAGAAATCTTTGCCTAAGCCAAGGTCCAAATATTTTCCCCCATGTTTTCTTTAAAAGTTTTATAGTTTTAGGTCTATGATTTATTTTGAGTTAATTTTCATATGTAGTGTGAAGTATGGATAAAGGCTCATTTTTTGGCATAAGAATAGCTAATTATTCCAGTAACATTTGTTGAAAAGAATTTGTTTTCTCTCTGAAATGCCTTGGCACCTATGTCAGAAATCAATTGGCCATGTATCTGTGGGTCTATTTCTTTTGTACTCCTGAACCCCACTCTGTCATAGCCCAGCTCAGGACTAGCACATGTTTAATAACTGCTCAGGGACATAACTTGACTCCAGCTGTCTTCAGGGGTTTCTCATTAGATCCATTTGAATGTGGCTGGGCTGGAGGACAGTAACGTGATAGGAAGTCAGACAGTGGGAAGGCACAGCAGTGTGCCTTTGGTGCTGCATTAACGCAAACTGGCTCTTGTTCTCACTGCACCTAATAGTTGGCACTAAATGAGTCAGGGTCAGCCCGAGTTCCTGAAAGACTCTAAGGGAACCAGCCTTCCCACCAAGCCAGCAGGTTTCAGCCATGCCTCCCGTTTGAGAAACTCAGGACTAAATAACCCAAAATACCACCTCCAGCAAAGGTTATCCTTGATTCCTGGTAACTCTCTAGAGTGGTGGTGTCCAATAGAAAGAGGATGCAAGCCACATATATAATTTAAGATTTTCTGGTAGATGTATTTTAAAAAGTAAAAAGAAGCAGGTGAAATTAATTTATAATATATTTTATTTAACTCAACATATACAAAATATTGTCATCCAACATATAATCAATATGAAATTATCGATGAGATATTTTATATTTTTTTGAATGAAGTCTTCAAAATCTGGTGTGTATTTTACAACGATAGCACGTCTCGATTCAAACTGAAGGCACCACATTTCAAGTGCTCGGTGGCCACACTGGGGGCTAGTGGCTACCATGTTGGACAGCGTGGCTTTTGAACATACCTTACATTTCTTGCTTTAATGCTCCCTCTTTCTTCAAATCTTTATTGGATGGAAAGCCTTTCCCTCTGGAGACTAGCTTCCCTTCCCCTCCCCAAGCTCTCCTGTTGCCAGAAGCAAAGGTCAGAGGAGGAGGGGGAGAAGAAGAATATCTTGAAGATGGAAGATATAAAAACAAGACCTAAATTCAGGTCCTACAAAAGCTCATGAATCAGGTTCTCTTTACACAGCAAGGTGAGGAAGAGTTGGTGAAGAAGGCTCCATGGTGTGCAGGAGCTAGCTGTGCTGGCTTTCAGGAACCAACTGATTACTTTTCAGGAATTTTGCAAGCCAGTTGTTAAACTCAGCCACTAATAAAAATTAAGCTATATAAACTTTCCATTGAATAATTATACTAAAAACGTAAGTAATAAATACACAAAAATTACCACTTCCTAGTTATGTTACTACATTTCACTATTATCTATGTTCTTGAGGTTCCTATGACTATTACATCTGAATGGTAGAAAAACTATATGATGCTCTGTTCTGAGCATCTCTTTCCAACTCTGGGTCATAGCCTGAGATTGGTAGGAGTGTTTCCACAGAAAATGGCAAATGCTACAAGTCTGGGCTTTCCCCCCAAATATGCCAGTTGTTAAAACTTTACCAGTACACCTCTGGGAAGGCTCTAGAAGACGTCAGCGCAATAAGAAGAAGGATGTCTGGCATGTTGTAAATGTTCAATAAATGATATTTATGTAATTATAATTATTGGAAGTCTGAATAATTTAGGACAAAAGGCCATCCCTGTCCCTTCCGTGTCCCCCACTCCCAAGAGGGAGAGGGTGTTTTTGATTGAAACAGCCTGTGTCATTTCTGTAAGTTTTTTCCACTTGCCCCTACTCTTGGCTTTCCTATGGTGAGTGTTCAGGAGTGAGATTGAGACCCAGAAGTTACAGCTGACTCTCAGTGGAGTCTTGGTAATCAAGTTATTCCCTGACTACTCTCTTTCCCATTGCTCTAGAGGACCCAGAGGGAGAAAGGAGGCTCTGAAGCTTACATGCTAGATATTCATAGCAATTCTCTCCAGGAGGCTGGAGTTTTTCTTTTGTTTATCTGCACTTTCTATTTTTTCTACAGTGACACTCTCAGTTTTAAATAAGTTAATTTTATAAACAACACAAGAATTTTAAAATGTCTTCAAAGGCCTATTTAGGCATCACTAGCTGGTGTGAAGAGTGGAAGAGAGGTATTAAACATGAAGGGATTTCAGCTGCAATGGACGAATCTCCCTGGCTGCCCAGCGTTTGGGGATGAATCAATTAAAAGGAGGCGAAACAGGAAGGCAGCAGACAGGTCTCTGTAAACTCTGGAGTGTTTCTGCTGAAGTCCCCTTCCTCCCACATGGGAGCCCCCATTCATCCTCATAGATGACATATGCGATGTCTATAATGAATATGGATTTGATGTGATTTCATCTCTCTGCCAAACTAACTCATAGAACTAATTCCACTTTAGACTATGTTAAATGAGGTTTTAAAAAGTGTATTAGAGGATAACTTTTGAAGTCTCTAAGCTAGATCAAGGGGTGCATTTGGGAGAAAACTTTGGGGACAGCTCTTCTCCATACCCACGGTTGGAGCCATAGTTTGATGTCTTTGATTTATAAGGGTGAAGTCTATGGGGATCTGTCTTGAGAGGGCTTTGACTTTTAAGGGATTCAACTAGTTGAAACCTTATGTGCATTTAGAAATAAAGCTCTTTTATATTATAGAGTCTAAAAGCTTGAAGGTGGGATGGGAATTCAGAGGTCAATACTCTAAACCTGAGTCGGATGCCTGAGTCCCCTCCTCATGTCTCTGGCCACTTCCCAGCTTTGCCTAACACATCTGCCACAGCAGCCCAGTCCATTTCAGGTGTAGTTCATAGAAAGCTCTGCTCACGTTAACCCAAAACCCACCTTCTTGTAATGTACACCCATTGTTCCTAGGTCTGGAAGATGGGGCAGTGACACACGTGGATACAAACTAGTGAGATTTGTATAAGGAAGAAAGACCATTTTGGTAGTAACTTGATTCAACATGGCCAGCCCTTACTGAGCCATCCTGTATGCACAAGGCCCTGATCTAGGCACTGTGGGAGATATAAAGATAAATAAAACAGAGGCCCCACCCTCAAGGAGTTCACAAGCCACAGTTTAATGTGTGCCTACAACAAACAAAGCAGAAGATGATCTGGTGAAGGACATGGAACCAATATTTGTGGAGTACCTTTGATGTGCCAGGCCCTGCTTTCCTTGTCATGGGTCTAATCCTTGTGGGCTTGTGCATTAAACTCCCTGAACCTCATTTTCCTTATTTGTGAAATTCGATGTTGGATCCGATGCCCTCTGAAGTCCCTTCCAGCCCTCATATCCCGTGATTCATGCCTCCTTTCCCGGTGTCCTCCGGCTACCCTCTCCTGGGTTGGGCTGGCTAGGGAAATGGATGAGCAAGAGACATTTCTGTTGTTGTTGTTCTTTTCTCCCCTCCTTGTGGGATGTATTGTTGACTTAAAACCAGTTTGAACAAAGCACTCAGGAATAAACCACAGAGAACCATCTAGAATTGGCAGAGGATAACCCTATGACCCCAGAGGCCTTTTCCAGCTCTAATTTTTATGATTCACTAATTTGCCGCACCACACTCGACTCTGTCCGGGAATTCAGAGTTCAAAAAACATGCAGTGTAAATTGCTGGAGGTAATGAGAAGGCTGCAGGCACAGAGGGGCCAGAAGCGTGGTTTCCAGTGAAATTAAATACAGGGAGATATTTAAAGAAGCCAGAGATTTTTTTTTCCCTGAGAGACTCCCATTTTAAGGTGGGTGGGATAAATTTCAGGTTTTCTTTTTTCGGTGGTATGACTAGGTTTTTGCTATGTTATGACTCCAATCAAGCTGCTGATCTGTTTTATAAGCTCCCCAAAAGCTATGGGGGGCAGACGTGGTTGTTTAGCAGTAAGTTCTGCTGCAATTTAAAAAATCACTTTTGAAGTGGGAGATGCTGTAGGAAGAGAAGTGTTCTATAAATATGTATATCTTTTCTGAGGGAATTGCTAAGGGCAAAGAGCAGTAACTTGGTATTTGATGAGTCTCATGAATTTTTAGTGCTTTCTACATTTCCCCAAATTTGGGGAATCTTTATGCCCCAAAAAGGCTTTGATACCTCTTTGCAACTTTGCATTAGAATTATGTATGAAGATAAGATACAAGCGGGATAATTGTTCCAGAACTACAGTGGTGCTGGAAGACCATTAAGCCAGTATCCTTTGGTGCCTATGGGAGCTCAGTGAGGGTTGGTTCAGGGCGGGAATGAAAGGAAGTGGTTGGCAAGCCAAGTGCATATGTGTGTGTGGGGGTAATGACTTGTCAGTACAGCAGAGTCACGTCTTATCTGGGTCCACAGTCTGAAGTCAACTATATGGTGTACACCAGGCATGCTTAAAATTATTGGTGAAAATCCCATAGCAAGGCCCCGCGTTGGGGACTGGCATGCATTCAGGTGATTTTCTCTCTACATTGGATCATATTGCTGTTTTTTGGTTAGGCACCAGATAAAGAAGCGGGCTTGTGTTGAGAAACCACGATCTATAAAAAAATATGTCTTTAAATGTTGGGCTTGCAGTCAGAACATGCACTCAGCAGAAGCCCCTGAGGCCGGAGGCCCCAGAAGGAAGAGTAGATTCATATCCTTCATCTCATATGCTCTCCGTGGCAAATGCCTAGAGAGAAAACCATCAGGCTTAATTACCAGCGTGATTTAAATAGTTATTTTTTGCTATTACTATCTTTCCCTCGTTTTCTTTTTTCCCAAATATGGAGAGTTGAATCTGCAAGATAAATGGGTATGCGATGCAAACAAACTGTATAACAATTGACATGTATTATCTCCTTTGCTTTTCACAGGAACTCTACCTAGTAAGTGGCATTATGCCCATTTTGCAGATGTGAAAACTGAGGGAGGTTACATGGCTAGCCTAAGCTCAGATATGAGTAGTGGTGGAATTGGAATTGAGACTCTGAAGCCTGTGCTCCTTTTTCTGTGCCTTATAGACCAGATAGTTTTAAAAAGGAGGATGAGAGAATAGAAGGTGCGTGAAGGAAGGAAGGGATGGAGAAAGGCCTACAAGCAGGAAACAAACAGTTATTGAGAGTCTATTATATACCACTTATTGTGCTAGGCATTTTCATCTCTTTGTGTTCCAGACTGTGTTAGTTTCCTATGGCTGCTGTAGTGAATTATCACAAATTTAGTGGCTTAAACAACAGAAATTTATTCTGTTGTAGTTCTGGAGGCCAGAAGTCTGAAATCAGTATTGCTGGGCCAAAGTCAAGGTGTCAGCAGGGCCCTGCTCTCTGGAGGCTCCGGGGGAGAACCTGTTCCTTACCTCTTCTAGCTTCTGGTGGCTGCCAACATTGCTTGGCTTTAACTACATCGCCCCAACCTCTGCCGCTGTGATCACATTGTCTTCTCCTCTTTTGTGTGTGTCAAATCTCTCTCAGCCTCTCTCTTTATAAGGATACTTGAGATTATAAAAGACCCACTTGGATAATCCAGTATTATCTCCCCATCTCAAGAATCTTTAACATCTGTAAAGTCATTTTTTGCTATATAAGGTAACATTCACAGGTTCTGGGAACTAGGACATGGATATCTCTAGGGGGACCATTCTTCAGCCTACCACACAGACTAATCATATATGTTATGGAATGGCCTAGGCTAACAGCTTAACCATTTATACATTTTGTTGTAGTTATTTATTTTTCTGACTCCAGATCCCACAGCCTTAATCATTAGCTATGTGCCTAACCTCTGAGGACTACCTGGACTGAGGAAGGAGAGGAGTCATCCAACAGCTTAGGTTGCTTCACACCAGTGTTGGTGCAATAATGTTTTAAAATGTGTTTGTTACATGCTGTTGACTCCTTGTTGATATAGGAGCCTTCACTTTTGCTTTTGGTATGAAGGTGACATTCGGTTCTTCATTTTTGCTTTTGGCACGAGGGTGACATTCAGTTTAGACACTTAACACGTGGTTGTCCTTGGTCAGCATTTTTTGAGAAGGCTGCAGTCTGTCTGGTGCCCACATTTTCTGAAAGCACCAGGCTCACGTAGCAGCAAGAGAAAGTTGGGTGAGATGTAGAAGAGCTGGTCATAGAGACAAGTGAGAGGTTCAATAAATGCTTCTCAACCTGGTAGGGGATGGAGTTGGAAGAGGTTTGGGAGGCCCCCAGAGGCTGAAGCTGCAGAACAGGAAATGACTCTAGCATGTTCTAGGACCTCTGAGTGGAGGAGTACGGTTTAGAGGAGATGAGCAGATGTCCACACAGGGGAGGGCTAACGGCCCCTCACAATCCACGTGTCAATAGGATATTGGTGCCATGATGAGGCCAGTGCAGTGTTCAGAAGTGCCGGCCAGCCCTTCCAGGGTATAGGAAGTGCACATTTACCCCAGGAGGACCCAAAGATGTGCAAACCCAAATCCCGGTGACCTCTACCAAGGGCTTGAAGTTCTCTTCTCACTTGAAAATTAGACACTTTGGTGTCCCCCCATCACTTCAAATTCAGGTTTTTCCCCACTCCCCTGCCCAAACCCATTCACTCTGCTGATGTGCCCATTTTGGACCTTTATACAAGCATCCTCTCAGCCCCTGAGGACTGAAGCCTCAGTGTCAGTACCAGCTCCTCGTCTCCTTGGTTTTCCACCTCCCCCAATGCTCTTAGAGACGAGGCAGATAGCCTAGTGATAGGACCGCAGGGTCTGGGGTAGACAGAGACACCGAGAGTGCAGACTGGGTTGGAACCAAGCTCTTCTACTTATTTGCTGTGTGACTTAAGACCTGTCGTTCAGTCTCTGAGAAATCAGGATAACAGAGCACCTCCCCTATAGGGCTATTGTGAGGATTACATGAGGTAGTAATAACAGGTATTATTGTTGTTGAATTTTCTTTCATAGCTTCCACTTCAATTCAGGCCTTGATCAACCCAAATCAGGACTACAATAGATTCTTTTAAATCAGTAATTTTCAACCTTTTTAACTGTGATCTACAGTGAAAAATTTATTTTATATCATGACATCACAAATATATCCACAAAATGAAAATAAAAGCTTTACAAAATACTCTGATATTTTTTATTTTTTTCATTTATTGCATAAAAAAATTTTGTTTTGATCTATCAAATTGATTTCATGACTCACTAGTGAGTGAAGACCCATAGTTTTAAGAAAACACTCCTCTAGAGATAGTCCTGACTGCAGTCCCTCCCTCCCTCCAATTCATATCAAATATCAAATTTTCAAAAGGAGGCCGCCTTCTATGTTTTACAATATAACATTAGCACTCGCCAGCCCCATTTACATTGCACTTTACAATTCCAAACACTTTTGCATACAGCATCTCACCACCCACCACCGTCTGAGGAAGACGTTATCTCCAGCTATACTTTACAAATGAGGAGATTCAGATTCAAGGTCATCGTGTGTCTTGTCCAAGATCGTGTATCTGGCAGTAACTGAATCAGGACTGAATCCCACTCTCCTCCTCCTGATCCAGCACTCTTCTACACACAACAAAGAGTTGAAAGAGGAATTCAGGTGTTTAGGACTAAGTAAGAATGCAAATGGATTATAGTCATGGCTGAATTTTCTGTTTTATTCTGTCTTTCATAAAAAAAAAATGTGTAGGATGACGATCATGCAGCTTTCTCTAAGGGAGTCACTTAGTGGTTCTGCCACCTTACTGCATCTCTATTCATTCATTCACTCTCTCGACAAATTCACTCATACATTCATTCAAGAAATAGTTTTTGAGCACCTACTATGTGCCAGGCACTGTATGTGGATACTACCATGAGCATAAGAAAACTTTAAGAAGTCTCCACTCTCATATCAATACATGAGGTGGTACTAAGTACTATGAAGAAAAATAAGGAGAAAGGAGTAAGGAGGAAAGATGTTTGGGATGCTCTTGTAAATTGCATGGTCAGGGAGGGTTTGCAGATAAGGTAACGTCTGGGCAGAGACCTAAATGAAGCGAAGGAGCAAGCCCCGTGAATACCTGAGGAGAATTATCCAAAAACAGGGTGCAGCCAATTAAACAGGGAGTGAGCTTGGCATGATTTGGGGGGGACCCAGGGCAAGAGTGGTGGGAGAGGAGGTCAGAGAGGGGGCTCAGTCACTCAGGACATTGAAGCCCTTGTGAGGACTTGGGATTTTATTTAATTAGTTCTTGAGAAAAGAACTCTATGGAATATTTCAGAAAAACCTCTGTTAGATCATTTTTCTTTCACACTCAAACTTCTTTTTGCCCTAGTACCTCACTCAGTTGCTCTAGCTGTGAGTCCACGTCATTATCATTGGTGATAGAAATCCCAAGTTGTAGCCTGAGAAGAAAACACCCCACTTGTCCATCCTCATTCCCTCTGAGCAAGGTGGTGTCCCTAGGCCTCAGCTGTTTTTATTTCTAGATGACCATTTAATTTGGGAAGGGCTTTGGTCTAGCCGTTCATTCTTAGCTGAAAATAACTCATTGGTCAAGAACCATGAAATTTCAGAACGCAGCTAGGGATCGCATCTCCTGTGCAGGGGTGAGTCTCATGCTATGACGAGTCTGACCTGACATTTAGCCAGGGATGCTCTCAGAGCACTGGTAACTTGGCACCTGTGGATTACTTGGGGCTTATAAACAGATCTCATGCACGTCCTTAATGTAGTTCATTGAGCAGAGCTCATTTTCCCATTTTATGTAGCGTGACTTAAGAGGCCTTGCAACACTCACTGCCCTTGTCCTCCTATTTAAAGAATGCTTCCTCCTCTAGATGCCTGCCTGGAGTCAGGCCATCTGTGTTCCTTCCTAATACTAACACTAGCCTGCTATAGTGAGTCTTTAGCGAGGAAGGCTTAACATGCGTTTGTGCTTTTAGTCCTCAAAGCAACCCATTGAGGTAAATACTGATGTTAACCTCCTTTTACATAGGAGGAAATCAAGGCATAGAAAGGCTAAATAACTTTTCTAAAATGAGAGGCAAAGTCTGGAGTCAAATTCAGAGCATTCTCTATCTGCTTGATGAACTCTTGGGCCCCAGGCCCTGTGGTAACGTTTTCACTGGGTTATGAGAAAGGGGGGAAGGGTTGAGAAAATTGTGGAGGAGGCTCATTTTCCCCTCAACACTGCTACCTTTGCTTTCCCTTTCTGCTTTCTTTCTCTTTTCTTGGTGGCATGGTTTATGTTCTGGCTCGTTTTTTCTCTGTCCCTCTCTCTCTTTCTCTTCCTTTCTCCCTCTCCCTCCCCCTACTAAACAAAACCGCATATTGGGAAAGAATCTGATGAACGTACAAGTATAAGTGATCATAGGTCTTAACTTTCCTGCAGGCTGGTGCATGGCAGGAACACATCTGTTCATCAAATATTTAGAGAACGCCCCCTACAGGCAGTCCTCAGGCCTGCATAACTGGACTGAATCAGTAAACTGCCATTATTCCCTGGGAACTTCATGAAGTACTGGCACATAGGGGACAAGAGAGGTGAAGTGACTGCCTGATCACATAGCTAGCTAATGGCAGAGCCAGGAGGGAGACAGAAGCCCATGATTCTCAGTGGCATTGTTCTCCCCACTGTATTATACTGCCTCTTTGATGTGCTTACCACCATAATATGTGTCATGTGAACCACATGTCAGGTGGCCGTGACTGAGAGGTGGAGAGGTCTTGGGATGAGGGAGGCAAACAGCTGGCCCTTTTAAATTCCCTTCATATAGGAATGGCCAACTCTAGTTGTTTTTAAGGGCTACCCTGGGAAGCACATTAACAGAGATTAATGATCATCTCCTATTATCAGTGTAGAGACACAGGACAGGCCAGTTTTGGTGGGTCAAGAAAATAAAAGGTAAAAGTCTGGAAAGGGCAACATATTTCCCTGTCAGTAAAGACATTGCCTTGAGAACTCCTGGGCCTCAGACACAGAGGCCCGGAGAACCTGGTGGGAGAGGAAGGTCTTAGAACAAGAGGTGGAGTAGAACCCCCTTCACTGTGGCCCACACCAGATCAGTATTAACTGACCCTTTCATTAATTGGCTCATCCTGAGAATCTTCCAGTAGCAAGTGCCTCTCCAAGACCATAGGTCAGAACACTGCAGGGCTGAGCTAACTCACATACTATCATCTCTGCCTCCGGCCCCAACTACCCAACTGCTTTTAACTCCCCAGGAGAAATTCACTTTGCTCCTGGGCTGAAGCACACTGGGCACATTCTTGAACGGAGTTCAAACTAACAGGATTTCCCTAAAACAAGCAACCCCCTGGATGCCCTGGGAAGCACTGTGACTACTGGGGGGATTAACATAGCCAGAGCAATGTGGCTCTGGTCCAGAAAGAAAATGTATGTGCTTTAAAAAAAAAGGCTGGCTCAGAGTCTTGGGAACCCCATAATCAGAAGCATACTCATTCTGACGGTTTCAAAAGACCCAACACCCACCTCAATGCGACCTGGCGAGGGTTCAGAGAAATCCACCCCCTCTTTTGTCTTTTGGATGGAATGCAAGAGCCATATAAGACTTCCTGCCTAGAAGGCAGAGAGAGGTCAAGTCTTTGGCACTCTGTCTCAGCAAGGTAGGGGACGGTTGGAGCCCATCCTTCGGCTTGTCTTTGGGCACTGTGATTTCACCTTAGAGGACGAGGCATTCAGTGTTAATTCAGCATGGCGCCCAAGTCACTGCAAATCTGCTATCTAATCTTCAGCCAGGGTTTTTATTGGTTGATGTTTTGCTTTGTTTTCCTCCTGGGGGAGAGCTACTCACAGGTTGGGGTGTGGGTGGCTCCTGTCAGGACTGGACATACAGAGATGGAGCAGGAATCGAGACTAGGGTTCTACAGGCCAGGAATGATGAGCCTGATGCTCTCAGAGGTCAAGGGCAAGCCTGAGGCCCAGCCAGTGGATTAGTCATGGCAGGACGGGGCAAACATGTCTTGGAGGTCAGGGCAAGCAGGATCAGGAACCCAGATGGTTGGGTACCTCAAAACAACAGCACTGGCTGGTAGAAAAGTCATCCTGGGTCTAAAGCAGGAGCTGAGTCACCTCTGGCTTCCTGATTATTTCTAGTAGGCTGAGCACAAGTCTGGGCCCCAGGGGAGTCTACCTTCTATCTTTAATGAGCTAGAGACCAAGGTTTGAGGTCTGGGAAAAGGGAGTCTTACAGCTACGAACAGACACCTTCCTGTGGTCTCTAACTTATACTGTGTAGAGGGCTTTGTCTGTGGGTGTGGGGTTTACAGGCCACTTTGGCAAAGGGAAATGAAGGAGCTGTCTGCCTGTAGTCTGTTGTGATCCACATTTTCTGCAACTAGAAATGCCAGTGGAAGATTTTAAAATATTGGATCCACACTGAGCCAACTTCATGGGGGGGACTCTGGGAAATGAATGCTTCAAACATTTCCTTAGAAATCTTGATTTTCTAAAATTGGCTGAATCTTTGGACGAAACTAGTTTTGCAGGTCTGGTCACAGCAGCCAGTCTGCCTTTGCACACCCTGGTCCCGGTCTGTGCCCAGGGATGGGGTTTCAGTGTTATTCCTTGTAAGTCTTATTTCTGGCTTACAACTCCAATGATGATCAAGGGTGGATGTGTTACTGCATTTAAAGCAAGATTTCTAAACCAGTGCTTTGCAGACAACTCCTAGTTAACACGTCAGTGGTTGCTTCCCACTCTAAACTAATCATCCATGCATCTATGCAATCATTCATTTAACAAGCAAACATTTATTGAAGGCCTTCTATTTGTTGGAACCTACTAGGTGCTGAGGAAAGACACACAACTGATTAAGGAGGAGGAGGTGGAGGCATGATCTGAAGAGACTTGAAGAGTAGCAGGGTCAGCATCTGGCTTGGAGAAAGGAAGAGGGAAGATATGATCTTTTGAACATGCAGGACAAGGCAACACTTGAAGGTTTAGTAGATTAGACTGATACTTGGTCAGAGCACACAGGGCAGTGAAATGAATGACTGGTGTCCAACCCTGGAAAAGACTGGGCTCCGAACTTTCAGAGGGAGAATATGGTCTCCTCCCTGGGGGTCATGTTGCTGCCCTTTCTATCTGAATGACCCTAATGATGGGTATTGCTGTGAAGATGAACTTGAAGAGCCCTGACTCGTGTTTATGAACACCTCTACCCAAGTGACTTCAAAGATTTTAGTCTATGATGACTTTTTCTGGCTGGTTTGATTAGAGAAGGTCTGTAGTCTGTTGTGATCCACATTTTCTGCAACTAGAAAGTCTAAGCCAGTACCATAGATTCAGTCCAGTGGGGCCAGTTAACTTCCCTTTATTCTAATGGCAAGGGCTCATCCTAGAATAAGCCTACCTGTGATCACATGTGACTACTAGACTGGAAGTTCCTTGAGGTCAGTAGCATTTTTGTCCATCTTAATCTCCTGGTCCTAGCAGATGCTTGACGTACGCTGGTGACTATACGAAAGATGTGAAATTTGGGTAAAAGACAGTGTGGAAACCCATTACTATGAGTAGAAATCCACTGCTATCTCTTGAGAAACTCTTCTAGTACATTTTTGCTCTTACTAGGTTAGTAGGAAGACTTGAATCAATTTCGCACTCCCCACCCCCTCAAAGGCTGGATATCCAGGGTTACCATTCAGTTTTCCTTTTCTGTAACACTTTGTGTATTGTTGTCTACAAGTAATTAAAAAAAAAATGATGCTAGCCCAGGGAGCTTAGAAATCTTGGAAAGAAGTCGGCTTTGGCAAGTTCTAATCCCCAGGGTTGAAAGCATCTGTATCAGCCAGGGTCTCAAGAAAAAAACAAAACCCATGTTTTGTTTTAGTAATTGTTTTAGTAATTGTTCAGTAATTTAACAGAAGAAACTTAATATGGAAAATCAGTTACAAAGGTTTTTAGAAGAGTTGCAAGAGCAGCCATGAAAGGCAAGGCAACCCCAAGATTAGCAATTGCAGAAGGCCACTCCTCCTCCTAGGGCTGGAGGAATACAGGCATTGCCTGAGCCCAAGATCTTGGGCTACCTGTTGGAATCTGGTTCTAGCCGAAGTCCAGCTGATATTGTGCTGGATGTGGAAGACTCAGCCTCAAGTACGGGGTGGGGTGAAAGTGAACACCTGGCTTCTCTTTCCCACTTATTCTCCAGTCTCCTGCCTATGCTTCTCGTTAGCCAAACCAAGCAGGAAGCAGTGGGCAAGGGAGCCTTGGTAATTTCCCAGGGCCATCACCTTTGAATACAGAGAAGAGCAGGAAACGGTGGGGACCGGATCTGAGGACACAGGAAAATGGCCGGTACAGCATCCATCAATCCACAGCCTCCCCCGACGCTCCTCATGGGGTGGATTTGAGGGAATATGGCTGTGTTCACCTTAGATAAATGGTGGCCCCTTGGGCGGGTTATACTGAACCATTTCTGTCTTTCTTTCACATTTGGCTGTTGTTGGAAAATATGTAGACTGCTTAGTGAAGCCACTGCACCCCTAAACTAGCCTCACACTTGAAACTGAGATTTACACGGGTGGAGCACTCCTCAGGCAGCTCTTCATTAAATAAACACTTGACCTGTAAGAGCACAGGCTGGATGCACTGTGTTGCCCAGTCTTTGTTCCTTCATTTGCCTCCACGAGTAGGATGGGAGTGATTACGTGGGAGAGGAGAGGACTGGAAATGTGCTTTTGGGTTACAATGCAGATTCATACATCTTCTGAGTCCTGGGTCACAGGGAATGAGGCCAAGCAGGTCTACAAGAGAGAAATGGGGGAAACTGGGAGGCCCATCCAGACTGTGGACACCATCTTACAAGCCTTGTAGGCTTCCAGGGGATGAGACTCTTGATTGGGGCCCCATTTGGTTTGGACGCTCTGTGATCGCATGTCAGTTAGGGTTTGATCAAGGAAGCTGAGCCACTATGAGTGACATGGTAAAAAAGGGATTTTCTGTAGGGATTAGACCTCGCACATTTGTGGGAGCTGGTGAAGAAGTCTGTGGAAGGCTGTTGCTTCTGGGTCTGGTGGTGGGCCTGAAGTCACTGCAGGTCAATAGGGCTGGCAACCGGGAAGAAAAGCTTGGCTGTGTGGTGGAGCAGAGCCAACAACAAACTGGAACACACCTTCAAGAAGCTCAGGATGACAAGCTGGATCGTGTGTGTCACTCATCACTGACTTTAACAGTATGGATGACCTGCAGAAGCAGGTGCCATTTTCCTTGGAACTGCATGCATGCCTGGCCCAGGACTCAGAGCAGCTGGTGGAGGAGATCCTACAGGAAATGAAAGAGCTGCAGGCCCAGATCTACTGCCCTCCAACTGGGCCAGTGGACCAGCGGCAACAGGTGCAAGCCACAGAGGTGCTTGGAAACTTCACCACCTTCCCAGTGTGATGGAGGCTGCTTTACTTCCTCCTCTCAAATTCCCGCTCCAAGTTCTCTTGTGGCCAACCCTAACCTGGAAGCGCCGAGGGAAGGGAATTCTGGGAATCTCAGTTATAGCTTAGCTAATTGACACTGGCAAAGTCAGCATGTGTTGCAAGAAGACTCTGAAAACTAGTGGTTGGAGGAGAGATCCCCATTTGGATGCAGAAATGAGCTTGCATCACCTCTGAGAGAGGGGAAGTGTGTCTTTCAGTTCTTGGGGTGTGGCAGCCAAACGCTGGTGGCCTCCTCTCTAGATGGCTCCTGCACCCTGGGGAAGCCGGGAAATCTGATGTCCTTGGAGGACTGGGGGAGCCCTAGCTGACCAGAGTCTGCCAAGGATTTGTGTCCCCAGGAGGCCAATCTCTCAGGCCTGGGGAAGGAGGAGCCCTCTTTGGGCCACCCCATCCCCTCTCTCCATGACAGATAGCATCACACCTATCCGACAAATGTATTGTGAGGATTCATTTGTTCATGCCGAGGAAAAGGCTTCGAAGGTGAAGAGTGCGTTGTAAATACTGTCATAATTGCACACAGATGCTGGACTCCAGACTTGCAGGCACTTTGCTGACTAATCATAGAATTTGTTGGAGTTGGTGGTGACCTTTCCTCCCCATTACATTTCTAAATATTTTGGTTGCCAATTGTAAACAAGTTCATTCCGAAACAAAAATCAGACTTTCTGTCGGTGCTTTTAAAATTGTCCTTGTTGCATCGAGCATTTCCAGTTTCCCTCTTTCTCTCTCATTCCTGTTAGAGATGGTCAGATGAGGTTTACTTCACTCTACTTCCTCCTGGAGAAGGGCCTGGTGATGAGCCTTGAACACACCATTTCAACCAGTTCACTCTCACACTCATTTCCCACCAGATGGACAGGATGTCAAAGCTTTTGGTCAATTTTCTCAGCATGGCAAACATATTAGTCAAACATTTGGAATCTTTTTTTTTCATGACAAGAAATAATTGGTCTTTTTCACTAAACTTTTGACATCATGGAGGCAGTGCTGCTGTTTGCATTTCTGTCTTTTTGACCTTCATCTTTTTCTCTCTTGTTCCAGTTGCTTCTATGTTATGATCTTGAAGTATGTAACCAGGATGACAGATTGTAATAACACTCATAGCCTCTCTCCCCATCTATCTCTTGGACGAAGGCTTTTAATTTTCTGGAATCTCTGATATTGGAAAGGATAAGATAAGAGGAAAACAAATGGCTAATGTCTCCAGGGAGGCCCCATGGATATACATAATAAAGAGCTGAGCCGAGGAGGGGAGCAGGAAGAGAGCAAGAAAGCAGGTGTGAAGTGGGCATCTGAGAGAGTATGAGAGCCATAGAGGGAGAAGGAGTAAATAGATTTTGGGAGGAGAGCCACTGATAGGTGTAAGAGAGGGAATAAGTGTGAAAGATATCTAAAGAGGGTTGTATTCGTTTGCTAGCGCTGCCATAACAATTGCCACAGACTGGGTGGCTTAAACAACCGAAATTTATTTTCTCACAATTCTGGAGGCTGGAAGTCTGAGAAGTCTGAGATCAAGGCAGGTTTGGTTTCTCCTGAGGCCTCTCTCCTTGGCTGGCAGAGGGACATCTTCTCGCTGTGTCCTCACTCTGTGTGCATGCATCTCTATAAGAAGTGGCTCTTCTCTTCTTATAAGGATGCCAGTCATATTGGATTAGGGCCCACCCCTAAGACATCATTTAACCTTGATTACCTCTTCAAAGGTCCCATCTGTAAATACAGTCACATTCCTGGTTAGGGCTTCAACATATGAATTTGAGGGGGACACAGTTCTGTACATAACAAGGGTTTTAAAGTTGTTTTATTGTATTAAACATATGTCTCCCTCTCCTTACCAAATTTAGTGTTTTCTAAAAAGAACAAAAAAGATTTAAATTGCTTTCAATCATATTTATGTCTTCTGTTGTATTGCTTTTAATACAGTACTGAACCAAAACTGGGTCACAAGGGCCCTGGGTCTATAGGGGTTATATGTAGATTTCGGCAACTCTCTTTTACCCAATTTTCAAAGAATTAAAATGTAATAAAACAGACTTGATAAGAAAATCAGAAGGAACACAATTTAATTTCTCATTTGTGATTTGAAAAGCCTCGTAGGAGTGAACTTGCCCCTAAATATGAAAATTACATCTGTGAAAAAAATCTAGATATAGTTATGTTGTTGAAAAAACTAATGCCATATAACACTTTTAGTTTTTGTAGGTATTAATAAGTATTTATAACCACATGTAGGTCTATCCAGTTGTAAGGCAGATTTTCCTTTGCTATTAAGAAAAAGAATTATAGCTTCAACTTTACTAGTTTCACTTTTGATAATCATCTAAATGAAACCTGTCATTTAGTGACTGCCATTTGGAAGTATCAATAACTGTTTGAAAATAAGCAAACCGCAATCTAGATGGAAAAAAAAAAGCCCGTCCTCCAATACTGTGTTCTGCTTCTCTGATTACTGCTGGGAGCTGCTGCAGATTCACATAATGGCCCCTTATCCAGTGATTGGTGCCGTGGCTGCGAAATCTGGAGCAAATTTTGCTGAGGCTGCAGACACATGTTCTATGTCACACACATGGTGCCTGTCGAGGTGTGGTTCTGAAGGACTGGTGGCCTCATGTCTGCAATGAGATGTGTGTCGAGCACATGGGGAAGTGCACAAGTTGTTTTCCGTGGGCAGCGAGAGCATGTCTCTAGTCACTGGACACATCTGAGCTAGTATCACCTTGAGATTTTTATTTGCAGGGTCTAACCTTAGACCATCTCGCTGAGGAATGCCGCAGAGCAGAGCAAATACGTTAGCGGTGGGATGGGTGGGGTGGAAGAAGACAGGGAGGGAGAGAGACCTGAGTCCTGTGCTAGGCGTGAACGGAAGAAGATATGGATCTCTTATTTATCCAGGGGCAATTTCTAGGCCAATCAAATCAACACTGTAATAAAGCTAATCTGGTGCCTACTTATGCAGTAGGACGGTAGGGGGATGTGGGTCCCAGTTTATGAATGCCATAAAAGTCCATCAACGTTTCCCTGGTATAGGCCTAGTTTTTTTTTAAGTCATTATTATTTATAATCCATTTATATATGGAAGACTACGATTCTTTATGGTTTGAATGATTTAAATCTGGGCCTTTAAAGCCATGCCTGATTTATTTGCACAAGGAAATCATGTTTTCTTTGGAGCTTTTCAATGGAGGCATAATTACAGTGTTGCAAATACAGTGCTCTATTTAAGGGTCTGTCGGCATTTCCATAATAAACCTCTATTTTCAAGAGTCCAGAATATTGCCAGAGAGAGACAAACATGGAGGGACAGAGAGAGAAAAAATTCCTTCTAAAATACAAGCTTGGAGGGTCCATCTGGGGACTTTATTTTTAATCCAAATATGTATATGTATTTGCAACCACACATTCTTCTTGATTTGTGTGGCGGTGCCAGTAATGTGCGAGGTGTCTCTGGACCCTGCCCAGTGGGGCTTCGGCTTTAAAGCAGGGTCTTCCCAGGAAGCAGCAGGTGTTGGGTGGCTGGCCGGCTCCTTTTCCAGACCCCAGCCAATTGCCAAGTTGCATCTCAGCCTTAAGAAAAGAAAAGCATTTTTTGTCCTTGCTTCTGGTTGGTTGGTTTGTTTGATTGATTAATTTAGGCATTTGCTAAATTGTGTCTTGAATAATAATAATAGCAATATTAAGGACTATTTAAGTGCCCAGTGTGCGCCTGGCACTTGACAAGTATTATTTAATTTTTCATCCTTAGAACAATTCTGCAAGTAGAAATTATTATCCCTAATTTTCAGATGATGAAAATGGACTGAGGGGAGGCAACTTGTCTGGCAGAGAACAGGAGAGCAAAGTTCAGGGTAACTCAGGTTGTAGCTGAGACGGCCGGGTGCTGGGATCCAAAATCTAAAAGCAGCAGGAGGCGTCTCGGAAGTTGGAGTAGCTCCTTTAGAGAGAGTGAGCTAGGAGAGGAGGATGGGCGCAGAGACGACATAGCCAGTACAAAAGAGGGCTGGGGGAACTGGCCAATCAGGAGGAAAATTCTCGAGGGCTGTTTAACAACTCCTGGAGCATGGTTTAATAAGTAAGTGTGACTGACTCTGGTTGAGGCGGGATAAAAGTATCTAAAGTTTTTCTGAGGCTTACTGTGTGGCAAGCTTGCACTTTACATGAGTTATCTCATTTATTTCCCAATTTTAGCAATGCAGAGAGTGAGTTTTATGGAGATTGGATAAAATGCCAGGATTATATAACCAGGAAGTGGCAGAGTTCCCAGGTCTGGAATCCTGGTTCTTGACTGTTATGCTTTATGGCCCCAAGGGAACCCGTCTCCCTCCATTTGGAAGGTACATTGTGAATGGAGACAGGAAGCTGAAACTCAGGATCCTCCTGCCTTATGTGGGAGATCCTGTCTTTGAATTGCTAATGGACCCTTTCCAGGAGTTTGTGTCTTGGCATTTAACCGCAGGGGAAGGTAATATACACCCCTCTCGCACAGGGAGGACCAGGGACAGGCAATGGAGGCAAAGACCACCCTCCACACTGTGTTCGCAGCCAGCCACGGGGAAACTATGTATTTTGTAAACTCCTGATTCCTTGTGGGTGGTGAGATTTAATTCTTTTTCCTTCTCTTTTCTGGGGCTGCTTTTGGGTTGCTAGCTCCAGCTGAGACTAGAAGTAGTCACACATCGCCCAGAGAGAGACAAGAAAAGGAAGAAGATTTTTCGCTAAGAAGACTTTCTTCCTTCTTCTCGAAGCAAAATCAGGAAACTGTGTGGGGGATATTACTCAGGTGTTCTACTCTCAAAGCTGGGGCTGAGGCTTGAAGTTCAGAAGAAAGGATTCAAATTGCCTTTAGAAAGCAGAATGCATTCATCTTATTGGAAACAAGTCTCAGAGGCTGCAAATTCTGTTCAACAAGTATTTACTGAGGGTCCTTTAAGGGGTCAGTGTTGGGCATTATTTTCCATAAAGGAGGTGGCTTGATTGGTATGAAAAATCTGACTCGAGTTAGTGTTGGAAGCAAAATGGTAAAGAGGCCACTCTGTTGCCAGAATATAAACACTAAATTGAGTGATCACAACATTAGTACTACTGGGAATAAGAAGCAAAGTGAACAGCATCCATTCAGCACAAGAGCTATTCATTTACCCCACCAATATATACTGAGCATCTACTATATGCTGGGAGCTGGGAGCTGCGGATTCAATGGTGAACCAGACAGATGTGGTTCCTACCCTCATAGAATTTAAAATCTAGTTGGGAATAGAGACATAAACAAATAATTAAATAATTTATCAAGTAATTATAACTGTGATAATTTCTTCAGAGGAAAATACAAGCTCCTATGAAAACAGATAACAGAGGGACTAAATCCATTAAATGTGTTCAGCTGCAAGTAACAGAAACCTAATCAACAATGGCTAACATAAATAGGGCTTGCTTTTTTCACATAACAAGAAGTACAAAAGCAGGCATTTGCTGGCATTGCTTCCGTGATGTCATCAAGGATCCAGGTCCTTTCTATGCTTCCTCCCTGCCATTTTCAACATAAGAACTTTTCACTCTTGAACTTGTAGCCTCATGATGACAGAATGGCTGCTGTGGCTCCACTTTCAAAGACAGAAAGCATGGGGAAAGGGGGGTGGTATAGCAGAGACCTCTTTCTCTAATCCAAGTGTATTTCATCAGCAGCAGAATTTCTTTCCCAGAAACCTTTCAGCAGACTTTCTGTCAAATTCATTAGCCAGAGCTGGGTTTTTAAATGAAGGCTATAGAAAAGGCAAACTAGACAGAAATTATATACATGTAACTCTAAGTAACATTTGTGGAATGTCTTACAAACCACATTAATGTCTATTAAGTTATTTGATTCTCACATCAATCTTGTGAGAAAGACAGAACAATTTCTCAGATGGAGACATTGAGGCTCGAGTGAGAGACTTGCCCAGCAACACATAGTCAGTCTTCCTTTGACAGGGAGTCCTCAGCTCTTTGCTGGGTGTTCTCACTGCCCTGTGTCTACTGGGTTCTGGAGAGTGGGACAATCCAAGCCCTAAATGCAGTGTATCCCAAAGGGATGTGCCAGCATGTGAGGGCTTGCAAAAAGGTGAGGCTTTGCTTCCTGAGGCGTCTGCTTGGGGGCTCATAACTTAGTTTGTCCCCTGTCGTTCTCCTGTGGCTATCCCTAGGGTTGAGAGTCACGCGGTGGGAAGGCAGGTCGACTGGGAAGAAGGAAGTCTTCTGACAGCAGAGTCAGAATCTCACGGTGGAGCCTTCGGGGTCCTTTCTTGCCAGGATAGCAGCATCTGCTGATGGGACTCTGACCTCATTTCCAGACAACTTTGGAAATGTTGATATTAAATGTTTTTGAGTAATTCTTCCCCACCCCTGGCACCCAACCCAGGCAAAAGGCAGTGTGTTTCACATCTAGGATAAATGAATGAATATTAAAACCACAGGTTCTCATGGTATTTTAAAGGCACCCGAAAAACGCGGTCTGCCCGTCACACGCAGCACCCTAGCCTTCGCCCCTCCCCCAGGCTCCCAGCATGCCCTGTGTGCCTGTCACAGCAGGAGTGATGTCCTTGGCTGATTCTGCTCTCCCCACCACCTCCCTCGTCTCTTGGATCTGGGCTCTGAGGTTGTCTGTTGTCTGTTGCTGGGCTGGTGGAAGGTAGAGACAGACCTGCTGGCTTGGGACCATCCCATGAAAGTCAGGATGGGCAGGGTGCCCGGAGACTCACCAGCATCCTTGATTACGCCAGTGGAAACAAGAGTCATGTACCCTGTGCTGGAGAACGTGTAAAACTGACACCGTTTACCAGATGTTCCAGGGTTTTATGAGCTTTACAAGGCCTTCTGTTAAGTAACACTTACTTTAAAAAAGTAAAGCTTGCCTGCTCTGAGTGGAAAGTTTTTGTTTTTGGTTTAAAAAAAAAAAATCTTTTGGGTGAACTCTGCAGCACCTGCTTGCACAACAGAGCTCTGGCCAGCAAGGGGCTGCTTCTGGTGAGTGACAGGCAGGAGAGAGGTATGTGGCAGGCAACCTGGTCCTGATTTAAAAGGCCAGAGACCAGAGGCTCTGGCTTATGGATGCAGAAACACACACAGACAGACAGGGCCCCAGATGTGCCTACCTCCTTTTCTTTAATGCAATAAATATGCTCCTGAAACATTGGGTACAAATCACATATTTTTGTAGCCCCAAATAGGATATTCCTTTCTTATGCCATGAATTGTTTTATAAACAAATTATGACCATCTAATTCATCTTTTGTGTATGTCTGAATTTTCAAAAGATAGATTTGATTAAAATGACATCCATCTTTATGTATGCTGTATGCTGTAGAGTGCAGCACATTATGAAGTGGGCATTTATCATATTTGGTGTCTTGAAGATGTCGTGCAAGATGGTGAACAAGTGGCATGTATGGACAGGCATGAAGAGCTAGGGCAGAACTTGGTGAATCCATTCAGGTGAAGGGCAGGAGAGCCAAGGTCTTAAATAATTGCATGAGAGAAAGAGACAGGAAGAAGCTGCTCTGTGGGAGCAGAGAGGATGTCT
The DNA here is from genome assembly GCF_057802395.1 of Ceratotherium simum simum. Taxonomy (NCBI): domain Eukaryota; kingdom Metazoa; phylum Chordata; class Mammalia; order Perissodactyla; family Rhinocerotidae; genus Ceratotherium; species Ceratotherium simum. Next base: position 45,883,003 of record NC_141912.1, read on the forward strand.
GTTCAGTAGGGCTGAGGATTTCTTTCCAATCCGGGAGAGTTTTGTGTTTGGGAAGGGGAGCCATCGAGAAGGCTGGAAATGACCTGGTTTGGTACCGTCCTGCCCAAATCACTGCCACACACAGAGAACCAACTGGAAGTACCGGGGTGTGTTGAGATCCACATAAAACCCCCTTCACCTTATCCAGTTTAGTTTCGGGAGGAGGAGGAGGAGGCTCTGAGGCTGCGCTGTTTGTCCTACTGGTATATTCTGAGCAGCACTCAGTTATGGCCCTGCTACTGACCCCAACAATCTTTAAAATTATAGCACCACAGCCGGCGTCCAAGGGTTGAGGAGGTCTTCTGACTTCTCATCAGAGATCCCTTAATTGCACATGTGGATCTCCATCTTTGTCTCTCCCCAGGGTCCACTGTCAAAACCTAGGCCTTCCCCAGGAGCAGAGCTTTTATCACGCTCCACCACTGTGTGGAGAGAGCAGAATGCAGACCAGTGTGGAAGGAGGCACGTTAGCTTGTGTCGGTTCCCTGAAGGGGCAGCATGGAAGAGGGGGAGGTGGGAGAAGAGAATAAAAGACTGTAAAAGAGAAGAAGGTGTGCACTATATAAAAACACCGGTATGCACGATCTCCCATTTCTATCGAAAGCGTACATGTGTTCACACATAGAGATATAGAGATGGGTCACCAAAATCCTCATGGTGATTAACAAGTTAGTGGATTTCAGGTTAGTTTTAGTTTATTTGTTATGTTTTTCTAGAGTTTGGATTTTTTGCCCTGTTTATTAATCAGAAAACAGAAATAAAGTGATTTTCAACATGAAACAAATATAGTAACAATAAGACAAAGACAATACAAGCATGTCAGAGCTCAGGGTCCCTCTCCTCTTCTCTCCCATGGAACCCTGGCTGCATACTGGAAATGTGGCCTCCAGGAGAAATGGGAAGAAGATGTAGGACGTGCGTCCCCATGGTTGGGGCCTGTGACCTGTCTCTGGAAAACTAGTTGTGGCTTACAAGGTGGATGTCTCAGCAGAGCATCAGTACCATCCCTGTGGAAGCTGGGTTTGCAGAGGCCCCTGTGGTCAGAAGCAAGGCTTGGCCTCAGCCCCTTCACCCTGCATTCCTCTTTCCAAAGGATAACCACTACCAAGAATGCACATGTCGCCAAATAAAGTCAGGTTTATTAATTTGCTACAGCATGGGAGAACATACCCCCAAGAGCCATGGGCATCTTAGGAGGAAGAATGGGGAGGGGTTTTTATAAGATTTGGGCTCATACTGAATGATTGTAAGGAGGGACCGGGGAAACGGGACTCTCCTCCCGATGGCACACCAGTATGAAGTAGGTATCTTGGCAATCTCTAAGGCAGGAGGAAGAAGCAGAGCTGGGGAAGTCATCAGCAAAGTAGTCACCAAAAGGAAGGAGGGCTCTTAGTCACTTTGCAGCATGGTGTGGCCTTGCGAGAAACACTGATTTTTGTTGGCTTTGCCCTGGGGCCTTGTCCGAGTCTCTTTGGGATGTCTTGTCTGATGATGAGCAGGGCTAATTTTCATGTTTTCACCCCCTGGGGCCCAGGGCTAGCCGCCATTCCTGGAGAAGGGTACTTTTTTTTTTTTTTTTTTTCATTCATGAGATATTTATTAAAATAACACATTTAGGGAAAAAAATCAATACAATGTATACATCATTACTGAAAACTGTATACCATCATACAAAAAAGGATTTTATTTTGGGAAACTGATTCCTAATTTATGGCAAGTGTTACTTTCAGAAATAAAACCACAAAACGACACAATCTAATTCAATCTTAAAGGCTGGCATGCTGAGCAAGGAATGTTCTTATTCTTTGTAGGAGTTCCTTCTTTACACTGTCAGGTACCAGGGCTCTGCCTTTTGGTGTGATTTCAGCCACCAAGTCATCAACAGTAACGTGTTCTAGTCCTTTTTCTTTAATTACCTCTTTACAGTGGGCCTTCAACTGATCCTTCCAGCCACATTCAATTAATTTAGCTCTCAACAGGCTCCGACAGAGCCTGTTCTGTCCACAGGCCAGGCTCCGGGGGATGCGGATGAAACACATGGTGCTTTAGCCGCTGTCCAGGACTGCATCCTTCATGGTGTTGTCCAGGCTTTGGAAGCTAGTTTGTGGGCCTGTGGAGGAAACTGCTCGTCAAGTTCCATGGTTTAGGTCCCGAATCCCTGACATGGAGGTTTTGGGGACAGGTGCTCAGCAAGCAAGGGCAGATTCCTCCAGGCCTCCTGAAAGGTGTTCAGGACCCCTCCTTGTAGACACCGGGCAGCGCTGGACTGTAGAGCTTTAGGTCCGGCCTGAGGAATCCTGCCTGGATTCCTCCAGATTTACGTCTTTCTCTCCATACCTCTGCTTTCTCATCTCTACCACCTTCTCTAGGTCAGGCCAGGATGGCTTTGAGTGGAACGTACACTGTATTCTCCAAGAACCTTAACTTCAAAGAGAAAGATGATGCAGACATGTGTCAATGTCTTAACATGGGGTGAAATCTTCTTCTGTGGCCAGAAACCAACAGCGGCCTCGACGATGGTGGTGTCGACTTACGGCTGTGGCTGCCTCCTGCTTCCCTTCCCTTGCTCGCCCTGCCCGAATCCTCTTCAGGCAGACCCCTCTAAGCCTTGGCTTCTGCCCCTGTCTCAGAGACGCCTCTTTCTCGCTGCTCCTGCGGCTCCCCCTCCTGAATGGGCACCGGCCTCCTTCTCCAGGCCAGGCGGGAAGGTGGAGGGCGTGAGGCCGAAGGGCTCGAGGGGAAGGTCTTCTGACTCAGGCCACTAGGCTGCCTCGTGGCTGCCCAAAGTGGCAGGCATGGCCTCTGTCTCGGTGGCTGGCCTGGACTCACTTCGTCTGCGGAAGGTCAGGAACGGCCTGTAGTCTGCTCACGGGACCTGGCTGTCACCCACGGGCAATTCATCCTGACCACGTCTGAGTCTGTGTGCATGGAAAACAGCAGCCACATCAGCAGCAAAAGCAACAAGCACACACCCCAAATCGAGACCTTCCCTTCCCTCACAGATGGTGGTAGGCAGGCATGGGGAGGAGGACGTATTTTCCTATGATAGTAGAATAAGATGAGCAGCGGTTATTTTGGGCTGGGCTCCAGCAAACACTTGGAGAGGCCTCGGAACTGCAGATGAAGCTCCAGGTTGATTTTATTGGGTGATGTGAACACTGCCAAATATTTGTAGTGTAAAGAAATCATAAAACGTGCTGGTGGTCCGGGAGCTGGATGGGGTACACTCGGCACATATTTGAGACGATTGTGATTTGGTGACAGGCCTGTCTGATCCCCTCACCGAGAAATCAGGATCTGCCAGAGAACTAAATTAAATGGGGACGGCCCTGAATCTGTTTCTCCTGCTGATCTCTTTCCCCCTTATCTGGGGAGAGCAAGAATTTTGTTGCCCCCAGGCATGATTTGTATTTAATTATCACAGTTCAGATTTTCTCTATTGCGCTGGAAGCCTGAACCAGCTTCCTCTTCCCCCTACTCTGGAATCGCTCCCTGTCACCGATTATCTCCACCATTTGGGTAGTCCGCAGCATGCGCAGTGTAAGGCTGATCGGTTTGCTTTAATTAAGCTTCAAAGGAGAGCCCGAGCCTCCATCTTATCTCCAGTTTGCTCCTTAATTCCCTTTTCACGGTCGGTCCCTGCTGTAGGTGGCAAGTGCAGCCCTGGTCTCAGATGAAGGGTGGGACCCTCCTGGTCTGAGTCTGCCCTGCCTGATGAAGGAGTTTCTCTGAACCTCCTCCAAGGGCCTCCTTTCAACTTTCCCCCATTTCCACAGGGAGCTAATTGCCAATGACCTTTTAAAAAACCCCCCTTGGGTGTTTCTCCCTGCTACAAACTCAAAGGAAGCAAAGTGGGGGGGAGGCTAGCAGGAAGAAGGAGGATTTGGGGGGGGGCTGCTGACACCACCACCTGAGAGCCACCAGCAGGAGGCCTGTTTGCAGCAGGACCTACGGAAAGCCGCACCCCCTAAATGAGGGCCGGCCTGCTGAAAATGGGCCCCCCGGAATTTTGTAGGATTTTCCTTCTAACATTAACACGGGGGCCGCAGCTGCAGCGTTTTGTCCCAGGTAATCACCGGATGGAATTTTTTTTTGCATCCAGCCACGAGCTTCTGTGCTCCCCAGAAAGAACATTTGTGACCATGCATTCTTTATGCGGTCTTCGATTAATAAACAGGAACCCACCTTTCTAGACCGACGGGGAAACAATTTTTTTCTGTTTGCAGCTCCTGTGTGTAGGGTCCATGAATGGGGGCTTTGAGAACTGGCCCTTTCGTGGCCAGATATCAAAGTGCTGCTCACACATACGGACCGACCGCCTCAAGGTGCGGCCCGGGCCGCCGCCCGTGTGGCCGCCCACTGCGGTTCCGCGCTGGCCGCCTCGGCTGGCCGCGGGGCCAGACATGTGATGGCCCAGTTTCCCTCCCTGGGATGAACGCCGACCCACCAGGAAGAAGGCGAGACCACCAGCATCCATTCTCCACCGAGCCCTAAAATAACTAGCTTGATATTTACTTGTATGTGCTTCTTTCTGTGGCATGCCTCCCTGGTCACATCCCTGTATGGGAGGAGAAAGTTCATTTTTGAAGGTTTCCTGGGCTAATGTTCCTCCCTTCTTTTCCTCTTCTCTTTCTCTTTTTTCCTCTTGTCTTCTTTCTCTCCTCTCCCTCCCCTCCCCTCCCCTCTCTGCCCCTCTTCTATATTCCCCCCCCTCTTGTCCTTGGATAGTGTGTCCTAACTCCCCCACAATACATGTTGGGGTTCTCCTGGAGTCTTCCCGGTGCTGGGACTTCAGGGAGGGGGAGCAGGCAGTACCAGGCCGGGGAACAACGACCACAGGCAGGTCCCTGCAGACAGAGAGGGTGTAAGGGCTGGGACTTTGTCTAGCATCCTAAAGTCTGAGAATGGGCTGATGAAGGTGTTGTGAGTTACAATCGGGCGGATAAAGGGGCCACAGCACAGAAATAGGAAGCGCTTATCCTGAGCACTTTGTCCACACATTGGTGCTCCGGGGGGCTCTTCTGTCTGGGGAAAGGCATCTTCTAGTCTTGGGCTTCCGTTTGACTTATGCTGGGCAAAATGCTGGGCACCGGCTTCAGAATGTCTGTAACGGGAAGCTCTGGCCTGGTGGTTGGCTTGGGGGAGTGGGGAAGAGGCAGGAATGAACCCACCCCGTTGTCTCCTCCTCCCTGCTTTCTCCCTCTGCTGCTGCCCTCTCACTCCACAAGGACTGGTTAGGAAGATGGAGGTGTGGTCACCTTGGGTTAAATCTTGACAACATCAAAGTCACACCTGCTCTGCCACCATCTTTGAGAGCTTCCCAGGAAAGGGCTTTGCAGAGGCGACGAGACCCCAGGCATAGTTGGGGGTAAATGGTAAGTGAAGGGGGTTGTGGGCTGTCTTTTCTGTGATGCGGTTTGTCGCAGGTGAGGCAGTTCAGAGGACTGTTGCCGTGTAACTGTAACTGGAATTTACCCGGGGGGAACTTTGGGTCTCCTGTCCCCTCGTGTGTTGGTGGAGAGGGAGTCTGAGTTTGATCTGTGTGGGGAAGAGGTGCTGGGTGGCAGGAATGGGAAGCTTTGGGAAACAGGAGGAGAGACTCGTCCTTTAGTTCTCTCAGCTCCTTCTCCCCGCCATGAATCGCAGAAGCCGCCTGTGAGACAAGCCAGGAGGGAACCATTACGCTCCTGTTTCAGAAGAGCACACTGAGGTTCTAAGCTGCAGAGTGACTACTCTGTCACACAGTGTTGGTGGCTCCTGAGCTGTGCTTGCTTCGCTGCCCCACCCGGTACTCTCGCCCATGGACAGGAAGAGAAAGAAACGTGAGTTGGTCTGCAGATGTTCATTGTGCTTCTTAGAAACCCTCGTGGTTGTCCAGAGGCATATCATTTGCCTGATTCTTGAATAGCCTTGCCCCTCTTCGTAGGGATGGTGTCGGGGGGAAATGCGGATGAAATGATGGGAGTAAAGACTCTGTCACCAGCGATGCTGCTGTGGATGGCAGTGGGCATAAAGGTCTTTTGCCATGTGGGCTCTGTTTCTGAAAGCTTCCATGCTGATGGTGCCCTGTGGGAACCTGCCTGGCTTCTCCAAACACCCTGGCCCTCTCCTTGGGTTGGCCCTGACAGTGTCCCTCCCCACTCCCCCCTACTCTCCAACAGTGCCAACGTTGCCAACATTCCCAGGAAGCTAGAAGACCTCTTCTCTCTTCCCCCTGATTTGAAGAAAACAAAATTGGCCCATGGATGTATGTCCAGGCCGTAGGGCACTGTGGAGGCTTCCGAACCAGGGCACAGGTCCCAGATCCTTGTCACCTGGACCACCAAAGTGAGCCCCCGGGGAGCCAGGAGGTGACAGTTGACTAAAGAGGGGCTTACAAGAAGTCAGACCTGGTCCAAGAAGTCAGGCTGCAGGGCAGCAGGGGTGAGAGTTGTAACTAAAGGAGTCTTCGCAGCCCAGCGCCAGATCTGTACTTTTCCAGGCTTTGCAATGCTTTTGTTGCCCTGATGCTGGTACTGCTGGTGGTGGACTACTGAGGGGTGTGGCTTTTTGAGGGCCTTGTTGTGGAAAGAACAGCTTTGAATACCCCCTTATTATCCCGGGCTGAAACACAGCCCAGAGCAGACTTGAGCAAGTCCCGCATTTGCCAAAGGGCATCTTCTGCCTGGGACGGTCCAAGGTTCTGGAAGACGAGGCTAATTCTGTTCTTCTGGCTTGAAGGAAGGCAGAGGCATTGGGCTTCATTAAGTGTCGGCCTGTCCATAAGTGTGGGCACTGTGCGTAATTTGAGAGAAGAGCTGACGCCTACTGTGGCATTGGCCGAAGGGGTATCGGTCCCACAAAATATTCCTCCAAAAGGGGGTTCAAGGTTAAGTACATTTGAAAAACCCGGAATTCTACATCCCTCTCGTGGATGATTACCAGGCCCTTTATCATGTTGCAGTCCTGAGAAGTCCCACAGTGAGGAAACCATTTGACTTTGTCCAGCTCAGAATGTTCTGGCATTACTTAATCATGGAACTGAATCAGCATGGAGCTCCAGTTAACAGTCCGTGGGAAACGCCAAGTAAAACAGAGTAAAAGAAAGAAGTGAAACATAGGTACGAGAGACACAAGTGACTAAGTTTCTTCCCAAAGCACAAGAGATTGAGTGAGGAGATTTCATCACAGACACACACAGGGTTTGACATGTGATGTTTCCTGGTTTGGCTTTCATTTCTGCAGGGTTGGGTAAAACACTGTTGTGGGCTGCTGTATAACTGTATAAAACACAGACCTGACACTCATCTTCTTGAGGAGGCAACACGCACACAGACATACACACACAGGCACACACATGCACACACACACAGACACACCCCAAGATAACTATCCCCGAGAGGAGAACAGGTTGCTGGGAGGTGCGAAGCCAGGGCAGGCTGAGTGGGAATGGAGAGGGTCAGGAGAGGAGGGAGGAGTAAATGTCGGTGAGGCTGGGGAGGGGCTGGTGAAGGAGAGTAGGGCAGGAAGGAGTGACAGAGGGGGCCCAGAGGCAGGAGGAAGGTGCCTGGTTCTGTCTGTCTCCAAGCTCAGGCCCACTTTCCCTCTCCCTCACTTGTTCTTCCACTTTGGGGGGAGCAGAGAAGTTGGGCCTTGACGGAATTCTCTGGTGGGGACTGTGTGGGGTGGCGGCGGTTGTCTGGTGCCCCGTGCAGAGCCAGCCAGTGGAGGGTCAGCCATGTCCTTCTCTGGAGACACTTCCTTCCAAGCAGGGAGGCCAGGATGGTGCCTCTATCCGAGGGGCCGCTCTATTTTGTCCAGTTAGCCCCATGCTGAGGGCGGAGGGTGGAGGGAACGTTGTGTTGTGTGCTTTTTGTCACCTGTGGACTGTCTTGTGTCTCTGTGGCCTCAGGACTGGCAGGGGGAGTAGGAGAGAATCCACGTGTGTGTCCCTGATCTGGATGTGTTTCTGTGTGCCCAGAGGAGGACGTGACAAATGCGGCATGCCCAGCCGCCAGGCAGCACCTGTTGAGGGACACAGCTGCGGCCAGGGCAAGGGGCATGCTTGGCCGCTGCCTCATGGCCACCCCAGCAGCTGCCTGGGTGTTTTCCCACATTCCAAGTGTGACGCTGATGCCGGGAAGCCCTGAGTGGGGACGGGCCTTCTCGGGCAGCCGGCGTCTGCTGCATCACGGCGGCGGTGGCCCACATCCCAAGGCAGCATCAGGCTCGGTTCCAGCGAGCCGATTCAGTACCCTGTTTCGGCCACCGGTCCGAGAGGCAGAAGCAAGTTTTACAGCCAAGGGCTCGGAGAGTCAAATTTATTTTAAGCTGTTAAAACGTATGACATGTCAAAACCATGAGATGCAGGTGGGGAGCAAAGGAGTGGCAGAGATGAGAGACAAAGAGAAAATATCAAGGTGGAAAAGGGTCCTTCTCCAGCCAGCTGGCTCCTATTCTGATAATGTGCATTAGGAGGGGAAAAGTTTTGGCTGCATTAGGAAGAAAAAAGGCAGAAGTAACAGAAGAGTTTTTTAAAAGGTAAAGAAAAGCAGGCCAAGAAATTACTTAAAGGCTTTCTGAAGACCTCATAGCTCACGGTACTTGTTCCAAGTAATGGAAGACACTGGGAGGGCGGTCACAGGAAACATGACAGCTAAGCGGAATTCCACTCTGGAATAATATTTTTTTTTCTCATGTAACTTCTTTAATCCAAGGACCTTAAAACACTTCACCAATTTGCAATAATTAAACTTCATCGCATGCCTGTGGGAGGGAGGAGTGTTGTTTTGTTCGTTTTATATGTAGGTGAACTACATCACGGAGAGTTTGAAAGAAAGTGTTTCCAGAGCCCGCCAGTAAGAGAGGCCTGCTCGGGGCTCAGAGAAACCCCAGGCTCCAACAGGACCCAGTCCCCCCTGCAGGCCTGCCCCAGGGACCCGCACCTCCACGAGCAAACAGCAAAGTCAATAAATGCTCGGCTAGGAAAAGGGAAGGTTCTGTTAGTTTTAAAAAAATATACGTATTTAAAAATTATAATAAAAACAATAAATATATAATAAAAATCTAAAAACAAAATTTTAAAAATGATAGTTCACTAAGATTTGATTCCTTTTTACCCAATGGGCTCATTTTATTCTCTTGTTTTGCCTTCACAAGTAAGTGAAAAGGCAGCAATTCAGAAAAACATTTTTTTTCCGGAATGAGACGGTAACTGAAGAGTTGTCTTTTTCGATGGTGGTGAGACGGTGAGAAGGGAGGAGGGTTGCGGGGAGCGGGGTGGTGAGACGATGAGAAGAGAGATGGAGAGGAGGAAAATCACCTTCTTCATCTTGGTTGAAAGAGCCCTGGGAAATATTTATCTTACTTTTACCTCAGAATGGCAGAAGGTATAAGAGCTCCAGGAGCTTTTGCCTCAAAATGGGATTTTCCTTCCCAAGTTAGGCTTTCTAGAACCGCGGACGCTCGGCTCTTCCTCAGGGTCTCGGGCTAGAACGAGGTGAAGGGGGCCACGTGGGCAGGGGGGTGGTGACTTGAGGGCTCAAGGGGTCTCATTTTCATCAATGCCCAGGCAACTCACTCTGTGTCTGCTCTTCATTTTCTGTATTTGAAAGAGAAGAATAAAGATATTTGTCCCTAAACTCACGAGGACATTAGAAATTCTATGCTCTACTTATAAAAGTCTTCCATCTTCTTTGGTCCCACACTGGTCTGTTAATGCGCCCTAATGATGGTGATATCAACAACCCCTTGTGTTTGCAGTGTGTCTGATAGTTTGCAAAATGCTTCCACTGTATGTTCCCATCAAGCTGGCATGAGGCCAAGCTCCACAGACGGTTAGCAGTCTCATTTTAATTCCAGGATCTTCTGATGTCAGGATGTCAGGATCCAAGTGCTTTCCCCCAAACTCTTGGGGTAATTATAAACCGTTACTAGCAGAGACTGGTCATAGCTGGTCTCCACTGGCAAGTGATATCCTGTCCTAGTAACCAGACAATTCACACACGAAATTATAATTAATCTGCTTTGTTTGACTCTTTCGGATTGGTTGTCAACATCAGTAAAAATGAAGCGATAATTCCACCTGCCTACCTAATCAGTCTACTTTCGGGGGATGTTCTAGGTTCCCAGACCTTGTCAGGACATTGCCAATCTGAGCAATGCTCTCATCTCTTCTCCACTCCTCTTCTCATCCCCTCTCCCATTCTCCAAATACCCAAAATACAAAGATCAACAAAAATCGTACAAGAGAGCTTAATTTTGAAAGGGGGTGAACCGCATAAATAAAGATCTTTCTGTACTTGTGGAGAATATTAATATGCTGATTAAAGGTGGTGTAGTTCCCTTATCTCCTCTAATTTGGGGACAATAGGGAGGGAAAGTCGGGGCAGGGGTGGGGGCCTTACAGATTTTCATCCTCGGTTACTCAGCAGGGAGATGCTTTCCGTGGTGTTCCAGAAGGGAGGGGGAGCCACTGCAAGTCACACCCTGTGTCACAGTGCATCATGTTGACTCCCTGCCAGATCTTGAGAAAAATTCACAGAAGTCAGGAAATTCCCGGCGAATGCTCTCATTTCACCCTCTGCTGACCCAGCAGTGAGAGCATAGGTAGGATCAGGCTGGAGGACGATTTTAAAAAAGGAAAAATCAAAGCACTTCTGGTGCTTCTGCATGCCTGTGGCAGGGCAGAGCCTGGCTGAAGATGCAGAATCGGCCTCGAGCCCCGGTGACCTGGGGCAGCCGGCGCTGGTCTGTTTCTTCATTCTAGACTTTTGTTTTTGCAAAAGATCTTTTCTTCCCCCTCCTTGGCTTTGTTTCCCCTTGGGGAGCAGCATCCTTCCTTCTGGGCAAAGCAAGATGCCCAAGACCTCCCCTTCCAACGGATGGAGCCAAATTTAGAGTTGGGGTTGCTCATTTGAGCTTTGTGTATAATTGAGCCTGGCACAAAGGGCTGTCATTAGGAGGAATGGCACGAATGAAGAAAAGGGAGAGCTCGGACCCAAATTAGAAAAGATTTCCACAGGAGAGACACAGTGGCAAGGCTGGGAGGTCTAATCTCCGAGGAATTCTTCAGAAAAAGGACGGGGTATTAAAAGTGCCTGGATGGGGCAATCAGGGAATCTAACATGGCCCTGCCATCTCTTGAGATCATTTGCTTCTAAGTGCGGGGGGTGGATTGTGGTAATAGCGGCAATGGGTACCAGAGGCCTTGGTTGTTCAGAGCCAGAGTCTGCTCCCAGGGCTGCCTGGAAGGCTGGAGAGACAGGGTCATCCGCTGAATACATGTTTACCAGGTGTGTCCAGAGCTGGGTTTTGTCACTTTGGTCTGTATGACCAGGGAGGGTCCTGGAGGGTCCTGAGCCCTTTCCTCTGCTCAGCCACTGACTCAGGGCACACCTGGCTGCTTACTGCCTTGGGAAATGGGCCATCACCCCCCTCCTCTCCAGGTGGGGTGCCCCACTGCTTCCTTCCTCAGTGGGGGTGGATGGCTTGGCAGGGGGGCATCCTGGAACAAGCCCAGGAGTCTTCCTCTCTGAGATGCTGCCCCAGCTGGGCTGGTGAGTGGACATGCGTGTGTCCACCTGCCACACCCCAGAGGTCCTGGAGCCTTGTGTGTGAAGAGGGCCCAAGCAAGCCCCGTGGGGTGGGTACAGCTGTCCTGGCTGCCTCCCACTGTGCCTGCTGGCTCACGTCGGAGGAGCTGGCAGCCGGGGGTCCAGTTGTCCCTCCAGACCCCCGCCAGACTGTCTCTCTTCTGCGCATTCCTGGTGGCGTCCTAGCTCCCTGTGACCCTGGGTTCTAATACCGCTGAGTTCGCTCAGACTTCCCAGCTGGCTCCGCTCCGGGCTTCCTGGCCTTGTGAAAGCCAAAATGCTGTCTTTTACAACCTGGCTCTTTCCATCAAGTTCATCAAGCAGCCTGCTTTTTTACAAGCGAGATGGCCCTTTGGTGAGCTCTTTCCTGGCGGGGCGGGCCAGGGAGCCTGGGCTTCAGTGGGTCTGCTCTGTGCCATGTTATTATTATTATTTTAATGACAGTTTTAAAAAATGAAGTTCGAAGGTGAGTGACCCTCCAGGAGGAAGGATTAAGTGGGTTGATTTGGGAACTATTCAACCCTGGAGGCACGGCTAAGGAACATAATCTATTTCGAATTTTCCTTCATGAGCCAAGGTTGGTTATGGTGTGGGAATGGCTTTTTCATTCTCTCTCTCCCTTTCCCCACACTACAAAAATATTCATGCCAAGGAATATACAGGTTGTATAAACATCTCTTCAAAAAGTCACATAAAGACGTTATATATAGTCACACATGTCTCCTTCCAAATGGGCATGCTCATAGAGACACATAGAGACGTCCTTCACACCCTATATGTAAAAAACAGCCAATTTAGAAGTTGGCAGAGCAGCCTGAGTGAGTGGAAAAGCTTGGCTTGAGGCTCAACAAACAATCTCATAAACCCCACACTTGCTTTTACTGAATGGCGATGCGTGAAAGACCCAGGGTGGCCAAAGACGGCAGGAGCCAACGTTCACAGGATTGTCCATGATGGGGGCAGGAAAGTTTCTTTCTGCTGAAATTCAACCTATTCCTAGAAAAAAAAATTGCTTCTAATACTGGTTGGCTGGACTTCACTCCTGTGTTTCTTTCTGCCATAACATCATTTTAGCTCCTTTAATGTCCAAGATGTTACTTTCACATTCGGTCTTCTAGCCCCCAGCGTCACCCCCTCCGGTTCAGCCTCCGCATGGCCTCAGCCTCAGCGCGGCCACTGGCTGCCAGGGTAATCTCGTAAAAATGCAAATCAAATCTATCACTCTCCTACTTGAAACCCCTCAGTGCTCCCCATTGCCAGCTAAAGCTCAACTTCCTTAGCTTAGCAGACAAGCTCCTCAGCCATCTGTCCTCATTACCTTTTAAGCCATTTCATGTGAGTCTTCCAGCCCCGTGCACCCCACACTCCAGCTATTTTAAACTGTCTTTCAGGCCACAATCTCCCAAGCATCATGCATTTGCACATCTAATTCCTCGGGGTATGAGTGGGACAGCCACAACATCTGCTGCACAGGGCCGGGAGTCAGAAAGCTGATGTGGTGCGGTGCAGGTAGCACTTTCAACCAGGGTGCCCCGAAAAGCCTTCTTGAGAAGGTGACTTTGAGCAAAGGTGAGGGAGTGAGCCATGCAGATGTCTGAAGGAGGAGCATTCCAGGCAGAATGAACAGCAAGTGCAAAGGCCCTGAGGTGGGAATGTGCCTAGTACTGTCAAGGACTAGTTGGAGCAGAGTGAACAAGGAAGGCGGGGTGGCGGTGGCTGGTAGCCTGGCTGAGGACTGTGGGGCTCTTGAATGGAAACACTTCCCACCTTTTTTCTGTGACCAGTGGTGCTAGTGAGAATGTGTGACTCTGAGGAGCCAGCTTGGCTGTGAAATGCTTGGAAGGTTGAAATCACTTTGCTTCTGAAAGCAGAATGGGTCTACAAGTGTCAGGCTCTTTACTTTCTTCCAACTTATGTCCACACAGTCTCAGGCAAGCTATTTTAGAATTTTTCACCCTAGTGATTGAAAGAGGAAACATCTGATGATGCAGCAATGCTTAGGTCCAGGACTGGGGAAGTGACCCTCATCCTTAGGGGTCTCCTTGGGGTCTTTAACCCACATCTCATCCATAATGTTCTCAACACTAATTTACTTGATCAGTTCTTCCTCGTCCCAGAAATGTCATATATAGACCTTCTTTCCAATGTTTGGATAAAATTGTGAATTAAGGTGTCATACCTTCCCCCACCTGTTTTTTTATTGTGGTAAAATATATACAGCATAACATGTACCATTTTAACCATTGTTAAGTGTCCAGTTCTGTGGCATTAAGTACCTTTGCACTGTTGGGTGATCGTCACCATCGTCCATCTCCAGAACATCCTCCTTCTCCCTAACCGGCCTCTGTGCCCATTAAACACTAACTCTCCACTGGCCTCTCCCCTCAGGCCCTGGCAGCCACGATTCTTCTTTCTGTCTCTACGAATTTGACAACCCCAGGAACCTCACACGAGAAGAATCATACCATATTTTGTGTATTGGCTTTTGAGACTGGCTTATTTCACTTAGTATGATGTCTTCAAGGTTCATCCATGCAGCATGTGTCCAAATTTCCTTCCCTTTTAAGGCTGAATAATATTCCATTGTATGTATACATTTTGTTTACCCGTTCATTCATCCCCGGACACTTGGGCTGCCTCTGCCGTTTGACTGTTGTGAATAACGCTGCTACGAACGTGGGCGTTCGGACACCTGCTCTCTCTTCTTTTCCTGCCCTTCTTTAAGGGTCCTCTCTGGGCAGGAGCACCTTTGGGCTGCTTGAGTCAGTCTCTGCGGCTGCTCTTCTCCCTGCCCAGCTGCTTTGCTTTGCTCGAATGATGGTGAACCCTCCTTCTCATGAGCTCAACCCTCAGCCGCCAGGAAATTAGAGGCTGGAAAATTCACACAGAAGTAAAAGGGTGATGACTTTTCCCATGTCACTCCTTAGGAAGTCACTAACACTACTGGAAATAGAGACCAAGGATTTCCCCAGGGCTGGGCCTTCCAATCCCCAGAGGTGGCTCCTCAGAGGCTGGAACGACGGTGGGTGGGCAGTTCTTCCTGGGAGTCAGCGGGCACATCCTGGCCAGGGCTACTGGGCATGTCTTCAGAGGGCCTGGTCCACTGGCTGTAGCAGAGCCTGGATAAAGCCAAGGCTGTGGTCTCAGTGGCCCCTGGGCCAGCCCATCCCACTCTGGCTATAGGCTGCAATGCCGCTCTCAGCAGCTGGCCTAAACAGCACTTAACCTTGAACCAAAAAGATGCAAATTGCAAAAGAAATTTACATTAAAAAGTTCACACACTTTCAAAACAGAAGAGGCCCAGATATGAGAGAGAATGGAATCAACGTGACTGAGCACTGGCGCCCGGAGTCGGCCAGATGCAGATCAGGATGTGGCTCTCGCCAGCCGTGGGCTTTGCGCAAACTGTCCAAATTCTGTGAGCCTCAGTTTCTCCACTTGCACATGGGTAGAGAGTCATTGTTGGGATTAAATGGGCAAACATATGAAAATTGCTTCTGTTGGGTAACCCTAGCTGGGGTGCTTTCAAATCGTAGGCTGCCTGGGCACCATCCCCAGGGATGCTGATTTAATTGTTTGGGGCCATCAACAGTGTTGGCAAAGCTCCATCTCCACAGGTGATTTTAATATATGTCGAAGTGGTAGACCACTGGCGTGGAGCCCTCCTTCTCAGCACCCCACCCCCCATGCCTGCAAAAACTCCATAAAGCACACGCCCTCCTTCACATGGAACAGCCTTTGGCATCAGCTGCCTTGATCCATATCCCGGCTCTGTGACGGTGAGCGGGGGGCTTCACCTAGCAGAGCCTCAGTTTCCTCCACAGTAAAATGGGATTAAGACCAGAATCCACTTGATAGTTTTCCATGAAGATTAGAAGAGATAACATCGCCCGTGGCGTGGAGATAGTAAGCACTCTCACTGGGAGCCTGGTCAGTGTCAAGTCAGGAATCCCACCGTCTCCACTGCAGCCAGCTCTTCTCACCCCCGCAGAGGAGCCAGCTCCCCTCCTCCCCCTGCGCCAGCCCCCCTGCTGAGCCACGTTCCTGGGAGATGCCTGGTGAGAACTTGGGATCCGACTGAGTCAGAGGTATTTGTAGACTTGACTCACCAGGTCTTAAAACCAGAAGATTGCCCTGTGGGTCTCATGATGTTCCTGGAAAATAAAAGAAGTGAATATTATCGGGTTGAGTTCATCAGGCACTCACCCTCCCCTTTGTGGGCCCGGCCCGCTCTGAAAGGAGCAGGCAGCCACCCAGCCGGGGCTGAGCCATCAAAGGCCCAGGGCCGCTGCAGTGCTGAGAGATGTGGCTTCTCCCGCAGACAGGTTTCATCGTCTTCCCACAGACTTCTGCTTATCTGCTTCCCCAAGGCTACCCCGTTCCTCCTCCCTCCAGGCTCCTGGGAAAATGTTCCCAAGGGCCGCCTCTGGTGAGGTGTGTCAGAGCTGAGCTATGCTGGAGGGCTGGGTGTGGGCTGGGAGGGGGCCACCCAGACTCTAGAAAACAAGAAAGGGAAAGTTCCCCTCCTGGAGCCAGAATTTCTGGAAACTTGCCCTGAAGCAGCAGCCAGGTAGGGCACTTATTTCTCTGATGCCTCCTTTTCCCCACCCGCTGCATCCCCCCGATATAAGTCCTGACATTCCCATGGCCCAGCTGTGTCTAGAATCTGTCTACTCCTCTGCATCTCCAGAGCTACCACCTTAAAAAATTGTCATTTTGTAATTTCTCACCTGCAACTGCAGCCTCCTACCTAGTCTTCCTGCTCCCACACTGTCTACACTGTGCTCGACACAGCCAGGTGAACTTTGCAGCATACAAAACTGATCATATCACACGCACACTCTAATGCTTAAAACTTTTTCAAAATTTTCCATTGCTCTTAAGATAATGGCAAAATTCCTTAAGTTCAATAAGGCCATGTGTATCAGGTTTTGGTTTGACAGGGGTTGGAATGGATAAGATTTTATTTTCTCATATGAAAAGTCTGCAGTTGAACCAGCCAGGATTGGCACAGCAGTTAGTCAAAATTCTCAGGGACCCAGTTCTCTGCTCTATCATCCTTAGCCTATGGTTTCCACCACATGGTCCACTAGGGCTGCTTGAGCACCAGCCATTGCAATAGAATCCCAAACACATGAAGGAGGAAGTCCACATAGCTCTTCTACTGGCTTCTTTCTGCCCAGAATTTAGTTACATGGCTGCAGCTAGTTGGAAGAGAGGCTGGAAAATGTAATCTTTATTCTAAGTGGTCATGGACCAGCTAAAACTGGGAGGAAGAAAGGAATGGGTATTGGGTGACACTGGCAGTGTATGTATATCACACACTACATCTCCTGCCCCCTACTCTCCTCACCTCATGCTTCCTTCTCCTAGTTCTCTCCACTCCTGTCACTCTGGCTTTCTCTGGGAGCCCACATGTTTGCAACACTCCCTCCTGCCACAGGCCTGTGCTCACGCTTTAGCATTCTCCCCTCTCCTCCTACTCAGCTACTCATCCTCCAGAACTCTGCTCCAGCAGCATTTTCTCCTGGAATCCTCCTTGATTAGGTCAAACTCTCCTATTCTACATGCTTACAGCATCTAGACTGTATCACTGTTGTGATTACACATTTGTTTGTGCAATTATTTCGTTATTTTCTCATTGACCACAATAAGGTTTGGGCTTAGGTCTGGCTTTGCATACCTTGGAGCATTCTGCTGGGCATACTGTAGGTGCTCAATACATATTTGTTGAATGAATTAATGAATACATTTAGCTATTATCTAATATACATACAAAGAGAGGCTACGACTCTGAGAACAGTTTCCACGGGCAAGTGGTGGAGGGCTGGCAGGGGGGCTGGGGAGAGGCGGGAGAGCCAGGGGAGAGTCCTAAATGATTCATTCAGATCAAGCAGGCTTTGGGGTGGGGCAGGGAAAACACTGACCTGGAACTCAGGAGACCTGTCTTCTGGTCTCAGCTCAGCCACCAACAGCTGGGCCACTGCCTGGAGATGTGAGAAGTGGTCAGATGCTCGATACAGTTTGAGGGCAGAGCCTGCAACCATCGCTGGCAGATTGGATGTGGGGGGTGAGGGAAAGAGAGAGGGCAAGGATTAGTCCTGGGTGTTGGGCTGAACAAATGGAAGGTCATTTACTGAGAAGGGGAGACAGCGAGAGAGGCAGGTTTTAGGCAGAGGCTCTGAAGGGCTTATTTGCCAATGAATCGCAGGTTCCCATAGCCAGCCGCACACTTCAGCTCTTTCACGGGCATCCCCCACAGAAAGCAGAATCGCCAGGCTGGTGGGTGTAGGTGGTGGTGACGAGGTGTGCCAAGTGGGTGTAAAAAAGATAAGAAATGTTGGCCTTTCAAGGTGCAGTTGCCAGCCAAGAGATGGTTCAGCCTGCCTCAGCAATAAGATTGAACGGAAAGGGGTCAGAAGACCTTGACCTGCGGGCCTGGTCGGGAGCAGCCACTTCCTGCTACAGGCCAGTGATGAGGGACTGCAGACCCATGCACGGTCACTGCAGGAATCTTTGAAAATTCGGAAAAGTATAATTCCATCACATGCTGAACATCTTCATGTATTTTCTTCCGATCTTTTTTTTACACATTTTCCTAAAAGCAGTTGAACTCATCCACGTAACACGATTTGGCAATTTCCTCTTCTCATTAAACAGCAGAGCACGTGTTTCTAAATTGCTTTCCGGGGAGGATGTGCTGATCAGCTCTGTACACACAGTGTGCTAGAAGGCCTCTCTCCCGGCAGTCTTGTCAGCAATGAACTCTAGCACGAGAGCACTTCAAAAATTTTACCAGTGAAAAATAACATTTCATGATTCCTAATTATTTCAATTCATTATTATTTTAATTTGCAATTCTTTTATTTTTAGAGAGAATGATTACTTCTCAAATGCTTATTAGTTATATATATTTTTTCCAAACTGACTTTTGCAAAGATGTTTCTAGGATGAGAATAGGGACCAGAATCACCAAAATTTAATTAAACCTCATCTTCCCCACCTCAAGAAGTAGGGTCTCCCCCAAATGGTCGCATGGGTGAGGGAGATGGGGGTAGCGATGGGAGGGAGAGGGGTGCCGGTGGTAGAAAGTTGGGACTTCATTGTTGGGTGACCCTGGTTCCCACGCCAGCCTCTGGTGCTCCTTCGTGAGGGTGAGGCTCCAAGCCTTCTGAGCAAACAGTGCTAACTAAATAGCTGGTGCACATTGGCTGCATAGTTCCTTTGGATTTCTGCCTCAATCTGATCCGCTAGGTGGGTTTTGGGATCCACTGAAAGGCTCCCTGAGAACCAATGGCCCTGTCTGCTCCTCCAGGGTGGGGACTCTGTCTGGCTCGGCTGTGTCTCCAGAGCCTAGAACAGCACGGGGCACACAGGAGACCCTTGGTACACGTTCGTTCCGTGACTGAATGATCGGGAGACTGAGTAGGTGACTAGGAGACAGGAGACTCTGTTCTCTGTTCTGTTCTCAGCGGTGTCACTAAACAGCAAGTCACTTTCTCTCACTGGCCTCCACCTCCACATCTTAAGCAGTTAATCCAAATGACAGCAGAGATTCCTTTTAACTCTGAAATTCTATGAAAACACCTGGCCCGTCTTTGCTCTAGTTCTCTCATCTATGAAACGGGATGGAAATGTCGGCTTCCCATGAGGTTGCCAGATAAAATATGGGACACCAGTTAAATTAGCATATCAGATAAATAAGGAATGATTTTTTTTAGTATAAACCTCAAATATTGCACAGACTGCATAAATAATTGCAGCATCGAATGACTAAACACCATGCAGCTGGATCACTTTATTGCATTTGGAGCTGTGCTTCTAGACTGATGATTATATCAGTTCATTCGACAAGTGTTTACTGAGCAACTACTCTGTGCCAGACACGGTTTAGGCCCTGGTGACACAGCAGAGAATGAAATAAGCAGTGTCCCTCTTTTCAGAGGGCTTACATTCTAGTTAAAAAAAAAATGCATAAGATGTAAGGTGGTGGTAACGCTCAGAAGACTAACAAAGCAGGATAAGGGTCAGAGGCCATGTGAGGGAGTGAAGGAGGGAATTCAGGAGTCTGATTAACTCGACCCTCTGCACCTGAGTGCCCCCAACCTCCACAAAGAGCTGTGTTTGTATCAGCAAGATCCTGATAATATCTTATAGCAATCACTGAAGCTGCATAAAAATCATGTCATCGATTCAAAGCTTATGTCCCAAATCAGGGATAAAATGATCAGTCGCTCTGACAGAAGAGAGCTGTACATCATTTAGCCCAGATTTTAGCAGAGCAGGGCTGCAACCAAGTTACCTGACAGCCAGGGGAAGTTTCCGGGAGGGGATGTACTTGTTAAAAACATGCTTCTGTTTTTCAATTCTATTTGTAGTCAAGTTGGGCTCTGCTCTGAGAAGCTGATGTCTTCTGCAGTTTTAGCTGAAACAACAGTGAAGGGCTTTCCTCTTTAAGAAATCTTTCTCCCCACCCCCAATCCGCCTCAAGCCAGTGCCCTTTGGTTCAAGGCTTTGCAGGAGATGATAAACTAACAGCAGGCGGGGCCCCTCTGTTATTGCCCTGGCAGCCGAGATGGGTCGGCAGCATCACTACTGTTACCGTCTTCATGATCATATTAGGGTCCAGGTTGCTTCTCGACAGCTGGTTCCGTTCCTCCAGTTTCTACCATCATGAATCCTGTGCCTTATCTCCAAGCTTGCCTATTTGGTCTACACCTTTGCCACGCGAAGTGTGCTCCCCAGACCAGCAGCTCCCGCATCACCAGGGAGCTGGCTAGAAATGCTGGGTCTGGGCCCACGCCTGACCTACTGAATCACAGCATGCCCTGTAGCAGTGTCCCAGGGGAATGGCCAGCACGTGAAGGTGTGAGAAGCACGGCCTAGAACGTCTGTGTGCTCGCCTCTATTGCATTTTGCGCATCAGTCTCGATTTGATTTAATATAAAGGCCTCATCTGCTACAAGAGCGGGATGTGTGAAGCTCGTTAACATCTTTCTCATGTAGAACCAGAGCAAACGGTTTGGAGAGTTTCTGTTTTATTGTCAGCTCACAGGAGTTATGTGCTGGAAGTGTCTGTGATTCTTGGTTTACGGATCATCACAGAAACCTGAGGAAATTACGTTTGGGTAAAGGAGAGGCAGTTCTGTGAAAGCCAACAGCAGAAAGTACCCATGAAATTTCTGTCAGAGAAGCTTTCAGGCCACCTAGGGAATTCTCCTTAAACGTTGTCCCTCAGGAACAGTTGCCTCCCTGGTCCCGTCAGACGTAATTCCCAACCCGACAAACTGGACGTCTGAACATCTGGGGCCCGTGAGCCCTGTGAGAACGTTGTTGGGCGCTGAAGTGAGGGCGGATGAGGGAACAAGCTCTCACCAGATGATTAGGGCCCCTGTGAGTCTCAGCCAGACGCAGATCAAGGAAGAGCTCACTGTGACGGGCGGTGAGAGCACACGGGCTCACACACAGTGGGGGTGTGTTACTCATGGACTCTTTTCATCCTGTTACCCCTGCATACAGCAGGCTGAGGTAATCCACAAGTTCTGCCTTTGAAAGGCTCAGCATCCCCGAAGGACAGGGCAGAAAAGTGGGCACCCACACAGATAAGGAAGGGAGCCAGGAGCAGACCCTCTAGCTGGAACTGGGAGAGAGGCCTCAGAGACTTGGCTCCAGTAAAACTCAGAACTGCTTCCAGGGTGAGCTGGGACCATCCACCCAAAAGCAACGAACAGGGTGGCTGAGACAGCTGAGCTAAGGTCGTTCTCATTGATGTGGATCCTTTGATCTGAGGTCTGCGAACCTTGTTACCATACCCAGCCACAAAGAGCTGTGCCCACTTTCTACCTGGAGGCTCAAGGATTAGGGGAGAACTAACAAAGGTAGGTTTGCAAAGAGCTTCCAGGTCTTTGAGTGCGGCCTGCCGTGAGCTTAGGTCCACACTTCAAGTCCAAGACCTTTGAGGGCAGAGTGATCAGTCCTGGAAGGGTCCCAGGGTGGGGGTGTCACCGGGCCCAACCTTCTTGTACAGATGGGGAGATGAAGCCAAGTCCTCCAGGGGCAGAGGGACTGGCCCGAGGTTCCATGGCATTCTCTGGCAGAGAGAGAATCAGCCCTAAGATCTGCTGGCTCCTGGTCTCAGACTCTTTCAACTACGCACTGAGAGTTCAGCTTTGCTGGGACAGTGGAGGGGCCGTCTGTTTAACACTCTTCCGCTTCTGAGAAGAGCGGAGGAAAGGCCCTCCTTTCACAGTCTTCACCCAATGTCCTCCAAAGAGGCTGCAACTTCGGCCCCTGTCTGGCCCCCTCACTGTCTGCCTGGAGTGCCACCTCTCCAGACCTCAGTGTGGATCCTTACCCCAGGATGATCCTGCCGGCCTCTGAATTCCTATGTGGGCACCACACCCTCCCACTTTGTTCTTGATGCATTAACTGCTCACATAACCAGCTCTTCCTTACAAGATTGCAAGTCTGGGCGTAGGAAACACATTTCCACCTGCTTACTCAGTTCCTTTAGTACCTAGCGTGGAGCCGGGCATACAGTTGGCACTCAATAAATGCCTAAGTGACCCTTTTTCGTTTCTTCCTTGACAGATTCAGAGCCCAGTACCTCGGACTCCCAGTCTTCGACCACCTTGTTCCTCTCCTCAGAGGAGCCAGGCCCCTCCACGGCTGCCCTGCCGTCTCCCTCCTCCTCCTGCGAGCCCCAGGAGTTTTCCCCTGGCCCCTCGGTGCTGCCCCCGCTGCTGCCGCCGCTCCCTGCAGCCGCTGCGCCCCCCGGCTCCGGCGCCCCTCGGCGCGCGGGCCTCTACTCGGTCGTCGCCTCCTCCCCGGAGGCCGCCCCCCGCCTGGTCGACTGGCTGCCCGGCTGTCCTTCGGCCACCCCTCCCGGGGTTCAAGGGGATGAGCAGGAGCGGCCGGCGCCCGCCCAGGGCCCCGAGAGGGGCCGCGCCCCGCGCCCGGGCGCAGCGGGCAGGGAGGAGGGCAGGGAGGAGGACTCGGGCGCCTCCCCGCCGCCCTGCGCCCGGCCCACCGCCCCTGCGAGCTTAGAAGCCAACGTGGGGGACATCCTGGTGGAGCTGCGGACAATGAACGGCCACCTGGACACCATAGCGAGGGCCCTCACCAAACTGGCTTCGTCCCTGGGGTCTCAGCCCCAGCCCCAGCCCCCGCCCGATGCACCAGATGCCGACTAATGGAGCTGTGCCCGGACTGTGCGTCTGAGCCGCGCTCGGTGAAGCGAGCCCCGAGGGCACCAGGCACCCCCGCCTCTCCGTCACCCAGGAGCCAAGCAAACCCAGCAGAAGAGGGGACGACTCTGCTCAACCTACTTAGCAGAACGCACCTCCCCTCGCGTTTCAGTCTGGAATGATGGCGCTTCTCACACTCTCCCCCGTGCGAGGCTCTTTCTAGGCTCTCTCAAGGTTGCCCCAATCCTCTGGGCTCTCCTGGCCCTTCAAATGTCCTTCTCTTGTTTTTGGAAAAGGCCTGGAGCTCCCGGCAGGAAAAGTGCTCCAAGACGGTGGTGGGGCCCTGGAAAAGATGTTCAGAGAACCATCCTTTGGCATCCCACCTCTGCGACTTCTGAGTGATGTGGAGGGGAGGCAAGTGCAAAGCATGTTACAAAAGCAATAAATAGTTCAACGGCAGCTCCAGCTGTCCTCTTGCCAGCTGTTGATGGTGTATCTCGTGTCTGGCGACTTTTACACATTTCTTTTAAAAAATGTTTTCGGGAAAATAAATTTATTTTTTCTCATTTTAACCACATTTCAAGAAGTTTGGAAAATAGAGAAATGAAAACAGTCTGATGTGTTTGGAGAAGGGGGTATTTAAGTCTTTCTCATGCATAAGAAAGTATTTTGTGTAATAAACAAAATTTTTATATGTACTTTCTGGGTGTCAGCCTCTCTATGCCACATTTCTTCCTTTGCACAGGGTCCCCCTCTTTCTGTTCTCATTATTTGTCCCAGCCCTCCTTTACTCCTTAAGTCATATTTCAACTTTGCTCATGCTTGTGAACTTTGCTCATGCTTGTGAAGAATAAGCTTCTAAAGGTTCTCATAATTCTTCTCTAAAACTCTCAGATCCCCCTAAACTTGGTAAATCCACCCCTTTTCTCAGGATTGGAGCAGAAGCCGAGTCGCAGAGTGACTGGGCAGTAGAAGGAAGCCAGCATCCCTGGCCTCTACTCACCAGATGCCAGTTAACCACCCTCCCCAATTGTGACAACCCAGAATGTCTCCAGACTTGGCCAGTGTCCCCTGGTTGAGACTTAGATGGATCAGAAATCTAGACTAGCCTGTGGCCCCCAGGATCTGCCCTCCCATAAGGAGGCCTTTTCTTACCTTCCTATTTGAATTAGAATTTTAGTAAAGTGCTCATTTGCCAGAAGCAAATATGCTGCTCTTTTTCCAGAAACAAACCAAGGGTGGGAAACTACACTGCCCAGAGTAGAATCCCAGCCCCGAGCGTTCGCGGGGCTCCCAGCCAGTGCCCGGAGGCCGGTAGCTACCTGGTCCCTGCGGTTTCTGGCACCCACAGTGTCTCTCACACTTGGTGTGCAGGAGCCACCAGGAGAGCTTGTTAAGATTCGGATTCTGCTCCAGCGGCTCTGGGGTGGGGCCTGAGACTCTGCATTTCTAATCAGGTCCAGGGGATGCTGATGCTGCTGGCTCAAGACACACACAGAGTAGTAAGTGAGTAGTGCCGAGGGGTTGTCTGCTCTGGATTCCAGTTGCCACCGTGCCCCAGGAGCTGCTGCTTGTCTGCACGCCGCAGTGGCCTAATTCCTCACCCTCTTACCAAAACTTTCAATGCAGCTCTCGGGGTCCTTTTTGTTTTTCAAAGCTAGGGTGCGTTAGGTCTAGCCACTCACTTCTAAAGAAGCTTCAATGGAGTTCAAACTAATTCAACAAACACTAATTTAGTGTCTACAATGCTGGTGACCTGGGGGACACACAGAATAAGGGCCATCCCTCCAGGGGCTCCC
The DNA here is from genome assembly GCF_057802395.1 of Ceratotherium simum simum. Lineage (NCBI taxonomy): Eukaryota > Metazoa > Chordata > Mammalia > Perissodactyla > Rhinocerotidae > Ceratotherium > Ceratotherium simum. The sequence continues at coordinate 45,907,600 of NC_141912.1, forward strand.
CGACTAGTGTCTCACAGAGAGGGATTATCAGGTTCTGGTGTGCAAAAACTTTGAAGGGGGTGGGGAGAGCAGCAGGGGTGGTGAGAATGACAGTCACACGAAGGCCAGGCTTCTGGGGGTTTGATTTGGGAGAGTTATTGCACCCCTCTGAGCCACAGTCTCCTCATCTGTGTCAAATGAGGGTGATGCCCTGCCAGGGGCTATCAGGATCAGACATGGATGTGATGGGGGCTGTGCGTCCCAGAAAGTGCTGGCCAGAGGCCCTCTTACCGTTATGAGGTATTGTTATTTCCTCCATCCTGGGCCTTGTGTCAGGAGACACCCGGTGGGGGAGGGTCACACACTCACGACTGAGCTGCCCTGCAGTCTCTGAGGGACTAAGCCCGACCCCTTTCTTTTTTCCAGGAAGAGAATCCACGGCCCTAAGTGACCGTCCTTTGTCTGCTGTTAGCTGAAGAAACAACAAAACTGGATTCAGCTGGAGCAACTGGCAGCATTGGGATTTCACTCATTTGCTCATTCGAACAGTCTTTTGTTCTAATTTTAACTGACTTCTTTTGCATAAGATTAAAAACAACAACCAAAACCCCTAAATCTTTCAAAAACAGGGAGGACTGGTGTAGAAGTCCCCAATTCAGAGACAGTGACTGAGTCCTTTGATCAGAATCCAGGTATATATATATATGTATGTGGTTCAGCTTGAGGAGATCAGAGGAAGGAGCTGATATAACACTCATTCCATCTGGAGGAGCAGAGAAAAGTCTGAGCTCCCGTCCTGGGTGAGGGGGGCCTCAGAAACTGGGTCTGGTCTGGGGTTTTTGGAGATGGGCTGAAGGGGGATGGGAGGAGCGGGACTGGCCTTCGCCTCACGGAAGGTACAGGCAGGGGAAATTTGACAGTGTCGGGGGTGGGGGGTGGGGATGGAATTGAGTTCAAACAAAATATCTGTTTGAAGGGACTGGGCAGAAAAAAAGGAAATCTAGTTTTGAAGGTTCTAGATTGAAACTTCTCTGAATGACACTAAACTGTCCTGATACTTGTTTTTCCCAAGGCTGAGGGTGTCATTAGGGTTGGCCCAGCATGAGACAAGCACACGATGGTTCAAGGTAGCAAGCTGCAAGTCGGCATAAGACCTGTGGCAGAGAATAGCAGGTTTAAGCCAAAGAAGGATTTACCAGCAGTTCCAGCAGCTCGTCTTTTTGAGGTAGGGAGGGTCCTGTTTCTGAAGGCACTCAGGCAGAGACCAGATAGGGTACTGCTGATGCTGCAGCAGAAAAGATTCTACACTGGGTGTGGCGGTGATTTAAGAACCCTCTCACTCTAACTTTGAAGTGATCCTTGGCTCTTCCCTATCTCTCATGCCCACATCCAATCCAACAGCAAATCATGGTTCTACCTTCTCAAGAGTTCCATTATCCAACCACTTTTCACCACCTCCATCACTACCACCTAGTCCAAGCCACTATCCTCCCTCACCTGAGTTACTGCAACAGCTCCTAACTGGCTTCCCTGCTCCTTCCCTTCTCTCATAGAACAGCCAGAGTGGTCTTTTAAAAATATTTCTGACCAGGTTACTCCTCCGCACCAGACTTTCCAGTGGCTTCCATCTCACTCAGAGTAAGAGCCAAAGTTTTACGTAATCTGGTTTCCTATTATCTGCCCAACCTCATCTCTTACCACTCTCTTCCACTCCAGTCACACAAGTCCCCTTACTGCTTCTCCTACGCACCCTGCACATTCCCACCTGAGGGCCTTTGCACTGGCTATTCAGCCTGGCCCACTCTTCCCCCAGATACACCATGTGGCTCTCTCCCTCACCTCCTTTAGGTCTTTGCTCAAACATCACCATCCTTTTAAAAGTTGTCACCCCCTCCCTAACCCTAACCCTCCACTCCCCAGATGCATTTCTTATTCTCCTTTCTTGCTTTTTTGCCTCACACTAACCACCACCCCACCCCCTATAGGCCTTATTTTATTTTTTGTCATTAGAATGTCAGCTCCACGCAGGAAGGAATTTTTGTCTGTTTAGTCTTCTGCTGTTACCCCAGCATACCGCCTTTTAAAAAATAAAACAGTGTTTTGAGAAAGGGACACATCAATTGTAACAATGCAGACAATCAGAGGAGAACAAAGAAGAATATAACACCCACCCCAAAATTCCACCCCCAGGAGATAACCACTGTCGGTATTTTGGCAACTGCTATTTGAAACATCTGTGTCTCTGCACAAATGCACCCACGTGTGTGCAGTTCTACTTGTCTGTGATCACACTAGGCCTGCTATTCTGTAGCCTGTTTGGTTTTTGAAATTGATAATAGATGGAAATCTTCCCACTTAAAATAGATGTTATATATGAAACGAAATTTACTTAACCAATCTTCTATTTATGCTTCCAGTTTTCACGCAGTGCTGTCATGACTGTATCTGGGGCATACGTGGTTTTGCTTTTCTGTAGTTATGTTGTTAGGTAAATTCCTAGAGGTGTGAGTGCTGGGTCAAAGGGCATTCGCTCCTACTTCTTGTTTTAGGTTGCTGCTGTGGCTTCATCACAGCTCAAAAAGGGGAAGTGAATGGATGACAGGAGGAACATGAGGTGGTTCCATTCAAGAACCTACAAAAAAAGGGGGAAATAAACCAAGGCTACCTTCTGAAGGTTAAACTTTAAAATTAGCGCACAGTGGGCCAGGACAGAGATGTGGAAAGCCGCCTTAAAGAGACGAATCTTGGATGGTCACTCAAATGGTGCGTTAGTCTGGGTCTGGTTAGGAAACAGAAACCACCCACGTTTTTCACACAGCGGGGATCTCATTCAGGAATTGGAAACGGGTGTTGGAAGGGCTGCAGGAGCAGTGCAGGGGAAGGTAAGGTTACCCAAAGATGACTAACTGCAGGAAAGTGCTACCAGCCCTGGGCTGGAGTTGCCAGGGGGACCCAGGACCAGTGTGACGCTGAAGTCCTGGCTGTAGAGCTGAGCTGCTTCAGCAGGAACCCAGGAGTGACACTGCCAGGCCACAGCCCCTGCCACTGCAGTCACCCTCAGATATCACTAGTGCTGTCACTACCGCCTGAGACCCCACCCAGAGACCAGAGGGAGGAAGGGAGAGAGTTGCTTTTCCCTTCTTCCCACTTTCCAGCCCCATCAGTGCTTCCCGTTCCCAGAATCTAGCTGGAAGCCCGTTGGAGGGAGTCTGGGAAATGCGGTTTGTGGGGCCCCAGCCCCACTATTGCACAGAACGGAGGAAAGAAGGGTGGGAATGCAGCTGACAGCAAATAGGCAAATGACCAGTGCCAGCAGTAGCTTGAGTCAAAGCAATGGTCTGTCTAACTTCAGAAAGCAGCCGTCCATCAGACAGCAGCCTGGGTCAGCCATGGGAGCACTGAAGAGCAGGCCTCATGGAGACCCACATGGACAGTGCCAGTGCCAGCAGAGGAGAGTTTGACCCTTTGGACCCAGACACAGGTGGACACAGGCACCCTGGCTCTCTCATCTGCCACTCAACAGTCGAGAGTGTGGCAACGGGAGACTGTTGCCAAGTGCAGACGGGCTGGGTTCCTGAGCCTTCTTGGTGGGCTGTTAGGGCCTGGACAACAGTAGGTTAACCCGTGTGGGTTGCTGCTCTGGGAAGCAGGAAACCAGCCCTGGGACCTGCCCTTGGCCGTGCTCCTCTATCTAAAGGACGTCTGCACCAGCATTTACCTGGCTCCTCTCAGTGTCTGACCCTCTGCTCTGTGCTCTATATACAGGATCTCATTTATTTCTCACAGAAACCCAGTAAGCAAGGTTGGGAGCTAGGGTTCTAATGACCATTTCGTTGATCAGGAAATTGAGGCACAAGGAGGTCGTGTGACTCGCTCATGGTCACACAGCTGGTAACTGACAGAGCCTGGAATCTGTCGTCTCCAGGGCCCTGGCTGTGCTACCACCTGAGGCGGCCTCTGACTTTGGACTTCTTCCTTTCAGAAGTAGGTCAAAGACCCGGGACTGTCGAAATGCCTTTGGCTGGTGATTCTCCGCCAGGATGGCAGCAGAGTTGCTCTCTGGAAGTAACAGGTCTCTGAAAAATAAGAAAACGCCAGGACACTAGAACAATAAACCAGAAAACAAGGGACTCACCCTCTAACCCCTGCCCACAGCACTAATGATGTACGTTTTGGGCGTCGGGAGGGAGAGGAGTTGTTGGAGGACAAGACAAGGTACAGGAAAGAGTGGAGGAGCAGAGGGGCCAGGAGGATTGTGCCAACCCCATGGTTCTGAAGTACCAATGACTTCCGAGTCCTTTAAGCTCAATGTTGTTAACCACATTACACATACAAGGTGACTTGGCCATGATTGTATTTTGTTTCCCTCACTCCTTACCACCTCAGGCCACCTGACTTAAACAACCAACTCTGCTTAGAGAACCAGAAAATGCAAGGATTTCTGCATGTCTTTGTGGCGCTGGCATTGGAATCCTGAGTCCCAGGGGCGTTTGTGAAGCCTCCTATAAAGCAAGGTCCCTGGGGCTGGCTCGATGGCGTAGTGGTTAAGTTCGCATGCTCTGCTTCTGCAGCCCGGGGTTTGCAGGTTCGGATCCCAGGCGCAGACCTATGCACCGCTTATCAAGCCATGCTGTGGCAGGCGTCCCACATATAAAGCAGAGGAAGATGGGCACAGATGTTAGCCCAGGGCCAATCTTCCTCAGCAAAAAGAGGAGGATTGGCAACAGATGTTAGCTGGGGGCTAATCTCCTCACAAAAAATAAAAGCAAGGTCCCCAGCAAGCAGCAAGCAGGCTGACTCCAACCTTGGCTTCCACTGACGAGGCTGGCCAGGTACCCAGTGGGCTCACACCATTTCCACAAAGCAAACGTGCAAAGCCTCTGATGGGAGGCCACCAGGCGTGATTATTCAGATTTCTCTGAAATCTATTTCTTAAAAAACCCTTTTTTTCTGATTTCAAGCATAATTCATCTTATACAAATTCTAACATAATATAATTACATAACAAAAAGTGGTAGCCTTCTGTATAACCATCTCTCAGAAACAACCACTTTAACAGTTTGGTGTATATACTTCTAGACTTTTTCTATACACATGTTTGTCTTGTCTGTTTCTCTCTCTCTTGCTAGGCTCTTGGTTCCAGATTCTTCCTCCAAAATGTACCAAGTGCTGCTTCTCTTGTCCGCATGCTCTCTGGAGGGCACTAACTCTGGCCCAGCCATCCCTTCTGGAGCAGGCCCTGTATCCTGTTTACCCCATCCCCACTCTGCCCAACACCATTAGGCAGGGAGCTGGCGCCGAGTGAATGCTGATGGAGGGAGCAGTCCCTGAGGTCCAGTCTGGCAGTGCTGGTTCTGTTTCTTGCTTCCCGCGGGCTGCCTGGATGGAGACGAAGACCTGTCGGTCGGCCAGCCTGGTGCCGGCCGGGGAGGGAAGGTCGTGATGACCTGCCTCTGCAGCTTCCGGGCCTCGCCCGTGCTTGTTTTCCGGGAGCCTCGGTGTCTGCCCACAATGGCATGGCTCATTCAGCTGCCCGGATTCTTGGCGCGGTGCGCGGGCCGCATAGCTTGTCTCCATGGTGAGCATGGCAGGGACGGCCGGCGCTCGGGGCCGAGAATTCCTCCTGGATCTCCCCGAGCAGGGCTTCCGCCGAGCGACTCTGCTCCTGCAGCGGGGTTTTCTGATGGGCAGTGGTCACCTCCAGTCATTTCAGACATGGCTGTGCTTTGAGCTGGAGTGAACAGATCTAACAGGTTTTATCCATTCCTTTCTCTTCCATCCCACTTTGCTCCAAAAAGCCTTTGAGATGGCTACACGGACCATCACATGTGGGGGGAGCTGGGGCAGCCTCTGGCCTTGGCCGGCTGCACTGTGCAGATTGTGCAGGAAGGGTGGCAAAGGTCAGTGGCCTGCTCAGGGGTGCTGGACAGATGCAGAGTTGAGCTGGGGTGGAAGCTTGTGTCTCCTGAGTCCTTTGTTCTTTCGCCTGTAGCACTTGCTGGCTCCCCGTGAGTGACACTCTGCAACGGTGGGATGAGAGTGCCTGGAGCTGTCAGTCCGCCTCCTCTGACACAGCCTTGACCCCTGAGAGTGGACACACACTCAACATACACGGGCACACACACAGAGAATAGATTGAAAATTTTAAATGAAAACAACATTTTTAGTTTTCTAGACCAGGGGTCAGCAAACTATGGCCCAGAAACTGTTCTTGTTCAGCCTGGGAACTAAGAACGATTTTTACATTTTTAAATCATTGTGAAAAAAGAAGAATACGTGATAGAGACCGTATGTGACCCGCAAAGCCTAAAATATTTACTGCCTGACCCTTTGCAGAAAACGTTTGCTGACCCCTGGTCTGGATGGTCCATTCGATTGTTCGTCCAGTGATGGTAAACAATCTTCCCAGGACACTGAAAAGGCCCTCGTTAAAGGTAGATCTGGCAGCCTTTATAGGGCTTGGACTCTGAAATCCAGAATTTGCGGCTTTCTTCCTTTGTCCCTCAGGTGCTTGTGACTTTTCTGAGTGGTGTCTTTCTGTTGCTAGAATTTTCTCTTCTCAGGGTAAATCAGGCAGTGAACTCCTTGTCAGGAGACTTCCAAAGGTGAATTAGGGGGTCAAGGCTGGCAATGGACATTTGTTGCTGGCACCCACCATGGGGCTGGGGGCAGGGCACTGCTACCCGAATGCGCCCTGCAAATGACTCGGTGGGGGCTGACCGGAGATGGGGCTGAGAACAGACGACTGCCAAAGAGTGACAAGGAAAATTTCTTTCCCGTCAAAGAAAAACTAAAGACGCCTGTCATCTGAGTACCTCTATTTCCTTTCCGACATGGCAGGCTTCTCAACTAGTTCCTGTCTATCTAGCCTGCTCGTTTCTTTATAGTTACTGAACCAGAATAACCACAAATCGAGCCGGAAGCTCATGATAACCCTCTGAACTCTGCACCGCCTTGGCCGGGCTATTCCGAGCACACGTTCGCAGGCTGCCCTGGCCTCCGCAGCTGCGAAGTATCCAGCAAGCACCCAGCAGTGTCTGAAGCGCTAGCCTCGGGCTGGTGACTTCCACAGTTGAGAAAGAAAGAGGGGCAAAAAGTGACGGGCAGACGAAACCAGGAACATTCAAAACTGTAGGAGCCGTTCACAGTTAAAGATTTATGGGCAGGCAGTTTGGAGTTTAAATACATTTTAAAGATGTATTTAAGATGACACCAGAAGCCTTTAATGTACAGGGAGCTTTAAGCATGATCTGGGAGCAGAAAATGGTCTGTGAACTCCCCTCTCTGAGATCTTAGAAGTTCTGTTCTATTGACTCCAGGCAGGGCTACAGCCAGGGTGCACTTCACGGGCTCATAAATATAACATTATTGGACCGAAAACCCAACCCTTCTCCAACTGATTAGGCCCAGATTGGTGAACCCATAAATCATTGCTGAATGAGAACTATAAAATTGTGAATCAATGTGTCCCAGATCTCTAAGCTGGAATGAAAACGCTGGAATAAAGTAGCTGGAGTTCTTCTAAGATCCTCCTTTTTACCCCCTCCTCCCACCAGCTCCATATCCTTGCACGTTAATTTTAAAAGGCTTTTATTTTTGCTCCTTGGCCTGGCCATAGACAGCGTTTCAGGGCAGGAAATTTGGTCTAGAAGTGAGGCTGGGGAAACAAGGGACCGTCCTGCTGCGTTTCCGGTCAGGACTGATCTGCAGCTCTGTCGTGTCTCCCTGGCTGGGTCTCCACCTATGGTTGAGGCATTTGTCATCTGGGGCATGGGGACAGGAAGGGAACAAGACGTTCCAGGTATGGCTGACACACAGTGGGTGATCAGGTCATGTTTGGTCAATGAATGGATGTTTGGATCCAATTAATTTAAGGGCTCTGAGCTCCTAGATCGAATTACTGAATATAACAATCCATTCTCCTCTTAGAACTACAATTCAGGTTCACAAATGCCATCCGGCTATCCCTGGTGGACGTGGTCACTCTTTTTGGATCTGGGAGCTCAGGCTGTCTGCTGTGAATGCTGCCCACACACACACGGAGAGCATTCTGTGTCTCAGTTCCTCTGGAGTTCTTAAGCAAAGTTTGTGTTCTGAATCCGCCTTCTCCAAAATGCAGTTTCACAGTACCCTTTCCCCCTCTCTTTGACAGCCCCATTTTGGGGACACAGCAGGCGCAACCCTCTGCCCCTCATAAGAGCTCCTTGTTAGAGGCCTGCTCTGGGGGGCTGGGAGCTCTTACTATGCCCCAGTCATCCCAACACCAAACTTGTCTGCCGTTTTCTCCCCTTTGCGGAGGACACGTACACGGCTCCATACAAATTCCTTGAGGTGGGCACCTCCAGGTTTTCCCCAAACACAGACTCCATGGGTTGGAAGGGACCTCAGTCCCATCCTGTACCACCTACTCATTTGGGGAAACTGAGGCCCAGGGAGGGGTATTCACTTATCTAAAGTAGAATTCAGGCCTCTTGCGACCAGTTCCCCTTCATCCTAGTGCAAGCCTTATGCTGACTGCGTCCTTGTTCTTCTCCCCTGTAGAGAAAGAAGGTCCTTGTCGGGTTCTCCTGAGCTGGTCTTAAAGTGCCATTTCTGTACAGTTGGCTGTTCCTTTTGGACACTTTCATTTTCTCCCATGTTTCCCTCTTTCCTTGCTGTGACTTACAAGACCATGAACAGACAAGCCCGAGACCCCAGAGGAACAATTCTCTCCTCTAGTATGTGCCTCTAGGAGGAATGGGGCTGAATGACAGCGCTATTTGACGAATGGTCTCCATTTTGGTGTTTTACCACCAGTGGTTATAGAAACCTTGCAGGATGTGTCCAGGGAAATGGATTTTGTAGGGTTAGCAAAATCTGTACCACCCACCGCACAATAGCAGCACTGTGCAGAGAAGGCGGCTTTGAAACAGGTTTAGTTTTACGTTAGTTCCAAGTTTAGGTGAATAGCCAAGTTCAGGTGAAGGGCCATTTCTGCAGCTGAAGGATTTGTATTCCTCTTCCTCACCCTGGTGCAGCCTTTGTCATCCTGGCTCTTCTACCTTTTAAAAATTCTGACATTATCTCTCTACTTTCTGGGAAAACATTCAACTCCCATAATGAGCTATAAGAAATAACGCGATCGTACCGCTTGGATGTAACTCTTCTATCAGTAGACCTGTGAGTGAGCGTGAATGTGATGAATCCGACTGCCTAGAGAATCTTTCTTAGCCACCTAATGCCTCTTTTAGCCCCTAGGTCTGAAGGCACATGGAGAGGAGATGCAGAAGATTGTAAAAATGACCTAATTCTTCACCCCTCTTGAATCCATGCCATTTGCTGTGTGACTTTGTATTGCCCCCCGAGGCTGTGTCTGGGCTGAGTCATTAACTTGTTTTGACCAACAGGATAAAGTGGAAGTGATGTGCATTGGTTCCAAACCTAGATCTCAAGAGGCCTCGTGTGTTTTCTCCTCCTCTCTTGTGCATCTGTCATTGCCGTGACAATATGCTCAAGCTATAGCCCATTGGAGGAGGAGACGCTGAGGAGCAGAGCTGAGTCATCCCAGTTGTCCCAGCCAAGGCCAGTCTAGATCAGCCAACAGCCAACCAGCCCCCAGGCATGTGAGTATGCCCAGCCAAGTTTAGCAGAGCCACTGAGCTGACCCCCGGCTGATTCTAGATGTTTACTGTTGTATGTAACTGAGGCTTCATGATGGTAAGGCAGTGTTATTGTGGATATAGATGATGGATATGGGGAATTATCCATCCATAATCACTCCTTTATTCCTTGTTTCAATTGACTGGTCACATATACCTTGTGGTCCACACTGTTTGATGTCTACCCAATATCCATTCTTCCCTTCTTCCTTACTTACAGAACCATGTGCCTAGCTAAAAACCTACATTTCCCAGCTTTCCTTGCAGAGAGGAGTTGTCATGTGACACTCGTTTGGCCAACGAGAAGCGAATGAAGAATTGAGTGGTGCTCCTTGAAGGGGGTTGGGGGCTCCCTTTGCCCTTCTCCTTCTTCCTGCCTGGAGTGGGAAGGCCATGCTGGAGGGTATGATGACCCTGAGCTGACAGCATGAGCTAAGAATGGCTGAGAGGAAAGATAGAAAGAGCTTGGGTCTCTGAGAGTACGGCCAGTCCTAGCACTGCACCAGTACCAGAAAGCCTTCTTTATGGACTTCTAGTTATAGGAGGAAAATAAAGACTTTCACATCATTCATAGGCTTTTCTTACTTGTAGCTTACTATAACTCAACATTTCACAGTCTAGCATCCACTTTGTCTTCACTTGAAGAAAAGTCTTAAGAACACATAAGTAAAGGTCCATTCTAAAGATATCTCACAGAAAATAGGATTGCTGATTACCATAGAGGTTCATCAATCATACACATCACATAACAACCTCTATGCGTTTATATTCATTAATAATTTTCAAAGTTCATGATGTTCTTACTTGATTCTCCTTAACATATTTGTGATTAGTATCCATGCCCATTATATATGAGGGGAAACTGAGGCAGCGGGAGAGTAAGTGAGTTCTCCCAAGTTAAACAACCTGTTAGTGAAAGAGCTGGGGAGAGACCTGAAAACAGGTTCCCCGGGCTTCCTGAGGAAAGATCTGATGCCCTTCTCAATTAGATCAAACTAGAGTGATTAAACTTATGTGTCTTGGGCTGTGACTGGCTTCCATTCAGGGAGATCAGAGGCACTGAATCCTTTTGACTCTGCCTGGACCATCCAAGACTGAAAATCACTGCAGACCAAGACAGGCTCATCTACAGGAAGGGAGAGAAGGAAGAAAGGGCAACTTGTTGTCTTTTGTGTCCACACAATTATTTGCTCCCTCCTCTCTGCTCCACAGTGGAGTAGAGTCAGTTGGTTGTGGATCTGTCTTCCCATGGCTTCTTAGTGAACTTCTCAAGAGTATGCCTAGATGTTCTTTATTTATGTGTCACTGGCAGGGTTGCTGGTACAGGTGTGCAGGTTGGTCACTGCACTAGGATGCCTGGCTGAAGAGTGAATAAAATCCACGGTCATCAGGCAGTGGGCCATGGGATTGTGATGCACCGAGAAGAAGTGCTTTTTTCTAATTTGCGCTATGGAACTCTGTGGAATAGTGGGAGCTCTGGTTCTTGGCACCTGGAACACAGCACAAGGTGCTTATTTGATAAATGAATAATCCCTAGATGATTGCTTCTTTGTGAAAGTCATTTTGATCAAGTTTTATTAGCAATAAAGTGTTTCTAGGGTGGAAATTGGCAAGTGCAACAGACGCTTAAGATTTTTCCTTCTCAAGTTGCAACAATACTCACAGAAGTGGAGCAGCAGTTTCAAGTTTTGGAGATTAGAATAAAAATAAAATAAACAGCCACCACTTATTAAATATCTATTACGTGTCAGATAAAAAGCACTTTACATTCATTCTCTCCTACACCCTTACAACAAAACTATGAGATAGGTTCTATTAATATCCCCATTTTAAAGATGAGGAAACTGGGGTTCTGAAAAGTTAAGCAAACTGCTCATACTGCTGGAAAGCAGCAAAGCTTGGATTTGAATCTAGGCATGTCTGATTCTAAGGTCTTTGTACTTTGTCCTGCATTTTCCTAAACATGTGAATTCATTAGTGCAGGTGTAGCAAAGACAGTGGTATCCCCAACTAGTCCATGGGGTCCCCTAGATTTCCCACCTTCACTTACAATTAGGTTGGGGCCACATGATTGGGTTCTGCCAATGTGATGTAGGCAGACATGATGTGCAGGTCACTGCCAGGCATGACCTTTAATAACATCCCAGGGGAATCACCGGCCCTCTCTCCCTCTGTCACAGTGACCCTGGAAGCCGGATGTTGAGATATTGGCATCTCAAGATGGTTGGAGCCTGGATCCCTGAATCACTGCATGGAGAAGAGTTGCCCTCAAGAGCACCTCAATCCACATTTGACTTTGTGTGAAACAGAAATGACTCTTTGTTGTGTTCTTGGAACATAATGTAGCCTGCCCTAACTAATATAGCAGAAATGATAAGAATAATTTTATATATTTATTTCTTATAATTGTTTATATTGTGCAAGATATTTTCTTGATCCTCATAACAACCTTGAGAGATAAGCAGGGATCATAAGCCCCATTTTATAGGGAGGAAACTGAGGATTAGAGAAGTGAAATGATTTGTTCAAGACCACACAGTTGGTAGATGGTCAAACCAAGGTTAAGCCCTTGGTGTTCTTCCCACACTCTGCAATTTTATAACTTCCTAGCTTGATGTTATGAAAGCAAGCAATAACCTCAGAGGGAATGAGGGTCCCACTGTATAGAGTTCTGCAGATTAAATTAAACACCTGAAGGACTAAAAGGCTAGGTAGCCAGTACAGACAGGTGTAGTACATTCCAGTGGCTCATATTCTTAAGTCAATAAGCTGCAGGCATCCTGTGGCTGCTCGGACTCCTGGGTGGTCCTGGAGGGGAGTCCAGAGCCTCAGTCTTGAACAGTCCGGAGTGCAGATCTCCAATCTGAATCACAGGCTTTAAATCAAAGACAATAAGTTGCAGGCTCTGGGTGAAAATCCTCAATATCTCCAGGGAAATCTGGGGCCTGATTTTCCTTCCTCATCCCCCCACAACAACAATCATTTTATTTTTTAGAGAATTCTTCACAGTGTACAAAACACTTCACTCTCCATTATCTCACTTAATTCCTACAAAACGTGGTCATGTGTTTTTTGTGGGGAAATTTAGAAAGATTGGTTTCTTCTAAGATAATGACAGGGTTCTGCCTCTGAGAATAAAATCTGACATTTATTGAGCACATAGTATGTGTATTATCTCATTCAATCCGACAACAGTCCTCCAAGGTTGGTATCACTGTGCCTGTTCTACAGTGAAGGATCTGAAGAACGAGAGTTTAAAAATTTGTTCAAGGACACTCAGCTAGAAGGTTCCTAGTGGGGATCTATAAAGCCCATGGAGGAGTTCTCAACCAAGACAAAAAAGGACGAGAGTGGAGGGTAAAAGTGCTTAATTATCCCACCCTATGCAAAGGATGTGCCCCAAATACCCAAGTAACTTCTGGCAACTTTATTAGCTATAATCAATTTAACGCTTTTTAAAATCTATTGTATTCTTTGATCTTACTTCCTCTCAACAGAAGGGGATCACAATTCTATGTGGTCCCTTTTACAGGAAGAAGATTTTCCGTTCAGTTGACCTCCAATAACCTCTTTAGACTGAGAAGTGGTCTGGAATCTCCTTGTTTAGGTGTCTTCGTCATGACTTTCTAAACATTAATCTTGTCCATGTTCATTCCCTTTTGCTGACTAAAGTCTCCAAATCTTTTCTCCCTCACTAGGTCAAGCTCCTGGGATTCTTATTCCACAGACTTGATGAGCTGTCAATAGCATGAATGTGGCAAGGATGCAAGTCACCTCTGCTGGTGGTTATTCGGCATCCTTCATTCCTTGCTGAGGGTGAGTCCTCATTTACCACTCTCCCCTGTGAAGCTCAGGCTATTGAAACAGGGGACCATCCTGAAACCAAAGGTTTCCCTGCAGGGACTCCAGCTGCCCCACTCCAGGGCTCCATTCACTTTGCACTCTGTGCAGATTTCCCCTTGGAGATAGGCGTTGAGGCAAGACTGTGGCCCTATTCTTGACTGATTCATTCATTCATTCAGAAATACTGTTAAGCACTGGCTATATTTTAGAAACTCTGTTGGTCTCTGGGGATGGAGACATGAATAAGTCAGGTCTGTCCTAGTTGATGGTGACATACCATGTACATGTGAGTCACTTTGGAAACCCAAGAGTCGCTGTTGACTCTTCCTCCCCCGGGGCCCCACATTGCAATCAAACACCAAATATCACCAATTTTACCTTCAAAATATTCATCCTACTCATCTCTATTTCTGCATCCCAGCCAATACTCCCCTACTTTAAGTCTTTCATGCCTCTTTTGTTGATTATTGAAATTCCCTCATAACTAGTCTGTCTGATCTGTTCTCATCCTCCTTAATCACTCTCCCACACTGCAGCACAAGTGATTTGCCTAAAATATACATCTAAGTCACTCAAACTTTCAAGTGGCTCCCTTTGGCCCACTTAACATGGAACACAAAGTCCTTGGTATGCTGGCTTGTACCTGCCTCAGCAGCTTTGCCCTTTAGTAGATGCTCCTGACCGCTGGACTGATTATTCAGCCATTTTGTCTTGACTGGCCTCCAGTCCTCCTGGTGGGTAAGTGTTTTGACTCTCCCTTCTGCACATCTCTTCCCAGCCCCACCACCTCTCTGCCTTTTCTCCCTGCTCCCTGCCTCCTTTGTAACTCCTGCATTTGGATAACTCCTATTCATTCTTTAAGGTTCATTTTAGGGCCCAACCCCTCCAGAAAGCCTTTGTTACTTCCCTGACCAATCCGTGAGAGATAGGCGCCTTTACTCAGTAGGCCTGTGGTATCCCTGGCACATCTCCATCATTGCTCCTAACATATGGGCTGATAGCCGTCTTCAGTGTCTTTTGCTTCTCTAGACTCTGGACTCCACGAGGGGAAGGACCAGGGTACTCGGCACACAGTAGCCTCCCAATAAACTTATTGAATGAATAAACGAACAATTTCAATACAGTGGAAAACAAGGTGTGGGGAGGGCTCAAGGGAATGAATGACTCCCGCTGGGGAGTTTGGAAGTGGCTTTGAAGAGAAGAAGACACAGGGCTGCATGTTGAAGGAAGCAGAGGAGGTTGCGGGCAGGGAGTGGGGAGAAGGCTACACTCCTAGTGACCCACTAGCAGCATCTTTGCTTCCTGTGCCTGTGACTTTATGCTCTTGTGGCCTAGAGGTCTTAGTTCCAGAGGAAAGAATTCTTCCACCAAGAGACACAATAACGATTCCATTGAACAGGAAGTTAAGACCACCACCTGGCCACTTTATGCTCCTCATTCCTCTGAATCAACAGGGAAAGAAGAGAATTATGGTGTCGGCTGGGGTGATTGGTCCTGACTACCAAGGGGAAACTGGACTGGTGTCCCACAATGGAGGTGAGGGAGAGTATGTCCGGAAAACGGGAGATCCCTTAGAGCGTCTCTTAGTATGACCATGCCCCGTGATTAAGGTCAACGGAAAACTACAACAACCCAATCCAGGAAGGACTACAATGGCCCAGACCCTTCAGGAATGAAGGTTTGGGTCACCATGTAAAGAACCATGACCAGCCGAGGTGCTTGCTGAAGGCAAAGAGAATACAGAATGGGTAGTGGAAGAAGGTAGTCATTAAGACAGCTATGACCATGTGACCAGTTACAGAAATGAAGACTGTAATTGTCATGAGTATTCCTCCTGATTTTTTAATGAACATGTTTGTGTGTGAAATGTAAAATTAACTATCACAGCTACTCTCGAGTTCATCTTCCTCAGAAGGGGGTATCCTTCCCCGATTGTATCAGGCCCCGGCCCCCAGCCGATCTTCCCTGAGGTCACCTGATTTCTGTCTCCATGGTGCTGGGCAGGGGCTGAGCTATTTCAAAGAAGGTGTAGTCAACAGCATTCAAGAAAAGTGTATTGAGAATTTACCAGAGTGAGAGGCTATGTAGGAAGATGAGTCACCTACAGAATCTACCCTCAAGTGGTTTTACAGTCTAGTAGCAAAGCAAATACAGGTGTTTTTTTTTTTTTCGCTATTTTATAGTTATATTTGTCTGTATCAATACAGTGTTCACGTATGGTTACAGGGAGAGCAGACGTACCTCACACACACCTTGTTTGTGTGGTCTTAGAACCATATTGTCCCTGCTCATTCGCGCCTGTTACTGCCAGTGATTGAAAGCTGATTCAGTGCAGGCTCCATTGCTAGCAATGTGGCATCTGGGGAACAGGCTCCTTCAGGGCTCAGAGGGCTGAGGCATGAACCATCAGGGCTCCAACAACCCCACTGCTGCCCTCACCGGCCCCTCTTCTCCTCCATTTCTTCTTGGCCATTTTCATTTTTTCCTGGTAATCCGTGTTGGAGGCTATGCAATTCAGGAGGCAGAATGGTACACTGGGAATGAGTGGAATTCCAATCCTAGCTTTTTAGGGGTGGTCAACTCCAAATCACCATGCTTTTGTGATAAAGAGCCTCAAGAAGCCTCCACAAACAGTTTGGTAGCATGCGTCAAGAATGTGAAAAATGTGTGCACCTTTCTAGCCATGCTGTGGAATACCACTCAGCAATAAAAAGGAATGAGCTATTGATAGGTGCAATGATGTGAATGAATCTCAAAATAATTATGCTAGGTAAAAGAAGCCAGAGGAAAAAGAGTACATACTGTATGATTCCATTTATGTATAACCCTAGAAAATGCTAACTAATCTCTAGTGACAGGAAGCAGAGTGGTGGTTGCTAGGGAGGCGGGGAGTGGAGCGAGGGATTACAATTACAAAGGGGCACAGAGAAACCCCTGAGGGTGATGGATATGTTCATTATCTTGATTATGGCGATGGTTTCATGGGTGTATACATAGATCCAAAATTGTGAAATCGGGCACTTTAAATACGTGCAATTTATTGTATGTCAATTATACCTTCATAAGGCTGTTTAAAACTTTTTTAAAATATGTGTACATTTCGACCCAATAATTTCATTTTTAGGCATCCTCCTAAAGAAATAATTGAAGTGCCCAATTTATGTTCAAGATCTTCGGCATAGTGCTTAGCATAGTGAAAAAATTCAATAACAGGGCATAGTTAAAAAAAACTAATGCTTAGGGCCGGCCCCGTGGCTTAGTGGTTAAGTGCGCGCGCTCCGCTACTGGTGGCCCAGGTTCGGATCCCGGGCGCGCACCGACGCACCGCTTCTCCGGCCGTGCTGAGGCCGCATCCCACATACAGCAACTAGAAGGCTGTGCAGCTATGACATACAACTATCTACTGGGGCTTTGGGGGAAAAAAAACGAGGAGGATTGGCAATAGATGTTAGCTCAGAGCTGGTCTTCCTCAGCAAAAAGAGGAGGATTAGCACGGGTGTTAGCTCAGGGCTGATCTTCCCCACACACACACAAAAAAACTAACTCTTAAATAAATTGAAGATGATGATGGGACACTATGTATGCTTTTAAAGCAACGAAGTCTAATTTACTGTGATGAAGAAAATGTTTACCACGTAGTGTTTTGTGGAAAACCCGAGTACAAAACAGTATGAACGTTATGAGATGAATATGTTACAAAATAAAGATATTTATAGAAGAAAGACTGGAGGATTTGTACAAAATATCCGCAAGAATCAATTCTAGGTAATGGGTGGGGTCACAGGTAATTTTAATCTCCTTCTTAGTGCTTTTATGTATTATTCAAATTTTCTACTTTTGAAATGTATCATTTAAAAAGGATTTTTTTTTGTGTGTGTGAAGGCACCACACCCACTCTGTTCTGTGCCGAAGCTGCAGGGGAAGGGCCCATCCCTTTTGTCATCTCTTCTCCAATTGCCAAGTAGGTGCTGTCCTTTGCCTGCTGTGAGCTCCAGAGAGCTCGAAAATGCCCATGTCCCGGACTTTCCAATCCTGCCTGGGGCCCTGCCGCTCCTTCTCCACTGCACGGTCAGCTTGCACAAGGAGCCACTTGCTCCCTGTGCTGTAAGTGGCAATAACGGAGCAAAGGATGGTTATGGCCAGGCCAGGGGGCCATGGGCTTTGGGGAAGGAAGCAAGCCTTGGCCTTCCTAGCTCCTTCCCAGCTCTGTTTCCTCTGGTTGAGTGCAGCTCTTAGAAGCACTCAGGAAGCAAAGCGTTAGCCACGGGACTTGCCTAGACCGCATATGTATTACCTTCCGGCAAAAACTGTAGCCACAGGGTGGGGAGGCTGGGTGCCATTTGAGTGTGTAGGTCAGCCTGCCTTTCCCCGACCTCCTTCTTCACTCTTCTTCCCCCGGCAACAGAAGCTGAGGAGGACTGAAGGAAGCGCTCTTAGCTTCACGCTTGTTGAAAGCAGGATGGCTTCCTTTGGCCTGGGTGTGCTGCCCTCTGGGTTGCTACCTGCCCTGGTGGTATTAGTCCCTGGTCTAGACCAACCAGCTGAAATCAAGAGGTTTAATGTAAGATGTTTAATGCACTTTGAAAATGCGCCTGCTTGTTCTGCTGAAGATGACTGGGTAGAAGGGCTGAGGTGCCTGGTCTCAGGTGGCTGCAACTGAGAGATTGCTGCTGAATGAAAGGTGGAATGAACCAAGACCAGGAGGGTCTGTGACCTGGAAGTTAGGTTTGTCCAACTGGGTGGAGAGGCCTGTGGGGACAAAACCAGGTGTATACCATCAGTGGCCCTGAATATGTGGAGGGGTGGTAATGTGGCCAATGAGGCTCAGTTTGCTCATCTGTAAAATGGAATATGAACACCTCTCTTGTAGGATTCATTCATTCATTCATTTTACTCTCTAAACATTGACTGAACACATACCACGTGCCAAGCACTGTGCTAGGGGCTGGAGGCACAAGTTAATGAGACATGGCCTCTAGTTCCTTAGGGGTCTTCCCTATTAGGTTGCTGGGAGGCCTGGTTTATATATATCTATCACCATGGTGACTGACATATAGCAGATGCTCCAGAAATGCTACTGTTGTCACCAAGGCAGGGGAACAGTGCCTGGGCCCAGTTCCTGGACCTTCGACCACAAGGCAGAAGCCTGATACTAGGTCTGTGCACTGGCTAGTGAGGGTTGGCTAGAGAACCTTCAGGAGCAAGGAAAGGGCTTAGCTATCGGTAGAGAAATGTGTGGGATCTTGGCTGTCATTGGAGAAAGGTTTTAATTGGCTGTTGTTAGAAACAATTCTTCTGAACGTGTGTGAATATGCTATTCATGTGAATGGATGTTCATTTTGCATATCATTCACTTATTTAAAAAGCATTTATTCAGTGCTAGGCACTGTGGCTAGAGCTGAGGAAGAGACTAAAGATCCTGACCCACAGCACTCCAAGATCTTGCAGTCTGGTGGAAAGAAAAGGAAATGCACACAAACAAGGCGAGTGCTGGCCTTGTGGGCCAGGACGAGTGGAACAGGTCAATGCAGTGGGAGTTCAGAATGGACGAGAATGGTTTGGTATGGAGAGGGCAGGAAAGTGGAAAATGCTTTAGAGCGGATGGATGGATGGATGGATGGATGGATGGATGGATGGATGGATGGGTGGATGTGGGGCCTTAGCTCAGCCTTGGGGGCTGTGCCTCAGGGATGTTCACGGGAGAGTGAGCTAAGAGGGCCTGGTGCGTGAAAGGTGAGGTTGGGGGCATTCATTCCTTCATTCATTCAACAGATCTTTCCTGAGAGCCTGCTGTTGCCAGGTACTCTTCTGAACTGTGGGGACTCAGCAGTGAACAAGACAGAAAACAACCCCTGCCTTATTGTAGTTTGCATTCTAAAAGAGGAAGACGAAAAATAACTAACAAGTTATATATAGCAGCAGTTCTCAAACTCTGTGGTCTCAGAACCCCTTCACGTTCTTAAAAATTATTGAGGACCTCAAAGAGCTTTTGTTTATGTAGGTCATAGCTATTGATATTTACAGTACTAGAAATTAAAACTGAGAAATCAAAAATATTTATGCATGAAAATTTAAAAATAACAATATATTCATTACATTTTAGTATAAGTAGCATATATTGTTACAAAATATATTACTATGTTTTCCCAAACAAAAATTTAAACAGTGGCATTTTTCACATGTTTGCAGATCTCTTTATTTTGAAAGGGAAGACAGCTGGATTCTCATGTCTGCTTCTGCATTCAATCTGTGCTGATATGTTGTTTTGGCTGAAGTAGATGAAGAAAGTCTGGCCTCGCCCAGATATGTAGTTGGAAAAGGGAGGAGTAATTTAATACCCTTTTAACTGTGGATATTCGTCGTTGGTACTAGCCTGGAACTCGACAAGTAGTAGTTTCTTAAATGTTAGTTGCCATGACGAATCTGAAACTCCATCAATACTCTATTTCATTACAATGTGTCGGTCTGTCTCGCACTTTGAATGTGTTTTTTACCCATGCATCATGAATTGATCATCTAGAAAGTGTGGGTTCACCAAGTTATGCAGATCTTCCAAATGTTAACACCTTTCATTATCCAACACCAAAACCACATTTATTAATATCATCACCAATCTCATCAGAAAACTCTTAAAACATTGGGAAGGGGCAGACAGGTTTTAATAATTTTAATTTTTGCTTGAAAGCCTGTATTTCATCCTTTGCAGCAAATACCATCAGGTATTTTCCAGCAAATCTCTGTCAAATACCCAGATCTGAATGACCATAATCGGTCTGTCAGTCATTCTTTCAAGGGAAAATGTCTTCCATGGAGAAAGCAGCTAGTTCAGCTCGCAACTCAAACAATCACACAAGCCCTTTCCCTTGAGATGCCTATCATACTTTGGGAGGCGACAGAAGGGCTTTATGCATATTTCTTGGAATATTAAAAAGGCATGTACTCAAGGATCAAGATTAAATAAAATTAATAACTTGTGT
Organism: Ceratotherium simum simum; assembly: GCF_057802395.1. NCBI lineage: Eukaryota > Metazoa > Chordata > Mammalia > Perissodactyla > Rhinocerotidae > Ceratotherium > Ceratotherium simum. The sequence goes on from NC_141912.1 coordinate 45,928,037, forward strand.
GGTTTCCTCAGGGACATTCTTAAGTGAAACCAGCACCTTTTTTATTGTGAGTGTGTGGCAATGAGGGATACAACGACCAATAATACATTTTGGTGCCGCTGACTTGATTCATGCGCAGGTGCCAGCACTTTCACTCAGCATCGCCTTGGTACCATCAGTGCAGATGTCAACACGGTGAAAAGGGCAAATACCATCCTCGTCTTATTAGGAAAATAGTTTGAATGTGTCTCAGAGACCTTCAGGGGTTTGTGCTCCACACTCTGAGAACTGCCGGTGCAGACTGTTTGCGACATGGACTGGTGATAAGTGCAGTGGAGAGAACTACAGCAGGGAAGAGGTGCGGGAGCAGCAATGGGTGAGGGATGCAATTCAAACGGGGTGGTCAGGGCAGGCTTCACTGAGGAGGTGACATTTGAGCGAAAGCTTAAAGGAGGCGAGGGAGGGAGCAGTCAAGGAAGAAAGAAGGGCAAGTGTAAAGGCTCTAAGGAGGAGCATGCTTGGCATATTTAAGGAAGAGCAAGGAGGCCAGGGTGGCTGCGGGAATGGGTGATGGGGAGGTGGAAAGTGTGGTCAAGGAGGAGACAAGAGCCAGACACTGTGGGGCCCTCCAGGCCATCAGGGAGGACGTGGGCTTTAACTGTGAGTTATCTGGAGAACCATTGAAGGGTCTAAGTAGGAGAGTGACATGATTTGTTTCTGTAGCAGAAGGGATAAAGCTGAACGGTGGCCTGTGGTCAGATTCTGTATTTGTAAGGTTTGTACATTTATCCCTGAGTAGTGCATTGCACATAGTAGGTGTTTAAAAGAGGTATGCTGGATGAAAGAATGTCCCATGTTCTTGTGCTTATTAAGGAATGGGGCTGTGTTAGCTAGCTTTTGCTGCAGTAAGAAAGACCCCTGATAACTCAACGGTTTAAAACAATAAACATTTCTTGCATATCTTACTTATATTATAGTACTTGCTTATGTTACATTACTTGGCTGCTGCTTTGGTGGAGGGGAGAATGACTATTTGGGAACAATAATACGGGCTACAAAGGTCACTCTGAGGGGAGGTGTGTCCGTAGTCAGCTCACTGAATTAGTGCATTTCACTATCTCTTTTGCTCATGGGGCCCGGCAAGGGTCATCTTACAAGAACACTGCTGCCAGAATTGAGTCATTGGCTCGTAGGCACAAAGAACAAATGCGCGGTCCTCCTTCTGTGATTCATTCCAAAAGAAGGGCCAAGAAACCATGGCCTTTTCACCCTAGGAGTACAGAGTTTATCTCAGGGTTGCTCAGCCCTGACTAAAAGCGTTGTGTCTGGGGCCCATGATGGAGCCAGGCTCGGTGCTCTGGGAGAGAGTCTCAGTCACAACAGGTCCTACAACCATCAATATCGGAAACCCTTGGTGGGGAAAGGGGCTTGAATATCACAGAATCCTGGACCACCGTAGGAATCTTTGGCTATCCCAGGAATCCTGGGACTTCTCCCTGCCTTTTTTATGCACTCTAAAGAGAAGGGGCATCTTGACGTAAAGTTAGAAAATGAGCTATATCACAGGAACCTGCTCCTGGCTGCTCTGCCATGGCCTGTGTTATCTTCATCTCGGAGGATGTATAGATCGGACCCTGGGGTGGGTTCATGGTTCCAGGCCACGCACCAGCCCGAGTGTTGTTGGAGATGTGGGTGCAGCAACGTCAAACTCTAGGGAACTTTCTTACTTTGAAGTTGCATCCGTGGCCTGGCCAGGTCACCAGCCGCGCTGGCCATCCTCTTGACTTTATACCTTTCTCATCTGGATTCAGCCAACTGCTTGTCTAATATTAAAAGGAAGCCTCTCACAGACAACTGAATATTGCCCCTCCCTGACTTGGGCCCTTTAACCTTGAACCGCAGTCTCTGGGTCTCAATACATCCTACTTTTGAGAAACGCTTCCATAAAAATCTCTCAACTACCAGGACACTACGTGCTCCAGGCTCGCTTCTGTTGAGTGATTTTGTGGGACCAGAGCCATTGCCTCTTAACCACATCAGGTGATTAAAAATGGCCCATAGTCTGGCTCCCCCTCCTCCTGACATGGGTGGAAGTTTCTTCTTTTCAGATCTTACCAAGTTCAAGCAGCTTAGGGACACCTCCACTGAGGCCCGGTTTGTGATCTGGAGCAATTTATAGCAGCACTAAAACCTCTCACAACAGAGAAATTAATACTCAGACGCCTTTTCAGAGCCTCCTTTGAGAAAGAGATTTTGACCCGGGGCCAAGATGTGGGAGGCAAGATGTTTCCCTAACTCTATTGTGTGGCAGCCTCTGGGATCACACTCAGCTTGGCCGGATGTCCCGTGTGCTCCAAATTTGTCTCTGCTTTTGACTGGATTTCTGTCTCTGTCTATTTCTCAGTTTTGGTTTGTGTGATTTCATCGCTCCCTAATAAAGGAACACCACGAAGCACGCTGGGGTTCAGGGAGACGGTGAGTATGTGAGTGTGCTTGCATATTCTGGGTCTGAGCCAGGTTCACTTTTCCTCCTTGGAGGACCCTTTCAGTGGTTCCCAAACACTTTTCCTTTGGTGGAAGTGTAACGTTTTATTACTAAAATTCCAGCGAAGTCCTTGAGATTTATAATTAGAATTGATGAGACTCTCTGCCTATTCCCCAGTAAAGAGAAAATAAGACTCCAGCATCCTGGCAGAAGAAATTGTAGACAGGTTCAGCAAGGACAATATTGAGGAAAAGAATAAAAATCCACATGGGGAAGGGCTAACTTTCAAAGATCATGTAAGGTAAAGGTGGGGCTTTTAAGCAGTGGGATCTCAATTTCCATGTCTTTATGTGGGATGATTAAAAAAATTTTTTAAGTGAATAGTTCAAAAGGACCTAGGAAATGAACTGATTGCTGTTTCGAGCTTTTCCCCCTGCCAAGTCACAGGGATAGGAATAGGCCTATTGTCTGCAGGGTTTTTTTTTTTTTTTTTTGGTGAGGAAGATTGGCCCTGAGCTAATGTCTGTGCCAGTCTTCCTCTATTCTGTATATGGGAGCCACCACAGCATGGTTTGATGAGTGGTGTGTAGGTCCGCGCCTGGGATCTGAACCCACAAACCCCAGGGCTGCCAAAAGGGAGTGCACGAACTTAACCACTATGCCTCTGGGCCAGTCCCATCTGTAGTTTTAATAGCAACAGATAAACAGAAAGCTTAGGAAGGCATTCTCCAAAATGTGCTCCCACCTGGAAGTCCTGTTGCTCAGAAGCTGTGATTATCAAGCAGTCACCTAGCGACTGCTAGAAATCCAGATGCCCAGCTTCACCCAGGAGATTCTGATTCAATAAGTCTGGGGTGGGTCCTAGGAAGCTGGGTTCTAAATAAAGGCCCAGGTAATCCTAATGCAATAGGTCTTGTGTGTGGGAGCTGGAACACCAAGAAGGTCAAGATTATCTGCTCACACACTTGGCTCTGCTGGTCCACCCTGAACCTTGGCTCCCCATCTTCATGAATCTGGACTCAGAAATTCCTTTTCTGTGCTTCTATTCTAAGGAGAGTTTCCCAAAACTGATGTGCGTGGGGGGCAAGGCTTTGCACACAGAATGATTTGCTATCATAATTTAGGAAAGGACCATGTTAGAAAGCAAATGTCTTTAAAGAGGGGAATGATTCAGTGAATATGGAACTCCTCTTAGCACAACACTGCAGACATTCCAAATGAAGTTTCTTAAATCTGTATGATTATAAGGGAAATACTCGTGATATAACAAAACACAGATACTGATTATAAAATGCTTACAACTAGGTTAAGAGGGGAAAATCTCTCTGTGAATAAAGGAATGGCAGGTGAGAAATACAACAAAATGTTAACTGAGGTTGTCTTTGGATGGGCATCTTTGGATGCTCTTGTTTATATATTTTTTTACATTTTCTTTAATGATCATTATTGCTTTCATATCATATTACATACATACATGGATCTACATCTATGCATAGATATAGGTATATCTTTATTTTAAAAACAAAAGAATTGCACGGATTTGGTTATGGAATTACACCCGGTGCCACAGTGTGCGTGGTTGAGGCCAAGCCTGTCCATTTTACCGGGAGTCTAGGTCAGTGGTGTGTGCCTGCAGGTCGCATATAAGCAATGTTTTCCACAACCAGGAAAGAGGTATGTATGTATGAATGCCCAGTGATGAAGCTCTTTCTCCCTGCATAAAGATAGGCAGATGCCATTTCTGGACACCATGGACCTTGAATTTGGTTTGGGATCCTTGAAGTCTAAATTGCTGAGGTTGTTCTAGCTCCAGGGACTAGCTGGGACAAAGATACAAAGGATGGACTCCCTCCAGTAAGCAGAGCATCTTCCATCCTACTCAGAAAGCCACCAAGTCACCTCTGCAGGACACAGACACCCCAGAAGAGCCCCATAGCTAGTCACATAATAGACCCTGACGCTTCCCAGCTAAAATAATCCTTGCCTCCTAGGATGGGGTCAGAGAAGAGTTTTTATGCCAATTCTGGTTGCTTGAAGCCCTGTGTTGGAAAAAATTGTGAAGAAGTCTGGGGATTAGGAAAACAAAAACCCCACATCAACGCACTGTCATTGCCCAGGCTGGTGGCAAGTGAAGTGTGTGCTCTACGCCTGAGAGTACTCTTTGCTGAGCTGGTCCTGGGCGTCTCAGGAGGTTCTGCCTGCCCTGCTCCTGGCCCTGAGTGACCAGTATGGAAGGGCTAGACCACGCTGGATTTCTGCCTGAAAAGACCGGCTTTTGTCTCCAGGCTTGCCTGGCTCAGGAGCATCCCTGACAGAGCTTTCGTGCTTCTCATCTTCAGCCCCCCTTGCCCTTCTTGACATTATCCCTAAGGCTGAACTGTCCTCCTCGAGCCAGATCACCTTCAGTGTCTAGGTCCACTGAAGAGCCTTTTGACCAGCTTTGTTATCCCTTCAGAACAGGGCAGAAGTAAACTAAAAAAAAATATATATATAAGGCTGCTGAGTTTTCACAATATCTGTCCCCTGCCTTCAGACAAGTCCTTATTGACTCTTATTTAACACCTTGTTCAAGACCTGTGCTGTCCAGTACAGTTGCCACTAGCCACATACAGCTATTCAAATTTAATTTAAATTCATTACAATTAGATAAAATTTAAAATTCAGTTCCTTAGCTGAACTAGCCATACTTCAAGTGCTCCATAGTGGTAAGTAGACAGTGCACAGAGAAATGTTCATCACTGCAGAAAGTTCTAAAAGTTCTATTGAGTTACATGACAATTTCTTTTATCTATCTATGTACTTTTGTTTTTAAGTTTCCCAACCCATGGCAGATTAGAAATAGCAAGTTAAGGGCAAAGGGAATGATGGCAACAGATGACCTGCTATAAAAAGAGGATATGGAATGATTAGAAAGCAAAGCACTCATTGAGCAACTACTATGTGCCAGGCACCTGTCTAGGTGCTTAAACTACATTATTGAACAAAAGAGACCCAACTCCCTGCCCTGATGGAGGTACTGAACCAGGAAAAACACACCACTTTGAGGACATTTAGTATGGTGACCAACAGCCTTGTTTTCTTCAATATTCTCTGAAGGCATCCATCAGTTAACAATCCAGTTCAATAACTGCTGTTTATCTTGAGTCATTAAGGATAGTTAATTCACTTTAAGAAGGCAACAAGTATATGTATTTTAGAAAGGTTACTATCTAAGTAGCTAAAGGAGCTAGTTTCAATTATTGGAAAAAAAATTCTGGGTTGCCTACTCTTTTCTCTTCCTTTCTAAGTTGGATAACCATCATCATATATGTAAAAGGTCAAAAAACAAAAAACCCTGTCATTTTATAAGCTCCTTTTTGCAGATGAGTTTATACTGACCTTTTTTTCTCTTCCTTTTCATGTTGCTGTAATTTGCTTTCCAGTTCTGTCCCTTGATACTATATGACTCTGGATAAGTCATTTGAACTTTTCTATGCCTGAGTCAGAAGGTGAAAAAGAAACCAGAACTAACACAGACATGACCGTGGGTGGCATACATTTTATCAACAAAGTGCCTGAGAATTAGTACAAAGGTTTCGAGAGAGAGCTTTCTGGAGCAAACACGGGCCAGGTGGGATTTGATGAATCCATATAATTTCTCTTTTTTCCCCACTCTCTTTCCTGCCCCCCACTCAAAACCCATAATGAATTCTCTCTTTATCCTTCATAACTGGTGAAAAACAGAAGCCAAGCAGTAATAAGCTTAAATATTTCCTTAGAGAAAGAATTCAATTCTGGTAATAAAAAAAAATTGTGTCAAAACAGGTGAGGAAGAAATTAAGGTCTTTGTAGAACACTCCAGGGCTTGGAATACATAATTCTTCCACGTGATGGAAGGAGACCTGTGAAGGAAAGGGGAGACATATATCTCAACTGCTTGTAAAAAGTATAGGTCAGAACCGGGGCAGAAACCCCTAATTTAAAAATGATGTCAAAGACAGCGTCCAAGATCATTGATGGGTGGGAGACAGGATGATGTAGCAGAACTGGGGCGGAGGGGAACACAGCATTTGGAGCCAGACAAATCTCCATCAAATTCCAGCTTCAACACTTATTAGCTGTGACACTATGTCTAAGTAACTTAACCCCCGCGTGTCTCAGTTTACTCATTTGGAAAATAGAAAGAGGGATGGTGACAGTACCTACCATGCAGGGCTATTACAAGCATTCAGTGAAGCAATTTGTGTGAAGAACCTGGCATAATACTTGTATTAGTTAAGGTAACACTAGCTGTTGTATAGTTAAATGCCAAATTCCAACAGTTTAGTATAATTAAAATTTATTTATTGCTCATGTAATAGACTAAATGGGGAAAGCAGGAGACCTTCCTCCGCATGGTGACTCAGTGATCCAGGCTTCCATACTGTAAATCCCTCTTGCCCATCTAAATGGGGAAAGTAGGAGGCTTTCTTCCATGTGGTCATTCAGGCATTCAGGCTTCCATCTTGTGACTCCCCCAACCCCTGGAACCTCAAAATCCTCTACTTCCAGGAGGCAAAGGGGGAAGAGAGAGTGGAGAAGCCCTATCTGCTTCTTAAAAGCCCTGGCCTCAGAGGTGAGACTTGTCCACTCTCCTTCACATCACTTTGACGAAAACTAGACACATGGGCTCACCTAGGTGCAAGGAGAGCTGGGAAATGTAGTCCCTGCTTAGCAGCCACCTCTTAGCAATAACTCTATACTCCGGAAGGGGTGCCAAATGTTTCTGACCAACAGCTAGCTATTTTTCTGTAATGCTCCATAAACGGTAGCCATTCTTACTTTATTTGGTATGAAACACACAGTCAAGTTAGCAGTGATTTTGTTGTACAAGAAAACTAAGCATGCTGTAAAATGCTGAAGAATAAGGGAGAAAATTCAAAACTCAGATGATAGAACTAGATGAGTAAACCAGTTTGAAAAGTTCGATAGTATTTGGAACCATGTTTTATTTGGCTATATTTGAAACCAAATAGTATAAGGTTTTTATTAATCCATCAAACAAATATTTACTATACTGATTATATGCAAGACACTGGGTTAGTCCTTGGGTGTGGGCTGGGAAGGGGGTACAGAGATGAGTAAGACCTGGACTTGCCTTCAAGGGTTTATATTTTGGTAGGGGAGGGAAGGTATGCATTTCCTCAAAGAACCACAAAGACCGGCAGTGTGGGCACTGCCCTGAGAAGTGCAAGGTGCTGTGGGATTTGAGAAAGGCTCTCTGTCCAGCATGATTCAGCTGTGTGAGAGCATTCCAGACACTGAGAGTGTGAGTCTGTCCTTGTCTGCTTGCCCCTTGATACCTCTCTACTTGCTCCCCAAAACTCCCAACTTTGTTCTCAGATATCCTAAAACTCTGCTCCATTTCTGCTCTCCACGGCTCAGAGTCCTTTTTGGTTCTGGCTCCTTCATTTGTCCTTCCTTCCTGGCAGGACCCAGGTTCCCAGACTCCAGTACCTGCACTGAGTCTCCTCTCATGGTAACCCCCAAGACTCTGCTCCAGTGGGCTATACCTCCAAGGTGTGATCTGGTGTCCCAGACGCCATCTAACCCCCTTGGCTCTTTTCTATCTTGGGGTTAGGGGGATGGACCACTGCATGAATAAAACTGCATTTGAATTAGGCTTTGGAAAATACACAGAATTTCGTTAAGTAGAGATGAGGCTTTCATCTCCATAATGCTTGATTCAACAAAAAGGTCCATTGTCACTACCTTCTCAATTTAAATATAATCTTTTCATTCCATCTATGTTTTTGGAAAGGTTGCCATATTTCAGGCATTGCATTGATTGCCGAGGCTGCTGAGATTAATAAGATACAGCAACTCCTGTGTTGTAGGCCTGGCAGTTGGTATCACACCCGTATGATGGATAAGGGAGACAGAGGCTTGGAGAGATCATGTGACCATCCTATGGCTAATCATCCAGCGAGTAGAATACACAGGATTCCTTTCCCATTCTCCTTCATCCTAGTCCAATGCTCTTTTTACCACTTTGAAAAATACCGTGGGAGTTCAAATAAAGGAACTGAGTTTTATCAAATCGAATTCCATTCAATTAGACATAATACCTTGCAAAAATACTTGCAATGGAATAGGGCATTCTTGAAGATTGTAAAACCTTCAGCAGTCAAAGAAACAAACCTCTCCATCTCTGTGTGCTGCATTGCTGAAGGACTGCATTAATGAATTAACTGGGGCACGGTGCCCAGACAGTTCCTTTGACCAGAGCAGTGGGCAAGTCCACACTGTGTTCAGGAGCAGGTGCCGACTCCGACAGTCTAGGCTGTAAGTGTGGGGGACTAAAGGTCCTGGCGTTTGGCTCCTGAGATCCCCACCTGCCCTGCGAGGCAAGATCTGATACACCTGGTGAAAGTGTGCCTCGCTCAGGGTAGCTGAAACCTACGTTTAATTTCGGTTCTACTGTTACTCATTCCTCTTCAGACTCCCCGGCTGGGGTGGCGGGAGGGAGGGGCCTCCTTGTGAGACAGCAGTAGGTTTCCACGATGCATGAAGAGGGATTTAAAGACAGGGATGGATTTGAAAGCAGAGTGGTTAGATGGAGCAGAAGAAATTGGTTGTCCTAGGTACAAGGGGCAGCTTGGGAAACGACAGAGCCGTGGAGCTAGTGGAAGGGATGGGAAAGCAGACCCAGGGCGGGATGTGGGCAAGGAGGAGGCATGTGTGGGTATTTGTTGTAAGATAACTACAAGGCCTTGAACACGAGCAACATGTTTGGAGCAAGTAAGAGCAACCCTGAGCAGTCGTGGGTGGGGGAAAGAATTCAGAGAGACGGCATCTGAAATGAAAAATGACCAAGTTCACTGCTCTCCCAGCGCCCAGAACCTATCCTATGTGCAGAAACACAACCCTCCCCCGGTTTAAAAAAATGCTGTGTTTTCTGGGGGCCGGCCTGGTGGTGTAGTGGTTACTGCGCTCCACTTCGGTGGCCCGGGATTCAAGGGTTCAGATCTTGGGCACCGACTTATGCACTGCTTATCAAGCCACGCTGTGGAAGGCTTCCCACATATAAAGTAGAGGAAGATGGGCACGGATGTTAGCCCAGGGCCAATCTTCCTCAGCAAAATAGGAGGATCGGCAACAGATGTTAGCTCAGGGCTAGTCTTCCTCACAAAAAGAAAAGGCGTGTTTTCTATTCGGAACCAGTGCATCCCTTTCACCCCAGGAGGTTGCGACCAAGAGGTGTGAAGGAATCTCTCTCAGTTCTAGCCATGAGCATCACTTTAAAATACTACTTTTCTTAAATGCCCCACATTTCGAAAGGTAACAAAATCTATATTTGAGATTAGAAAAATAAATTAGCAGGAAAACAGTTGAGCAGAAAGAGGCTAACATGGCCACTGGGGGTGGCTTTCTAACTCTGAGCTCCACAAGGGCCACCTTCCTTGCTCACCTCGGGCCCCCATCTACAGCAAATGGCGGCGACCGCTAAAACAACCCACAAATGAGTGACTAATGCATAAGGAAACCCACTTTAGCCTCGGCTAAAGAGGTGGGAAATTGAAACAGGGCCCCTGTTTCGGATGAGGCTTTGGGGGCCGTGGTGTGAACCCAGAATGTCCAGAGGCCTGACTTTCCTGCCTCTCTTCTTTCGCACCCGACCAGAGAGATGCAGGGGTGGTGGTGGCCTTGGCAGAAACAGGCAGCAGGGAAGGTGTCTGGGTGGCTCATGCATCCCTTGGGATTGACGTAAGAATGAAAGGAGAACATTTACTCGTGGAGGAACCATTTGCTGAGTTCCTCGTATGTGCCAGAACATGGGGCACAGCAGTGGACAAAACAGGCAAAAATCCTACCCTCATGGGGCTTCCATTCCAATGGGGTGAGGCAGACTAGAAATAAATAGATAAGTCATAGTGGTTGTATGTGAGATGTTGGTATGTGATGGAGAAAAATGCAGCAAGAAAGGGGCTGAGGGAGTGCAGGAGAGTCAGGGAAGGCGGCATTTAAAGCAGATGCCAGACCCAGAGCTGGGTCTGTCTGGGGGAAGAGGGGTCCAGGTGTAGGGAACAGCAGGCGCACAGGCCAGGGGAGCTGCCTGCCAGGTGTTTTCGCGGAGCTGCAGGGAGGCCGGTGTGTCTGAGGCTGAGGGGGAGGGGTGGAGGGTGCTAGGGGATGAGGTCAGAGAGAGGCCAATCCTCTGGGCCTTACAGGCCTTGCCTAGAATTGGGGCTTTTACTGTAAGTGAGATGGAGCATCTGGAGGTGAACGGAGCAGGACAGGATCTGACTTAAGTTAAAGGGGATCACGCCGTGTAGACTTAGGTTGTATGAAAATCTCTTAACACACTGGTGAGAACATAGCACTTAATAAATGTTAGCTGTTGCTCCTATTAAGCTTATTAAAACGTGGTAGGGAGAGGGGATCATGGAGTGGTGAATGGTTTCCTGTAACATGTGTGCTATACCTTTGCTCCACCAGCTCCTCACACATAGGTTCTGATAAAACTCGGGGAAATCAGAGAGTAAACATAATTGGGGGTTCCTAGGCCTCAGCCCTGAAACCAGATCAGCGAGTTTCTGATTTTGTGATTAATTGCCTTATGGATGGAATCAGCATGCATTGAGCATCTCCTCCATGTCAGGTGCTAAAGCAGGTGCTGGGGATACAGTCATGAATAAGACTGGTGGGTTTCTGCCTCACAGGCGTCATTTTATCCGAATCTCCTCCTCCGGGTGGGATGCGAGATGACATTCAACACACAATTATGCAAATAACGATCCCCTTCTAACAGTGATGAGTGAAACGATAGATGAATGCAGGGGGCTCTGGAATGCACTGTAGAGGGAGGGCCTAACCTGGCCATCACAAGGGGCTTCTCTGAGGAGGGGACATTTAAGCCAAGACAGGCAAAAGGAGGAAGAAATTGGCCTGGTGGAGAGCAAGGTGGATAGGGCCCTCAGGGAAAGGGATACATACAAAGGCCCTGTGGCAGGAGGCAGGAGGTAAATACCCTGTGCCTGGAGAGCAGAGAGCACGGGCAGAGGAGTGGGATGAGCCTGAAGGGGTGGGCAGGGCCAGTCAGGCAGGACCTTCTGGCACGTGGGGATTGGGGCCTTTATTCTGAGTACAATGGGCAGTGCTAAAGGGCTTTCATCAGGGGAGTAACCTCATCAGACTTGCATTCAGTCACTCGGGCTGGGTGTGGAGGGTGGCCTGGAGGGGGACCAGAGTGGGCTCATGCCCTGTTGGGAGGCCCCCTCAGCAGCATCTGACTGGTCAAATTGCTACACAGTGAGAATTGAGGTGCAACAGGAGGGTACCCCAAATGTCACCCCCACCCACCAGCCTAAAAGCCCTCCTGGTTGGCACCCCTTGTTTGGCTTTTAGCCCTGTTAAGGTGTCCATTTCTATCTATCCCCACCCGAATTAATGCTGTTAGCCCTCCATGTAAAGATCACGGGCGTTGGACTCAACCTGACTTGGGATCCCAGGTCTGCTCCTTCCTGTCTTTGTGGCTTGGGTGAGTCTCTCTGACCACAATTCCTCATCTCTTGAAATGGGCAAAATGACGCTTGGGAGGATTAAAGAAAATAACAACTATTAAGGGTCGGTCCCACTGCCTGCATAGGTAGGGACCTCCACAAACGCTGGTTTCAGTCTATCCGAATGAATCATCTTCTAATGAGAACCAGTCTCTTGAAATCAGGTTTCTCTTCCACAAAAGCACCTGAGAGAGAGTGAAAATCCTGATGGTGTGAGATACAGGAGACCGCGACCTTTACCTCGGGCCTTAACAGCCTGTTGGTGCTCTGAGAATTGAAAATACGGACAGTTTCAAGGGATCTGAGTGACCATGCTGAACACATGCGAGATACAGCCATAGGAAGGTTAAAGTAGTTTCTCTTCTTGTATAAACTCATTTCTAAAATTAACAAACACATATTTAAAAAGGAGAAAAAAACCATCAAAATTTTAAATAGAGAAATAGTCCTTAACTATGGTAAGATTGGGCCCTGTATTTCAACTTGTGTGGACTGTTTGCTTGAGTGTTTGCATATATGTATTTATCATTCATTCATTCATTCATTCAATAAACAATACTCGATTATCTCTTGCATTGCTGACATGAGGCCAGGTGTGATCTATCACTGACAAGATCTGGCCCCTGTGTCTATTTTTTCCACAAGAGACTGTACACTTTCTGACTCGATTCCTCAGTTAGAAACCAAAGGGCAAAGCTCTGGTTTTCAGTTTCACTAGATGTTTTAATTGTTCCTTTAAAATATCAAGATTTAATTGTGTGTATCATCAGCTCTTAAATTACATTATCTTGAAAGTTTTTACTCAAACTCCTAACATTTAAACAATCAAATTTCAACCCCCCCTTTTTTTTTAATGATGAACCTCAAGTAATTCATCTCATGAAGTTACAGGAGATGAAGATGTGGCTCAGAGGTGATTAAAAAACAGAAAGTATACACATGGGGACATCAAAACTTGTGATGTGCTCCCCGGTTCACAGCGACTCATAACCCACAGAATTCACTGGCTTCTGGTATCGAACATAAGACGCGAGGTACGGACAGTGTGCGTCCCGCCATCCCCATTACGACGTGCCTCTTGTGCCAGATAGTCTAGCCCATCACCCTTGAACAGCATGCAATTGTCGGAATCTTGATAATATAGTAAATTTGCCAGGCAAATGGTGAAATATGAGTCTTGGTTCTACTTGTCCTGCAGTTGTAAAAATTGCAAAATTTCTATCAAGTAGAAACTGAAAACTCTGAGTGTCGCCTCATGGGGAGCCCTGACGCTCTCACGTCAGACGGTCCTTCTCACCCACCCCCACCATTCTAGTCACGCTATGCCTCTGCCAGGGAGGTACCCCACAGCTCAGTGCTCAGTACCCAAAACATTGCCTGACCTGAGGCCCTTTCAAATGGGCCTCACGAGCACCTTGCTGTTGGCCTGATCTCCAGCTTTCCTCCAAGGCAGGGAGCTTGTGGTCCTGGAGGCACCTCCCCTCCTGCTGTGCAGACGCTGCAGTCCAGCCCCCCCTCACCCCAGGTCTGCCCTGGCCAGTGTCTCTGCCCTGCAGCTGGGATCTCCCCCGTCACCACTTATCTGTTCTAAGTACCATTCTCTTAAGAACCTGGTTTTTGAAAACCACTTCCTACTAATGCACTAATTTGTTACTCCTTCCAGGAAGGAGGTGTTATCTTAAAGTGCTGCTTGGTAGATAATGTCTCAATCCAGTGGCTTTAAAACTGTGTTTCATGGAGTCCTAAGCTTCCACGAATGTGCCTGAGGGTCACCCTACGGATCCCGGGAACCCAGTTCCCAGGCTCCAACCAGGGCCATGCTGCTTTTATATGCCTCCTACACTGGGGCCATCCAATGGGGTCAGTAAAGGGTGGGCTCTGGAGCCAGACCACCCAGGTTTCAACCTATCTCCACCACCTACCAGCTGTGTGCTGTTGGGCAGGTCATTTAACCTCTCTGGGCCTCAGTTTTGTCATCTGTAAAATATTAACAACAACAGCACATTGTATCTATCTTTATAGGGTTATTGTTGGACTAAATGAGTTACAACATCTGGCATATTAGTAAACACTATTTTAGAATTTGCTGTTATGATTTATATGGGGTGCTCTGCAAGATTTCACTTTAAAGAAGTTTTCCAGTGCTTTAAAAAAAAGGTAAAACAAACAAACAAAACCCCAAACTCCCACTACCTTCACTCAAAATATGAATAACTTATTGGAATTCTGCCACCGAGGGCAGGTTTCTTGGCGCCTCTCAAATCCTACCTAAGTGTGGGGCTGAGCTGGCTTCGGGTCTGCACGTAGACTACCTCAACCAGCTCACAACCGGCATTTACATTCGTAGGTGCTGACTTAGCGAGAGGGGTTAAGGGCTATGTCTGGGGCATTTCATTCTTTCTATTTTCCTATGAGGTTTTTTAAAAGTTGTTATTATTAAGCTAATATGTAATACTAGGCCCTATTCATGACACACGCCGAGCAAGAGGCCATTGGCTCACAGTATGACAGGGGCCATGTGAAGAAAGATTTCCTGACTTTCTAGGAGGGAGGGCAGGTACGATTATCAAAGAATGCTGGGCATGTGCTTCGCTAGAGAGCTTTAGAGCCTGGCACGTGGCCTTCATCTCAGCGTGTGAGGGTCAAGGAGACAAACTTCACAGGATACCCGCAGGTCTTTTTGGGTTCCAGAATAAGCATCTAAATTCTGTTCTTTCCAATTCAGTGCTAATTGTGCTATGACTTCGTGCGTTGTGGATCTGGGTGCAGTTATCCCTCACAGAAGTCGTGGGTGTTGGAGGAGAATGAAGGCTTTGGAATTAGGCTCCCCCAACACTGGCTGGCACACCTCGGAGCCTTTGCACCTGACCCCTCTGATCTTCGCTGGCCTCAGATGCTCTGACCTGAGCCTGCCTCCTCCGCCACATCCCCAGGAGTCCTCCCATGCCCCAGGCCCCGCTGAATCTCCCATCTCAGGACCTTAGCCTCCTGATTCTCGGCAGAATTGTCCGTCACTAACAGTCTGGGGCTTGTCTGCCTCCTGTGGGCTCCACAGCACACTGTGCTGACCCCGCCTGGCACTTGTCACCCTGCATAGTCAGTCTCCCCCCACGTCCCCTTGTCCCCTTGTGAGGTCTTTGAAGGCGAGGCCTGTGTCCAGTTCATTCTTGATCCTCCAGGGTCTGGCACTGGGCCTGGCACATAGTAGGTGCTTAATCAAAGTTTGTGAAATGAATGAATAAACCAGCCCCCCTGCTTTTCAATGATGGTGGCAACATGTTATCGATCACTTGGGACATGTGTCATAGGTAATTTCTAACCAATCTTGAGGTCTTCAAACTTGGAAACCTTGGTCTTTCTTCCTTCCTTTTTGTATTTTTTGTTTTTTTTCATTTGTGCAGACTCAAGGCTCTCCTTGCCTCATGATGTAACTCTCACTTGCAGGAGCAGCCGGGCTGGGGTTAGAGCCTGCCGGAATTCTGCTGCTGCTGAGTTGCCCAGCGAACACCACCTTGAGCGTGGCTGAGGAACCAAGATGAGAACTGAAGCACGTGTTGTTTAACCCCACCAGGGCTGTCCCCAACCCAATGCGGGGCTGTTGGCACAATGCCCTCGTACTCCACTATGATGCTCTAAGTGGGGTCCAAAGTATTCCATAGCATGAAATTGTAGGGTCATTATATTATAGTGAGGGCTAGAATGAGGACAGGGCCAATCTTTTTGTGTCTGATTTCGATTTACGGGGTGAGGGTGGGGTGTTTTCACAGGGTTTTATTGCCCTTGGATCTGAGAAATATTTGGTTTTTGGTTGATTAATACTCTGCCATTTATACTGACCACATGGCTTCACTTGTAGAACTCCAAACACACAAGGGCTGCTGGGTAGAATGGGAAACAAATTTTAAGAAGCATCTATCAAAATCCCCCATGACATTTCTTTGTGGGTCGGTCTTCAGTCACACAGGCATCCGAATGTTAATCCTAAAGAAATTCCCAGAGCTTGTGGAAAGAGAGGATTTTCTCATTCATCTCTATCTCTAACTCAGAAGAACGTTATGGTGTTATTTTATTAGCAAAGTAATGATAGTAGCTAACATCTGGTGTGTGCTTACTACATGCCAGACACAGTGCTGCGTGCTTTTACACAGATTATTTCATTGATTCCTTGCAATAATAAGTCTATAAAGTAGGTCCCATTGTATCTTATAGATGAGAAAGTGGAGGCTCAGGTGGTTCAGGATGCTTGGGATGCAGGTGACTTGTTTAAGGTTATCCAAGCAGATGGTCATGGGGCTGGGAATTGAACCAATTGAATCTGGCACCAAAGCCTGGACACTTCTTTCCCTTACACACACAGGCTCTCCGAATGAACATGGGCCATTTATTTCTGTATATACTGTGGCTGTGTTCTCCAAACAGTTCAGAGCTTTAGAAAATATTTTGAGGATTCTCACTCAGATTGACCAGCAAATACACCTTAATTTTGCTTGAGAATTTCCCCGTTTCTTGTTCCTCTGTCTATTCGGCTTAGAGACCAGCCTCAGGGAATGAAATCTCCCTCCACCTACAGCATATGTTCTCTCCGATTACTCGAAGACAGCAGCTGAGCTGCCATACACAGCCTCCCACCCCAGGACAGGTGCATTTGGTTTAAACAGAAGGTGTCACTGCCCGAGGTCGCTGTCTTCAGCACCTCTCCCCAGTCTCCTCCCAGAAATGGAAAGACCAGGGCATGGTGAGACTGGATTCAGGTACCTTCTTAAACCTTACGCCTTACATGGGACATTTACAAGGACAAGAGCCCTTCGGTGGAGATCTCACTGTGAAGTTGCAAAGGATGCGTGCCTTTCTTGCCTCCCTCCACCCCCACCGTGGGCGCTCGCAACCAGGGGCCTTCTTGACATCTTTTACCCTCATCTTTACCTCTGAAGAACTGAAGGGAGAAATCACAGGAGTTGGAAATTCCGACGAACCTTTTGCTCTCAGTTGTCTGCTGAGGCTGGGTGAGTTTTATTCTCAGAAGATGGTGAGAGATTGTGGACCCTGGCTGCCGACCAACCTTCATCTGGGGAGGAGGATTTGAGACCCGTTGTCAAAGCGGGAAGGAAAATGAGGCAGTTAGGAAAAAGTGAATGGGGAATGGAATTGTATTTCCTTAAAGGCATTCTTTAGCAGAAGAAGCCCACGGCCAGGGTCTCAGGCAGCCGTGGTGGAATACGAATTGGCTCTGAGGAAGGAGAGGGAGGGCAGAGAAGGGGAAAACCCACCTGGAACATTCGTGAATTTTGAGCTGTTAAAAAGTTGTTGATCTTGCCAGGTTCCAACTTTTGACAGCTGCTAAATAAGGCACCTGAGAAAATAGCTTCAATTTTATAATTTGGAAGTGGGAAGGGAAAATTCATCAGGGCTCAATGCACAGAAAGAGCACAGGGGCTTTCCTGGGCCCGTACAGAGGCTTCTGGCTGTGACTCATTAAGTCTTGGTGTACGGAGAGCAGATCTGGGGTTCTGCAAGGACGAAAGACACATTGCCCGCCCTTCCAGTTTGTCTACTCACAATAACGAGCTTAAGGCAAAGCCCTTTAGGAACTCGCCTCTATGCAATACCCCCCTCTACTGGATTCTTGCATGGAAAACAGCTTCCCAAAGGCCCTCTGCTGCCTTAGAATCTCTTCAGAGGGTTTTCTCTACGTTACAACGTATTTTGGCATTGGCCAAGGCAATGTCCCTTGCCCTCTCCACTATTCTCTTGATTAAGATGAAAAATTCTCTAAATGCACACACACCCAAGAAAGATGAGACACATCCCTAAGAGAGATGAATGAAATGATGATCGGGCAGAGCGGAATTTTAGGACTTCAGAACACAGGGTTGTTTCTCTAGTGGGGAATTGAGGACCAGAGAAGGGTAGCTACTTGCTGAAGACACACAGCACGTAAAAGGCAACACTGCGGCTGAGACTCCCTTCTACTGACTGCCACTTTAGTGCTCTTTCTCCTGTGACAGAGTGACGAGTAAATATTCAGGGTGGCTGAATCCCAAGAGAGGCTTCTGTTTATGGAAACCACAGGGCCAGTCCAGGAGGGAGGTGGTCTTTTAGGCTATTTCCCTCTCAGGGTCCCCAGGTCCTCAGTGACCCACAGACCATAAGTCCAGGCAGAGCCTGGGTGACGTGTGAAGCACCTCCATGCCCCGCCCAACCACAGCTCCAGACTCCTCTCTATTAGAGTCACTACTTCTAGGGCAGTGCTGCCCAGTAGAACTTTCTGGAATGACGGAAATGGTCTTTATCTGCACTGTCCAATATGGTAGCCACTAGCCACATGTGATGACTTTAGCACTTAAAATGTGGCTAGTATGACTGACAAACTGAACTTTAAATTTTATTTAATTTTACATCCACATGTATCTTACCTAATGGATAGCACAGTTCTAGAAGGACCAGTTGACATATGTGTATCACTTGGCTAACAAGATCTGGTTTCCTTATTTGGTGTCACCTGGTAATTCGCTGGGCTATGTAGAGGGGACAGGACCCAGGATGTGGCCGAGCAGCTTGTGCAGACAGTGCTGGAAGCAAAACACCGGGGTTGTCATTTGCAATCTTGCTTCTGTCCCAGAGAAGCTGCTCGGGTTTGGGAGAGACGTAACTCCTGGGACTCTATTTCCTCACCTGTAAAATGGGACAGATTGGTGATTTTTGGCCTTTTTGCCGCTGAAGAGCCCTTTCATTATATTTTTCCCCAATGGACTCCTTGTTTGGAAAACAAATTTGTCTATGCTACAAACAGCATTCACTAAGTAATAATTGCTCCCATTGTTAAATTACAAATTACTAATCAGAACTTTTATCAGCACCGGCTAACCAGAGTGATCAAAATGAATTGATATCATTCATTCTAAAAGAGACCTGAGACACAATTAGCCTGTCCAGTCTCATATCAGGCATACGTATGTTTTATGAAAGGTTTTTTAAAATATTGAGAATATCTCTAGCACTGCCATGACTGTCTGCTAGGACATTTAGGGGGCTCAGGGACCCAGGTTAGAATCCAGATGAGGTGATCTCTAAGTCCCTCCTGGGTCTCAGGGCTCTGAGTCTAAGGAGCTTTGACAGGAGGGGCAAGCTGGGGCAGCACTTCTTGGAGGGGGTCTGGGCCTTGTTGGGGGGAGGGACTGAAAAGCAGACGGGAAAACCACGCAGGAGGATTTCACCTGCCTCACCCTTTTGCTCAGGGCCCTGCGTGGGGGCTGCTGGGAGATGCTAGAGTCACCCGTCCAGGGCTGCCACCAGCTACCACAGCAGGCCATCCTCCCTCCTCTCGGGCACTGCGCCCACCAGCAGGGGACAGACTCTGAGGCAAAGGGCCATTTGCTTCCCAGCATGAGACTCTGCAAGGCTCGTGGAAGTACCACAGAGAGGGTGGTGGGAGGAAACCCAGAGCAATGAGGCAGAACTTGAGACAAATTTACGCAGGAAGCTCTCAGGAAGCTCCTTGTCCCCTCTGAGGGTCTCTGCGAGTCGAATGGTTTCTTTGAAGGATACACTTTCAGGTCGAGCTAACAGATGTGCAGCACCTCTGTGGATTCTTACCGAGGTTCTTTATGACGGAGAGGATGTTAGTCTACACCGTCACCTAGTACCATGTTGACAAGGAATGCCCCCTTTAGCTCAACACCAACAACCATTCTCCTTGGTTCTCATGTCACCCATTCTTTACCTATTGCTGCTGGTTTGTGGGTATAAGTTTCCATTTTTCAAAAATCTTTCTCACGCCGTCTAATTTTATTCTCCCAAGAATCCTGGCAGGTAGATGGAGCCAACCTCTTTGCTCCTATTTCACAGATGCATCAACTGAGGTCTAGAGAATTATGTCTTTGCCATTGATTTTGGGGTTGGATTGGCTAACTTAAAGGGAGCTTTTCTGACTCGTACATTTTCCCTTTTGGCCTTCTCTGGGGCCTAAGTATCCATCTTACAAGGCGAGTATCCTTCTGACACTTTTTTCTTGGTGGTGGTGAGAAAGAAGAGGTTTTATTCACTCCAGTTTTGATAAGGAATCAGCGTTTCCCATCTCAGCAATTTTTGTAGTGCTGACAGAGATGCCAAAATCTTTAGATGGTTCCGAAATCTTGTGAGAACATGATTTTCTCAGTGTTTGTGTGTGTCTATGTGGGGTGTCTGCATTGAACCATTCTTCGAGGGTCCTCAGAGAGGTACAGTCTCTCAAGGCCAGGTGCAAGCTTTGATATGCTGCATTAGTCAAACCAGCTAATAAGCATGAACGCGCTTTTGAAAATCACAGCCCCCTGAGTCCGTGTGGGAACTTTAGTAACAAGAACCCATCATGTCTATTCAGGCTGGGGCTTGGCTGAGCACGATCCACAGGCTGCTTGTATGTGTGTACTTATTTATTTTTAAATAAACATTAACTGATCATCTACTATTTGCCAAATATTGTCTTACACACTTGCACGGTCATCATCTCTTTGAATAGGGCTCATGTTTAATTTTGGTTTTGTTTGGGGAGAGCACTTGAGCATCTGGAATAAGATTAAAATAATCATAGCTCTCTCTTTTTCCTTCTTAACTTTTCAGATTTTATTTCCCAGGAGATGGGGTTCAGTTGTTTGATTTTACAATTTATGATGATGGAGGATTTTTTTTTTACATTAAATGCTTGCCAAGGAGGTGTGTTCTATTGAGGGTATACATCAGACTGGAATGAGAGCCTGTGGTGAGGGCAGCTTAACCAGAGGGAGGGGACTGCGGTATTAATAAACTGAGATCATAGAGTGACGGGGTGGGGAGCCCAGGGCCTTTGTTGGAAAGATATTAATGGGGATCATGCTTACATTCTTAGCTGAAGAAACTATTTGATCTCCTGAGCATAGCTCTGATGTCTCTTATGATATGTATTAAATGTAAAACCCCCTTCCACTCAGAAAGTCATTTGTCAAATCAAGCGGTTGGAAGTTTCTACAAAGTCCCGGAGCCTCAGACAGAAAGACAGGCATGG
The DNA here is from genome assembly GCF_057802395.1 of Ceratotherium simum simum. Classification (NCBI taxonomy): domain Eukaryota; kingdom Metazoa; phylum Chordata; class Mammalia; order Perissodactyla; family Rhinocerotidae; genus Ceratotherium; species Ceratotherium simum. The sequence goes on from NC_141912.1 coordinate 45,949,041, forward strand.
CTGGTCCATCGGCAGCTGTACTGAGACGGCGATGCTGTCAACAGGCCGGGGAAGGCTCCAGAAGATGGGCACCTTCACAGCCAGTTGAGTGTTGGCACATGGTGTGCTGGGGTCTGAACTTTATGGCTTTGGTGGGCAAACGTGGGGATGGGAAAAACAATTAACCTGACATTAATAAAACGCCTATTATGTGCCAGGGACAGAGCAAGAAACTTTTAAATCTACTTTGTCATCTAATGTGGACAAAGGCCTCATCAACTATGGGTCATGACTCTTCTTTAAGGGTGGGGTAGGGTCAGGGGAGGAGGAGAGAAAGGGCAGGAAAGGGTGGAGAGGAGCCTCAAGCTGCCCTTAGGGCCCATTCTAACCCACAGCCAAACAGAGAAAAAGGATGATTAGTCACTGTCATTTCAGGGGGTGGCTGCTTCTAAAAGATATTCTAGTCGAAACTGTGTCCCCCATTGGGCTAAAATTCCAAACAACTGAGCACTGGTGAATCAAACTTGAAGCATGAGCCACAGACTCCAGGAACCCCCTGTTAAAATGTCCCTAAAATTCCCTGCGAGAGAAGAAAAGTCTTCCTGGGGTCAGCACGTGGATATCTCTCAGGTAATGGAAAACTTGGGTGTTGGTTTAACTGAAAGGGATGGAGACCCAAAGTTTCACACAGATAGATCTCTCCTCTCTCCCCTAACATCCAGGTATCAGCAAAGACAAAGCTTCCCAACCGGAGCCTGTGAAATCTTTGTGTTGGTCTATGCGGGTCAAGTCCAGGCAACAGTTGACATCTGTATGTTAGTCATGAAGGAAGGCAGGGAGGCTGATAATTTATAAGATGTTGGTTTGGTCAAGGTTGTTGCCTGTCTCTGGGATGGCCTGACAGTCAGAGGAGAGAGGCGAAGAGAGGGGAAGGAGAAGAAGACCATTGCTCACTCACCCGAGCCCCACAACCAACTGGGCAGCCAAGTTACTCAAAGGGAATTTTAGGAAAACCAGATGAGAATCAGAAGAAAACAACAAAATCAGATGAAGCCTGAAAGCAGTCGGTTATTCCAGGGAAAGACAAAACAAAAGATGAGCAGTGATCTAGTAAATGTGATCACGCACATGGGTCGAGGTTAACATAAATCTCGGCCAGGATTTCTCAAGAGTTTCTTAGAAAATGTGTGAAGTGCTTTGTATGAAATATCTGATTTCCTCCTCAAAACTATCCTAAGAAGATATGATTAGCACCCACATTTTACAATTGAGAAAACTGGGTGCAGAGGATTTTTCTAGCCCCAAGAATGAAGCAAGAAATATGACTAGTTACATGTTCACTGGGACCATAGGATCTGAACAATCCAGTAGCTTAGGAGAAACAGAAATATGCCTGGTATTGAAACCAGAGAAAAATGTCTCTTGTGAAATTTATGGATGATCCACTATCATAAAGTAACACAATTTTTAAACCATATGATACCTGAATCTATACATCCAGATGAGTGCTGGGCTGTTGAGAAGACCGCACCCACCCCCCCATATTAATGGCACGATAGCTGCAGCTCCAGGAGCAAGGTGGCTCTCCTTTCCACTGAAGAGAGTTCTGAGGTGTAGAATTCATCCTCCCTGGAGATTGTAGCCAACTTTTCCAGTGACACAGCCACAGCGGGGGATTTGAATATCCTCAGTGGTGGCAGATTGTCATCCTGGGAAAAATGGTTCTAATTTTTTGTAAGTCGAATCAGGTCTGGTGAATAAAGTAAATGTTTAAACTGACCTTCTGAAGGAGAAATGAGAAGGCTGATTTTCACGTACGGTCCATACATCAATCCAATTCCTAGAAAGGAATTCCAAGAATATTTTGGCAGCAGCCTTGGAATAAATGTCTATGGCTTCTGGAGATGACAGCTTTGGGGATAGTGCTCATAGTAGGAATAAGTTCCGATGTATCAGTAAGTCATCAGTTGTGTTATCTCGTGTGTCTTGATTTCCCAACTGTAATGTAAGATCCTGAAAGCTGCGGGCCAGAGCAGATGCGTAGCCTAACTTTTGTTGGTGGAAGTATTTCTTGATTTCACCTCTCCCCATCCCTAGTTTCTCTCAGAGTCTTCCCCTCCAACAGCAACTCCATTCTCCGATGCTCTGAACAAAATCCTTGGAATCACCCCAACTCTTTTCTTCCTGTTGCCCTCCACGTCCAGTCTGTCAGGAAATCCGATTGGCTCTACCTGTAATATATACCTGCAGTAAGACCACCTCTCACAACCGCCACTGGCCCTGTCCACTTCCCCTGCCCTTCCTGCCTGGGGAATGGCAGTAGCTCCCTCACCGGTCTCCTTGCCTCCACCTTTGCCTCCCATGGTCTGTTCCCCACCTAGCAGCCCTTTAGAAAGCAAGGCACTCTTCTACTCAGAGCCCTCCAGTGGTTTGGTGGTTGGCAGACTAATGGCCCACATGATGTCCATGGCTTATTGCCTGGAGCCTGTGAATGTGTTACCTCAGGTGGAAAAGGGACTTTGTGGATGTGATTAAGGGTATGGGCCTTGATATGGGGAAGGTACCCTGGATTATCCAGGTGGGACCGACCTAATCACTTGAGTCCCTCAGAGTGGAGAACCGTGCCTTGCTAAGGGCAAGATGTAGCCTTGTGGGGATGGAAGAGAGATGTCGTGTGAGAAGGACTTGACCCCTTGTTGCTGCTTTGAAGGTGGAGAAAGGGGGCCACGAGCTGGAGAATGAGGTCAGTCTCTGGAAGCTAGAAAAGGTGAGGAAAGGGATTCCTCTGGAGCTTCCAGAAAGAAACCCAGCCCCCATGACACCTTGATTTCAGGGAGACCCATGTCAGATTTCTGACCTCCAGAACTGAAAGATAATAGATATATATTGTTTTAAGCCACTAAGGTTGTTTGTTTACAGCTATTTGTTAAAGCAGCAATGGGAAACTAATAGAGTTTCTCACCCCACTTAGGTTAGATCCAAAGGCTTCACCACGGCCTGCAGGGCCCCGCGTGATCTGGTCCTGTCATCTCTCTGACTTCATCTCCTTCTACTGCCCCCGCTGGCTTACCCCCCTCCAGTCACGTGGGTCTCCCTGCTCTTTCTCTGAATGCCGAGAGGGCTGTGTCCTCAGCCTGGAGTGCTCCTCCTGATAACCACACTGCCTCCTCTCTCACCATTCAGTCTCTGCTTGAAGCTCAGACACCACCTTGCCCAGAGGCTGGCCCACGGCACCCTTATTAAAACCAGCGCCCCCTGCTGGCTGCCGTTCTCAGTCCTCCCTCTTACCCAGCTTTGCTCTTCACGGTGTGGGCTGCCACCTGACACACACAGACGGAGACACACCGATGCTTCTATGTGTTTGTTGTCTTTTTCTGTTTTTGTTTGTTTATTGTCTGTCATCACCCACTAGAAAGCAAGCTCCAAGAAGGCAGGGATTTTCCCCATTTTTTCCCTCTGGTGTATTCCCAGTGCCTAGACTATGGCACATAGCATCTGTTCAATAAATACTGATTAATAAAGGAAAAGTGAGTAACAAGGTATTAATTGTCATATGCTACAAGCAAACCTCTTGCTATAATATATTGATAGTTATTAACTTTGGCTGGACACAAAATTAGCCCTCAACAATAAATTCCCCAAACAAGTGATTCATTTTAGGCAATTTTATTTTTTTTTTTCTTTAGACTCTGATGAGACTAGCTGCTTGCATCCAAAGCCCAGAGATGGAATAATATCACTGCTGTCCCTACAAACTGCCTGGATAGTAACTTCTGCTTGCAGCACAGGACTGGGGGTGCCTGCACTGCTGCCCCTCTCTGGCTTGGTGACCTTGGGGAAAGCACTTTTCCTTCTGAGCCTTCATTTCCTCCTGTGTGAAGGGGGCCTAGATGACAATTCCTTGGACCTCTTCCACTTCTGAGATCTTCCTGCCCACTGATTCTGTAATTGTTTGGCTCATTTGTGGGGGTTAACTGTGGGGAGGTTGGGGCACCATTTCTTCAGGTGCCTTTGAGAGACAAACGCTCCTTTGTGCTCTGCCTCTGGAAGCACTCCAGATTCCTGGAGCACAGGTGGGGTGTGGATGTGTCTGCCAGTGTCATCACGAGGAAGGTGGGGGGAAGGGGAGGTGGGGAGGAAACAAACGAGGCAGGGTGGCCCAAGGAGGGGGCAGGGAAGAGAAACAGGTCATGACACATAAGAGTCTCAAACTCTTAGAGAGAAAAAATTTGAATCTGACTGTAGGATGTTAATGGCAGGCATATTGAAGGAGGCAGATGGCTGAGCTAGGAAGCTGGTCGGGAGCAAGGGTTGTGAGTTGACTTCTTTAGACAACAGTTTGGCAATATCTAGTAAAGTTGAAGATATGCGTAAACTGTGACCCAGCAATTCCATTCTGCTATGAACTGAAGTGTGCCTCCCTCCCCAATTCATATGTTGAAGCCCTAATCCCCAATGTAATGGTATTTGGAGATGAGGCCTTTCAGAGATAATTAGGTTCAGATGAGGCCATATGGGTGGGGCCCTCATAATGGGGTTAGCGCCCTTATAAGAGAGCTTGCTGTCTCTCTTGCTCCACCACGTGAAGACACAGTGAGAAGGTGGCTATCTACAAGCTGGGAAGAGAGCTCTCTCAGATACCGACCATGCTGGCACCTTGATTTTGGACTTTTCTCCAGAACTATGAGAAATAAATTTCTGTTGTTTAAGTCACCCAATCTATGATATTTCCTTATGGCAGCCCAAATTGACTAAGACACACTCTTAGTATTTATACTCTAGAGACACTTTTGTGTATGTATACCAAGAGATAAGTATATTTATAGCACCACTGCTATAGCAAAAAGTAGGGACAAACTCATTTGTCCACCAATAGTAGAAGAAATAAATAAACGGTGATATATTCACACAGTGGAATACTATACAGCAGTGAAAATGAAATGTATTCCTCTAGTCATGTCTATACAGATGAATCTCCCAAGTTGCAGAAGAATATGTGTAGTATGAACTCATTTGAATAAAGTTAAGAATTATGCACAAATCATTAATATATCATTACACATACCTATGTATAGACATACATAGTAAAACTATTGAGAAAAAAAACAAGGTGAAAAAATATGCATAAAATTCAGGAGTGGTTACCCTGGAGATGAGGTGAAGGGAATGGGCACTGGGTGAATGCAGGTGGATTCAAAGCATTTGGAATGTACTCTGTTGTAGGTTGTGTGGTGGGGACATGGATTTTGTTTTGTTATTCTTTATACCTTCTGTATAGTGTTATGTATGCTATTATATGTATATATGAAATATTTCATCATTATAAAAAGAATTTAAGCAATGGAACAAAACGTCATAAAAGCATAGGTTTTGGAGGCAAGCCAACCTGGGCTCCACTCCAAGCTCTGCTGGTTCATTAACTTAGGCTCTTCCCTCTGTGACTAACGACACCTCCTCATGGGCATCTGAGGGGAAAACCAGGGCGAAATGAGAAGAGCCTCACACAGCAGGTGTTCAGCAATGGAGAACGATGATGATGATGAAGGTGGGAAGATGACCTGTGAGAGCTACTGGAAACGCCCTTATTCTTCTCAAGATGATGATGGGTGTTGTGAAAATTTTCAACAATAAACGTTAACCTGCACGTGAAGCTTTGTAGTTTGCAAACCCTGTCTTCCTTGGAGCCGACAACTCTTGGAAGCAAACGTGAGTTGATAAGTTTGTAGAGGATGAGTGGACTAGGAGGAAAGACTGAATCCCACCGTCGCGGTGGGAGATGTTGACACGATGCCCTTAGATCAAGCAGACCGGAGTTAGTACAGATGCAGAGGATTTGAACAACTCACTGAACAGGATCGATTTGGTGGACATACAGGGTGTATCCTGTAGGTCCGGATTCTTTCCTGTGTAAACATTTGTAGAAATTGGCCATATATTAGACAATAAAGAAAAGTCGCTAAATTTCAAAAAATCTGAAAGACATAGATCATATTTTCTGACCACAATGCAATTAAGTTAGATACTAATAACAAAAAGATAACACACATTGGTAAATTTAAACATACTTCTAAATAACTTAGGGATCAAGGTAAAATGGTGTAAACTCTGGCAGAGAGATTTTGAAAGCTGTCAGTGGCTAGCACTCTGCTAAGCTTGGGCTGGCCTGGAGAGCATGACTAGGTGGGTGATGCCTATTCTGGGTCCTTGTCCTTTAGGATTCTTCTGTTTCATCCAGGCTTTCAGTGATTGCTGTTGTCTTCAGACCAATGTACATTATATTTACTGCTTTTACCCTGCACCCTCCGCCCATCACTCCTTTTTCCCATATAAAAATCTGCAAGCTGACTGCCAGGAGTGGAAGAGAACATATATATGTTGAAGGATGCCTATGCACCAGGTGGGATGTATGACATACAGATGAATAAGACACAGTTCTTGCCCATAAAAGCTCACAGTTGAAAGGGGTAAAGGAACATTACTATATCCGCTGTGTTCGTATATATATGAAAGAATATAATGTTCGTTATATTCATATATAATCATGGGGCCATGTGCTGAGTGTCTTTGTAGAGGTCTCCATACTGAGTCTGTGGGACGAAGAGGAGGGCAGGACAGAGTGTGCACAGAGGGAGTGAGACGGGATGTGAAACCCAGCATGATCGAGATAAAATTTCAGGTGGATCACAAAGGGTGGGGTAGGGTTCTTCAGCGGGAGAGGTGGACGCAGCCCAATGGAATAGCATGGGAAAGAGAGATGCGGAAGAGCCTGGCTCATCTGGGAAATGCTCAGGGTGTGGGTGAGGGAGGTGAAGGGTCTCCATCTCCATGTAGGGGCCCAAACACAGGAGGCCTCGAATTCTAAAGGGTTCAAGTTCTGTAGGAAAAGGGCAGTTAACAAGGGTTTTTAGGCAGGGAAGCGACAAGGACTGATGTGGTTTTTTCACAAAAGCAACTGCTGGCAGCAGACGAGAAGATGGATGGGAGGGAGCAGGGAACGGCGGCGGGGCAGCCACGGAGGGGGCCCCTGTGAAGGCCGGGTGAGGGTGATGAAAGCATGATAAATGAATGCTAAGATGCTGGAGACTGATACTCAGTCTTATCCCGCCCAGGAATTTTATATTTTGACAGAGGACACTATCTAAACCCAAAGGAATGAAACTCTAAAGATGGCAATTCCTTGGATGGTGACGAGAGAGGTTTTGGGTGAGGAGTCTAAAGGGGCACTTAGCCATCCTTTAAGTAGGTACCAAGTAGCGGGGGTCACTACTCTGTCTTCTATGAGGTTCTTGTTTGTGGTCAACGTGAATCTTTGCCCATGTGCATTCTAAGTGTTATAAAAATAGTTATAGCTGTAATGGTATAAAAACATAATTCAATCAGATTTGAAAAGGAAACCTCTTTCTCCACCTCGCCCATCCAAGACTCAGCCTAAGCCTTAGCCAACGGATCCTGAGAGCATTCACTTCCCCCAGCTGGTCAGTGCAATGACATGATGGGTGGAAAGCTGGGCCCAGACAGTCTGGAGGCTGGAGGCTCTTCTGCCACATCAGTTCTGTCACAGAAACCGCCATGGGGCTGGCATCTCAGGAGCCACAGGACCAGAGGGGAGAAGCTGGAGTGGTAGCTCTGGGGAAGAGAACCTTGTTCTCAGGGAAATCCCTCTGTCACCTTCAGATCTGGGATCAGGACTCTCGCTGAAACGGTTTCTTCAACTCTGAGTAATCATTTACCATCCTGGCCACCACTTGAGTGGACAGAGAAGGTGTTTGGTACTCATAGCGAAGGAGCTACTGAGAAGAGTGGTCTTTCCACATTTAAAGATGATGTTAGTCTATCTGCACCCCAGGGCTGGGTTGGGCTCTGTCTGTAGCAGCTGGGACAAGCTTCCCTGAGCCATCCACACTCTCACCTGGCAGCCTTGATGTCTACACACAGGCATTATTAAGACAGCTGGCTCAGATTGCGGATAGGGGAGGGTGCATCCATAGCTCAAGGCTACCACCTACCTGGGCCACTCAGTATTCCCACACTTGGCATTGTGAGCATGGCGTCTCGTACGTACTCGGCACAGTTTTTCTGGGCTCCTCTCCAGACTTGCCTGGGGCACCTCTTCCCTGTTTTCACATGCTCCTCTGAAGGCACAAATGTGAACAGGACAGATGCACCCAGTGTCAACACAGCTCCAAGAAGACGGAAGCTCAGATTTCCCTGGAGCCTGATTTCGCTGGAGGCCAGCTGAGCTCTGGTGCCAGCATCATGGATGCCCCACCAAGGTCCAGGCATGGCCAGGACCAGAGTGTGCTGGCAGCCCCTGTGGGATCTGCAAGCAATCTAGCTTCTTCCTGCCGCTATCTTGGCTTGGCCTTAACATACTCTTGCAAAAATGGACCTGCAGTCAATCAGATAAGCAGATGTGACAGGAGACAGATGCTCTGGGCAGGGGAAGGGAGAGCTAGGGCCTGGCTGCTTCTCAATCTCTGCAGCTTCTCAATCACATCCTAACCAAGACCAGGATGCCCCTCAGCAGTCCAGCCTGTGGAAGTTGTGGTGGCTGGCACTTGGTTCTCCAGAAGGCTGGAACTTGGGGTGAGGGATGCAGAAGCCACCCAGCATCCTCTGCATGCTCGGCTCACGTGGGAGGGGAGATAGAAGGCAGGTGAAATATGGGTCCCAAAATTCGTAGCTTGTAATTTGGAAGCAAAAGACAGCAACATTTTTTTCCCTCTAAATGTTTGAGAGTGTTTTAGCTTGGCTAATGGCTTGAGAACTTCCACGAAGACTCCGGAGTGTTCTGGAATACTGACAGTGCTTTGGACTTCAGTTTTTAGCCCTATTGTGAAGGGGCTGGCAGAAAGCACTCAGCTTCTAAAACCTGCTGCTGCCCCCACTCCAACATTGCCACTTCCTTTACACGCCTCCTCCTGTCCCAGGATGGCCTGGGACCAGAGCCGGACTTCGCAAAATGTGTGAGGCAGACAAACCCCATGGCAATACCCCTTTCCCCAATCCCATTCAGGCTCAGAGGGGTAGATTCTTTCTTCTAGTCCTCCAGGCCTTCCCCGAGTGAGACTTAGAATCTGACAGCCAGGAGGACCCTGGGGAGACCCCTGAGTCCAGGGTTTGCAATTTTACACACCCTTGCCCTCTACTGATAAGTGTGACAATTCATGTTGACCTCATCCTGACCCCTGCAATGGTCAGGCCTGGGCCTGTTTTTATTTGCATCCCTAATGGCCAAGGTTTTGTTGAGCTTTATATCTTGTGATGTGAATAATGAAAATAATTTTCAAAAATGAATTTCTGAATATAATGTTAAATTATAATAATGGATATGTTTATATTAAGGCTCACAGGCATGGATTGAGGGGTTTGCACTTGATCCTGAGGGCAGTGGAGAATCATTTACATAGCTCAGAATGAATGCCAGGCTCAGGGCTCGGTGATTTACACAGGTTTTGCCACTTAATTCTCTCATCAACCCTGTTGAGATAGTATTGACAGTTCCATTACACAGATAAGGAAACTGAGGCTTGGGGAGGTTAAATGACCTGCTCCAGCTGTCACAGCTCAGACGGGCAGAGGCAGGATTAGAACTCATGCCTATTTGGCTTCAAAACCCATGTGTTTTCCAAGATTCTGGGTGCCCTGGGGAGCTGTCACATCCCCTTATGGAACCTCTGGGTCTCTGTCTCACCATTTCCAGGCTGGTGCAATGTCCCCCAGTCCCCTTTCAGATGTAACAGTTGGTTCAAGTTTGCTCAGTCGGGCATCTCTTTCTACACTCAGTTAAGCCTGTCCAAATCTGACGTATGTGACTGAGCTCATGTGGCCCTCCACCATGAGACCTTCTCCAGACCACTTTCTGCCAATGCTGGCTCCATCCATTTGTGCCCGATCCCTCATCACCCTCCAATGCTGTCCACTATGGCTGTGTCTAAGGTCCCCGGTAACCATACGGCTTTGGCTTGGGCCAGGCAACTTCCAGCTCAGGGGCCCATCCTCAGCCTCCCCACCCTTCGAGAAGTGGCTAGGGGTGGAGCCTGGACGGTGAGGTGAGAAAAGGGGAGGCAGATGGGGAGGAGGAGAGCGACACCCTGGGGTGGAACAAGATTTGACCAAGAAGTGGTGTCAGTCAGCAGCCACCAAGAGTCTTTATCCCTGAGATTAAGGGAAAAGGAGGAAATTCCAGGTGCAAGAAAGGGTCACACGAGGAGTGTTGTCAGATGGGAGTTGAGATGATGGTAAGAGGTGAGTCAGAGGCAGAAGACCGGAGGTGTGCATTAGGCATTATTCCTGCTGGTGGGTGAGGGAGGAGGCCGTACGCACGAGAGGGAGGATGTTTGGACAACTCCATGGCAGTGACACTTTCTTCCTAATGGGGAGGAGGTGGGCCTGGACCTCAGAGCCCCACAAAAGAGCTACTATCTGGCCTGTCCTTTTCATGTCCTAGAGCAGGCCCCAGGGACAGAGAAGTAGTCTGATAATTAGGGTTTTTAATAACTTCCCTCTCCCTTGATTGCCACGCCCACTTGCTGAGGTGTCATCTCACTTCCTGCCCACCAGACATGGGTCATCTGGGAGGGACATGCTGCTGGGTAAGGCAGACAGCGTAACAACTATGTCCCAGGTAACAGGGCAGGGAACACAGCGGCAAATAAGACCCAAGTGGCCCCTTCCTCAAGAAACTCCAGGGCTACCTGTGTGAAGTCAGCATGGTAGTGTTTCTGAGCCATAGTTTATTTACTCACCTGTAAAATCAGGAAGTGTGTAGCCACCCCAAGACATCTGGAAGGTGTCCAGGTCTTGGTGGGCACTTGAAACCAGGTTAGATTACCGTGTCCTTTTGTACAGGGCCAATGCTCCAGGTTTGTTGGACACTGCAGCTGCTCCTGAGCCCCCTCCTTTCTTCCTTCTGACTCGACCTGATAAGGTTAGCTATTGTGGCTTTTATTTATTTTTATTTTTGGCCCATTTTTAAGTTCTTTCTGTCCTAAGTTCTTTACATTCATTATTTGATTGAATCTTTAAAAGAACCCCAAATATTATCATACCCATTTTAGAGATGAAAAAACCAAGGCATAGGCAAGTCAGGTAACTTTCCCAAGGTCACACAGCTAATGAGTGAATTAAGGACTTTAAGGTGACACTCAAAGACTGAGTTAAACTGCTTCAGTTAGGAGCAGGACTGAGGGAGGAAGCAGCCTGACCACACACAGACCCTGTAGTGGTATTTGGAGGGCCAATGTTTTATTTTGAAGAACTACACCAAAAGGTCAAAACAAGGACCAGGTTCAGGATGTTGATGAGTAGGTGAAAACCAAGCGAAATTGCACACAAACACCACTTAGCTTAAATAGCGCTGGCTAATTTATTTCTATCAATAAACTAAGCAGCAACTGAGAGTGAGAAAGAGCAGTTGGGAGGCACATGCTACCTTGTCTGGGACTAGCCAGTCTCCTCTCATGGCCTCGGTCACCACTCATTCTCAGCCAGCGCGTTTGCTGGTGGTGGTGTTCCTGTCTCAAAATTCTCTGCCCTGATCTGCACAAGGGGCTGGGGTCACCGAATGGTCAGTGCATGGTGGTCGGCTACTAGTTCATTGTGTTCCAGAGCGATCCAGGGAGTCCGTGTGTCACATGACCTGGGTGGCCAGGCTTGGCATGATTAAATGAGACGCTGATGTGAAACTTATTTGATGGTTAAAAGTATCAGGCCAACAAGCCACGCTGATGGAGGGATTGGGCATCATCTTTCTTGAAGAGACATAACCTGAAGATCAGAGGGGCTATCCTTGCTCAAGTTTACAGATGAGGCAAGTAGAAAGCAAACTTGAATCTGGGTCTTCCAACTCTTTGTCTCTCCCAACTAGGGCTGTATTCTGAAATTCTGGACTCCAGACTGGCCTGAAAACATGAATGCTTTTAAATGTATGGCTTTCTGTATAAAGAAGGTAGCTTTAGTGAAGAAGGGACGATATCGTGATTTCCCTTTTGTGTGTCGGAGCTGTGTGCATCCTACTCCTGACGCAGCTCTGCCAGTGTGGGGGCTTTGTTCTCACATGTAGGACGGTTCCTGGCACATGCCACGTGCTGGATACCTACCGGCCCACTGAATGAGTCACGGAACTTTGTCGTTTCCAATCAATACCTTGGCCTCTGAACCCAGGATTTCCAAACTAGTGTTGAAATAGCCTGGGGTCTCAGAAGAAACTTCTCAATTTCACAAAACCCTTTCCTAATGAGGGACATTGTAAACAGGAAACTTGGGAACATAGGCTGGTAGGAGGTGGTATAAAAGTAAAGATAGAAGTGAAACCAAGTTCAGAGAGGAAAGAAAAACAGTCAAGAACTAAATTTTGAAAAGATCTGTTTGTATGTTCACTTATTTATATTATACACCACTTTTTCTAGAAAGTATTTAAGATGACTAAAGTGCGCAGGAGAGGAAGCGGAGATGTGTGCAGTGGGGTATGGAGGAAAAGGCATGGATCGAAGATCCACAGATCCAAATCCTCTGCCTTTTCCTAGGGCTGTGAACTTAGGCCAGTTAATTCACCAGCCTGAGCCTCAATTTTCCCAACTGTAACATAGAGGTTGTCAAACATATATATATCTTTGACGCTATATATAAAGTGCCCATCAGGGTAGCTTCATGGCACACCATGGACCTCGAGTGATTGGAATCTATTATTATTGTTATTTTACCAAAAAGGAGGAGAGAGACGCATCCTCACCATCATCACCATCACCATCACCACCACCACCCTTATCATCATCACCATCATCATCATCATCATTATTATCATCATCGTCACTAATATTTATTGACTGCTCACTATGTGTTAAGCACTATTCTAAGTACTTTACAAACATTAACTCACTTAATCCTCACAACCTTGTAAGTAGAGACATGAGGAAAGAGATGCATAGATTGGTTAAGTAACTTGTCCAAGATCACACACCTGGGACGTGGCATCAGTTAAGCAAGGTGAAAGCTCCTGCCATCGTCAGGCTGTGCACACAACCTGAGCGTCGGGTCATCCTACACATGCTCCAGGATGTAACCAGATGACAAGACCAGTAGCCTTCCTGCTGCCGAGTGACAGACAGAATGTATGTGAAAGAATTCTAACCTGCAAAGCAATATTCAAACAGGAGGCTTTCCAGTGATGGCTCAGATAAAATATACCCTCGGCAAGCACTGTGCACTTCAGATTTTCCAAGCTCTCCTTCTTGCATAAAACTAGCCCCTTCCTCTCCCTGCTTGCTGAACAACGGGGAGCAGAGGAACCCCACTGATTTCCTATTTACTCCTTGTAGCCCATCATTCAATGTCCTCAGGCAGGCCAGTCATCTTGTCCCAACAACCGCAGATGAGATGCAGCAAACTTATACCCTTTGGCGCTTGTACTATTGGAAATAAACACACAGAGGAAATCTCTGCTTAAAATGCATGCAATGTTCCTTTACAATACACAGGCGCTTTCTAAGACAGCCATTTCACTTGGCGGTTGGGCGCACAGGGCTCCAAATTCAACAAGAGTGTTAGTGAATTGAACCAATTCATCTGCTTCGACCCAGTGTAAATGTATACACCAGTGCGGCCGTGAGTGTCTGTGTGCAGCCAGGGAGCATTTACACGGCAAGAGTTGGGCCTGAAGAGTTGGGATTGGATCCCTCCTCCCCACTTTGCCCCTGGTGCTCAGCAGATTCTTCCCTTCCTTGTTCAGAGGTGGAAATTCTCTGCACGGGATGAGCTCACAGCCTGAGTTTCTGGCCCCTGGCTGAGGAAACAACGGACCTCTTGTGATGTCCTTTTCCTTTGTGGTTTTGGGCCATCGCAACAAGTGTGGGTGACAGACCCTCACAAACTCAAGGAAGAACAGGCAAAAGGGGACAGCCTTAAATGCTCTTTGACCCAAGCACAGATCTGTCCTTTAGGAAAGGTGCCATCTGTAAGTGGAGAGATTTGGAAGCGAAACTATCAGTACATGAGCAAAATATCGTAGAGAATCACTCAACCTTTATCACTCTTCTTATCTTGTTACATCCCCATTTTATAAATGAGGAGGCTGAGGCACAGAGAGCTTACACCACTCTCCTCGAGTTGCACAGGTTGCAGTGGCAGATCTGAGATTCACATTTAGAGAGCCTAGCTCAACAGACCGTGTTCAAAATTGCTAGGGTTCCTCTCTGTTGCTTCATTATCTGGGACAGCACAGTCACTATTTCAGCTTTCCGGTGTCTGCTCTAAGAGCCAATTCTTCTTTGTGATAGGTGCGAACTTGGCCAAGTTCTTTCTGGGTCTCAGTTTCCTTGTCTGTAAAATGGGGTAACATTATCCATGTGACATATCCTGTAGCATCATAATGAGGAACAAAGGATATAGAAAATGTAATCAAAAGAAGTGTAGATTGTGAGGCGCAGTTAAGAATTATACATGGTTATAGTGCTTCTTGATTTATAATGTGTTTTACTCATGCTACTAAATCTTCATGCCAACCCTTTCATCCAAGTGTTATCAATCCCAATTCAAATATGAAGAAATTCATACTCAAGGAGAAAAAGTGACTTTCCTAAGGTCCAGGACTTAAACCAAGGTCTTCTGAATTCAAGCCCTAGAGTTTTCTATATGACTCTTTTATGCTAAGAGTTTACAGATTTCGGGGGGCATGGACAATATTGTGTTCTTTATTTTATTTATGTTACGTTATGTTATTTTTATTTTATTTTATTTTCAAGTCTCCCTAATCATTTAGCATAGCGACTTGAACATGGAAAGGATTTAGTTAATTTGTTTTTGACTGAATGAATCATGAGTGGATGGAGAAGAGGCTTAATTAACCAGAAACTTGGGGAAATGCAAGTCTGATTGAGTTTCTCACGAATCTAGAATCATCCTGGAACAAAGGCATTGAAAATATATCTACAAGGTTCCAGCTCACTCTCTGTCTTTCAGGAAAAGAAGTGTAACACACACGAGTGAATCTTCAATGGTTGCCTAAAAATCTTACAATGTCTCTTAGTCATGCAATTATGGAACTTCTAGAACTAGAATGCATCTCAGAAGTCATCTGATCCAACTTTCTGCTCAGTGGATAGATTCCCCCATCACTGTGAACTCAGTTGATGGCTGGAGACCCAGGCCAACCCATCCCCTCTATCACTTTTCACAGTTGAAATCAGATAATCTGGATTCAAGTATCAAACCATTTATAAGAAATACAACCTTGAGCAAGTTCTTTAAGTACTCTATGCCTCAGTTTCCTGATTTGTAAAAGCACACTTTAACTCTGCTTTTTTCTCTTACCCTCACACCTGGGAGATGCTCCCATAGCAATATATAGAGACCTGCATAATGCTTTTAACATACACATACACACACTAAATTATTTAATCAGTTCCCTACCAACATTGTCACTGCCTATTTTTTGCTATTGCAAACATTCTTATAATAAATACCCTTGAACAGAAAAAAAGTAGTACCTACTTCTTAGGTTGTTGTGACAAATAAATTGATTCACATAAAGCATTTAGAATGGTGCCTGGCACGTAATGAGCACTCTATAAATGCTAGCTATTATTACTTTAATTTTTGTTAACTGAATAATTGGAATAACTGGAAGAGGAAATAAAGTGAGAAAACATGAAGCCCATTAAGGGAATGTATCGGTTCTGACTAAGTTTAGCTGTGAGCAATGGTTGTCAATGAGGTAGAAGTTTATTTACATCTTACATTCAGGATGTTTGGAGGTGGTCCGTCCTGGGCTACAACGACACTCCATGGCATCAGGGATTCAGGCATCTTTAATCTGAATCCTCCATTACGTGTGGCTTCTCTTGGTTATCTCATGGTCCCCATTGGCTGCTGGAGCTCTAGCCATTATCACTACATTCCAGCCAGTGGGAAGGAAAAAGCCTGGGGGGAAGGTCAGGGAAAAAGGGCACAACTTTGCTTTTTAAACCACCCCCAGCCAGCTACACATAGCACTTTAACCCTATTGGCCAGGGCTGAGTTACATGGTCATACAACTGCAAGGAAGGCTGGGAAGTATAGTCTTTCATCTGGCAGCCAGGTGACCCACAAAAGTCATGGATCTAAGTGCTGTGGAAGAAGGGGAGAATAGGTATTGGGGGACAATCTGTAATCATTGCTACAGGGAGTTTGGGGAATTTGGGGAAAGGCAGTTCTGACACCTTTGCTTTGAGAAAGAGGAGTCTTTTGGTCCAAGCTAAGATTTTGGGATCCACGCCTCAATGATTTTCATTAAAACCACCTCCTTCTCCCCAATCCATGGCCTCTCTGAGTCCTGGTCCAGCAGGGCACTATAGCAGGGTAGAGACTTCCCCTCCCTGTGGTGGGGGGTGCATGCTCTGCTGGCTTAGCTCTCGGATTTACTTGGCAGTAGTCTGAGATGTGCCTGTGAAGATCTGTGCATCATGTGTGGCTTGTGGAATCAGCTTGCATGACTTATGTTGTCAGAGATGAGCTGGATCCCAGGTCAGACCTTGCAAGTTTTAGCTGCTTTTCTTCTATAGAGAAAACCATCCCTGATAGGATCTCTCTAGGGCTCTTCTTCCCACCGTGCAGTGTAGACTTCCCAGTTACTTAAAACATCTGGTAAGTCACCTTCTCTCTGATTGGGACCTCTCTGTATTCATTAGAGGGCTTCCTCTTATTCTGGACCCGATCACTCCTCGTTCCAAGTGTTCACCATCTAAAGGAGACCCACCTGCAGCAGGACTTGTGTCTGGATGCACGATAAGTAATTTCTGGAAATCAAAGCAACCTTGGGAGCAATTATTCTCCCTCCATGGAGGATTATCTCTCTTTTTCTCTCCATGTCTGCCTCTTTCCCTCATTCCTTCTATTTGGAAATGCCACGTAACTTGGGGCAGGTGTATTGGCCACCTCGTGACCCACTTCCTCAGGCAGAGACCTCAGAGAGGACAGGATGTAATTGGGAGTGAAAGATGGCCTTAGACAAAGGGTAGGAGTGAGAGAGATTGCTGCAGTCATGGACTCCAGTGAGGGCCCTTTTGTTTTTCCAAGGAGCTGACCACATTTGTGTGAGGGTATCTCCTGTCTGCGGCCAAATGGCGGCATAGATGGGGTTGGTCTCAACACCCTCCAGCTCCACTTCATAAACCTTCTGCTTCCTCCTGGGCTCCCCTAAACCCAGCTACTTCATGCTCTGCCCATCTTCATCTCTCTCAAGCGCCTAACAGTTTTCCATTCTTTAAATGTTTCTTAGCTACTCCGTTACTAACTTCTCCATCTTAGCGTTTTCACTAACTTCCACTTAGCACTTTTAGGGAACTGGGCTAGAGATGAATAAGTCTCTACAAGAAGTGTTGACTGACTAACCAAGCTTGGAGAAACAATGTGATTTGGGGTAGTAAGATAAATGTTAGGAATTTTTTAAAAATCATTAATGTTTTCGTCAAGAGTTTGGTGATCAACCCACCCAAGATTATACAGATAGTAAATTGCGGAGGTGGGGTTCAAACCCAGATTCTCTGCTGATCACCATCCCCGGCCCCAAGGGGGATTTCAGAAAGGTTAACAGGGTGACATTTGGGGGCAGATGGGTCTTTCAAGATAGGTCTTGCCCCTCTCTCACAGACTGGCTCTGCTCTCCTAGCTTGGACCTGGGCTCAGGGAGTGGGCCTCCAGAATAAACTAAATATATGAGAGCTTGGGTTCACAGTTCCACTTGAATCTAGCTGGGAGGAAACTTGACCAGGAATCACAGAACTCTGGAGGTGAACCAGAGGCAAGTTTTTGCAGGAGGAATTGGAATGAGGCTGGGGCAACCTTTCCACCTCTTTCTTCTCCTCGACTCAACCTGAGAGTACGTCAAATAATGTGGTTTCAGCTCCGCTTAGCTTCTTTCAACCTGAAAGTCAAAGCTTCTCTCCAAGGGAGGGAAACCTGCATGAACTGAAACTGAAATAAGTTAACTCAAAGCCCTGTGAACTGAAACTGTTGAATTTCACACAGCTCCAGTTCATTTTTCTCTTCTCCCATCCACCCCCACATCCCCAAATCATATTCATTCAGGGAACAAGTCAGATTTAGATGTTTTTCCAATTGCCAGGCTCACAAACCCATCCACAAACCAAAGTTATATTCTATGGTTATAAGTTGGCTAAAAGCGGCAAGGAATTATGCTTGGCTCGTCTACCCCTGGGTTTGACACATTGGGCTAATCAAAAGGATCATTCCATTCAGGGTAGAAAGCTCTCTGCGTGGAGGGCTGGACCAATTCCCAGGACACCTGGGCTATTGGAAGGGCTTTCGGGGATGGCAAGCAAATGTCTTCTTTCCTTCCTGCCCTCTCCCAATAGTCTCTTCCCTCCCACAAAAGGACTTGAATATCAGATTTACCCAAGGATAGCTGTTCAGAGGGCCTGACCCTGATGCAACTAAAGGAAGTGGATGAGAGAAGCTGGGCTCACCTAACGCTGGAAAAACCAGTGGGTGACTATGGAATGTGATTTGGATATTTCCACGTGGGGGATGCCTCCAAAATGTCATCCCCATAGTTCAAAATGCCCACCACTGGGGTCCTAAAGGGGGTCATCAACTCCAGGAAGTGAATTGAATATAGAAAGCCTGCTGATAGCATAGCAATTCTGTCTCCACTGGGCAAATTGGATAGAAAGAAATAATTTTACAGGACAGGAAAATGTGCCAAGGAGAAATTCCTTTGTCACTTGGGTGGGTTTCTTTACCACTTTGTACTTTACTTGAGTCCTCAACTCATGGGGCAAGAGAAGGGACCTGAGGGGATGAAGGGAGCCAAATGGAATGGAAATGACTATTTAATTGTGTCTATTTTGCAAAGATGCTATCATGTATGGGGTCTCAATTCATTTTCTCATTATGTGTTTACCAATGGCTGTTCTGAAACCAGAGACAAGCCCACGGTCAACTGTTTAGGAAGTAGCTGAGCTGGGATTCAAACTCCCATCTCTGACTCCTTCCATAACTGCAATGCTTTCTTTCTAAAGGAAGGGATTTTCAAGATCGCCCAGGACAATCTGCCCATTTTATTTAAGAGCAAACTAAGGCCAGAAAAGTAAACAACTCACCTACAATCATACAGCTAGGTGGTGTCAGAGCAGGGGAAGACCATGTTTGTTGATTCCTAGACCACGATTCTTTCGACTACACCACACAATTGCATCAAGGAGAACCAAAAAGTCCTTTGCAAAGGCCAGTTAAAAATACCAGAGTATGACTATAGGGCAGAGAGAAGAGTGAGTTATATTTTAGACATTATCAGGGGAAATTATATATGAGCCTTCTTGCCACAAGTTTTCATTATTTCATAAGCAGAATATTTCTTACTGTTGCAAAAATAAACCTAGCATAGCAAATGCTGGAATACTTTGTGAATAGATTCTCTATAGGTATGGAATAAAAATACCACGGTCCAGGTGATTGTAATGTGTCGCCAGAGCTTAGAACCACCGCTAAAACTCAATGTGAGTCCTTTTATTAACTTCTTTACCTTTAAACTCACCAAACTAAATAAAAGTGTTTTTAAATTAACTTAATTATCATAAGTTGTGATATTAAGGCTGTGAATTAAGATCCTGGCTTTGTTGGGTGCCATTTGCAGAATTTCAGTAGACCCACTGGATTGCAGATGGTAGATGTTTCTCCTTGTCTGGAACCCACGTTATATTTAATGTAGGCGTAATTCAGAGTACATTACCGTGAAAGAAGGAATTCTACTATACGTGCCCTTCTGACCCTGAGATTATATGATTTAATGTGTATTATGTCACACACCCACCTATATTTATACATAAAATATAGATATCTGTGTACGACTTAACTGAAATGATTGTAAGTTTTTTTTTATTTCTTTGTCAGAGTCAATGATTTTGAAGAAAAGTGACATTATTTCTGGGGAGAGATTTCTTGCCTCTTCCACCGCCTTGGTGAAAATCTGGCTCGGAACAATACGTCTTCTGTGAAACGTATTGCACAGAAAGTTGTGGAAATAAATCTTCCCTCTCACCACTCGAGCTGAAGTCAAACCGAGTAGAGCACAGAGGCTTTGGAAGGATTGACGCTCTAAGGAAGAAAGAAGAGTGCCCCGAAGCGGAAGGGGTTGGTGGGGGGGAGGCCCGTAATAGACTTCCCTTCTGGCAACTATTGTGTGGCACTGCGAGGGTAGGAGTTAAGGCAAAAAAAGAATAGAAAGCCCCCCTTAATAAATCTTTGGCTCTCACCTTTCACGCCTCTTTAGTGGGGAGTCAACAGCATGAAAGGGGACGTGGGGCTCTACTTGCTTAACGCCCAGCTTTACAGATGAGAGAAACCCCACAGGCGAACTGGAGCCAGCCACATCCCAACTCCAACTCCACGAGCAGTCACAGGCAGAGTTCTAGCTGGTGGGCCGCCGTGGGGGCCCAGCTGACTGGGGGCAGGATCTTAAATGGGGGGTCTCTAAGACCCCCCACAGTCTCCAGCCACTCACATTCATTCTGATGAAGCTGCTTGTTTTCAACTGTTAGGGCTAGAAATCTGGGGGAAGAGCCAGCTGGGTGGATCTATGTCCTTTGTGAGTTAAGATCGTAAATAACATTTATTCTATTTAATTAATTTTAGTCACCTTCTCCACGGGGCCTGCCCGCATCACCTTGTTAAATTGCACCTGACCGCCCCGCCCCGGCTTACCTCTCCCTTTTTGCCATAGCCTGTGTCACTTTCGCACACGTGGATTCATTGGCTTATTTATTATGTTTATTTCTCCCTGCTCATGGTAAGGTCCTGGTGGCCAGGATCTTTTGTTTTGTTCGCAGATGTCCCCAAACCTCTAGTATAGAAGGTGCACAGTAGGTGCTTTGTCAATATTTGTGGACTCAAGAATGAACCAAAGCCCTCACTGTGTGACAGGCACTGCGCTGAGTTCTTTCACGGTGATTCATGGAATCCTGAAAACACCTCCTCAGGGCACGTTCTGTTACTGTCCCCACCTCATACATGAAGAAACCAAGGCTAATGAATTCAACCGATTGCCAGAAGCTGTCTGAGCAGCTTGATGAGTTAGTTCCCCAAAGGTCACTGGCAAAGCCACAGTTGCCCCCAGCTCCCTGTTCCCGCCCCTTCTGTGGTAAAGGCTGGGCTTCCAGAAATTTCTTTGAAGGAGAAGCCCTGTACTCTGTGGTTCTTGAGGCACTTTCTGGCCTTGCTGTGGGTTCCTGCAACCTGATGTTCCAAACAGAGGCATTTGCTAATTTCCTGAAGAAAGCTCCAGGAAGTCTTGTACTCGGGTAAAAGCTGTTCACGGTAGGTGAGAAAAAGGGAAGTTTTCAGACCACCACGCACTCGGAGGTTTCATTTTCAGTGTTGTGTGGAGCTGACAAATAAACCTATCTGAGTTGGCTCTCCTTCGCCTCCCGCCTCACCCCTTCCTCTCCTCTTTTCCAGATTCATGTGAATGTTTTGGTTAACTTTATCCCCGCCTGTGTTATTGTTGTTACACCACATATTAACGTGGTGCTTCTGTAGCCGAGAGGAGTATGGTTGAGTTACAGTAACAAGCTACAAGCTGAAGGAAAGTGCTGTGGTTTTTGGCTGGTCCAGTCCCAGATATACACCCGCACATCTGGACAGGAGATCATGTGACAGCTTGAAAAGCCAGAAACATATCCTGGATACCATAAAAAAATGGGTTCTGTTAAATTAAAAAGGCTTTAAATACTGGGTCAGCTGGTTTGAGGGTCTTTATTTCTCTCTCTCCTTTTTCATTGTTCTGGAATGTGTTGTAAGATTTGTGATTGCTGAAGACTTAATTCAATATTGCGAACCCATCATACTGTGAATTTGTTTGCAAATTTTTCTGAGGTTCAGCCAGCCCTTCTCCACTTTCGTAACTTCAGGCATGGCTGGTCGATTTTGGGATCAGGACTTGGTATCCTGGTAAAAAAAAAAAAAAACACTCTAGAAAAAAAAAATAATCTCTCTTCTTTACCACTTGCCAGCCCCTTCCTCAGATCCCTCCCAAGAAAAGCTTTAAAACCCCTGGCCTGTCTCCCTTTACAATCTTTAAGACAGATCCTGGAGGGTAATCAGCTATGAAACATTACTGGTGAAGAGAAATGTCACAGTTCTCTTTGGATAGAATCCAGAACAGATTGGAAATAAAAAGTTTCTTGAGATGAACGGATGTTAAACACCAAAGTATGGTCAAGACTCTATTCCTGCAACTCAGGAAAAAATACATCTATTTTCTTTTTCTTACGCAAATAAAACATTCTTGTGTTGCCCGCTGGACATATCTTTCTCCTTGACTTACCAAGATTGCAGAAACCAGGATTAAACAAGGCACCCATTCCAAAACCAAAAATC
Source organism: Ceratotherium simum simum (assembly GCF_057802395.1). Classification (NCBI taxonomy): domain Eukaryota; kingdom Metazoa; phylum Chordata; class Mammalia; order Perissodactyla; family Rhinocerotidae; genus Ceratotherium; species Ceratotherium simum. The sequence continues at coordinate 45,971,391 of NC_141912.1, forward strand.
TGTTTTCTCAAACTATCAAAGAATGAATAACTTTGGAAGTGAGCATGTGATAAAAAGACAAGATAGGAAAATTGTGCCTCCTTTCTTTTTTAGGAATAAACAGCCAGTTAGGCAGAGTGTTCTCTGTTGGCATTTGTATCATCTGCTGGTGATGGTTCATCTTTCAACTTAGGAAAAAGTAACAGAAACAGTATTGGTAAAATACCGCCAGCTTTGGGTTTTCAAAAATATGTGAAATTATCTTATTTTAATATATTCATTAGTTCAGTGCTTCTCTTCCCAGCATTAGACTGTCAGCTTCCTGTGAGCAAAGATCTTGTCTTACTCACTGTTGAGTCCTCAGCGCCTAGAACAAGGTCTCACCAGCGTGCTGCCCAGCTTTGAGTTGGGTGTCTGTGTGCCCCTCCACATGCACTCTGTACCCTTCTCCGCCTTGCTCTGTGCCTCGGAGCTGACTTATATGAGCTGTGTCAATGGGCTCCGTGATGGTTAAGTTTATGTATCAAGTATATGTGATGGTTAAGTTTACGTTGATTGGGCCTGGGGTTGACCAGATAGCTGGTAAAACATTTTTTCTGGGGGTGTCTCTGAGGGTGCTTCTGGAAGAGATTAGCATTTGATTCAGTAGACTGAGTAAAGAGATCCACTCTCACCAATGAGGGTGGGCATCATCCAATCCATTTGGGGCCCTAATGGAACAAAAAGGCCGAAGAAGGATGAATTCTCTCTCTCTATTCTTAAGCTGGGACGTCCATCTCTTCCTGCCCTCAGACATCGGAGCTTCTGGTTCTCAGGTCTTTGGATTCCAAGATTTACACCAGCAGCCCCCAGTTCTCAGGCCTTATACCACCGACTTTCTGGTGCTCCAGGTTGCAGATGGCAGATTGTGGGACTTCTTGAACTCTATAGCTGCATGAGCCAATTCCTATAATAAATCTCCTCATATACATCTCTATATATCTCTTGGTTCTGTTTCTCTGGAGAAACTTGCCTGACACAGGCTCTCTGGCCCTCTAGCCTACCTTTGGATATAGATGTGGGTAGCAGGGTACATCAGCCTACAGGCTGACTGAGTCCCTTGACTGTATCCACAGCTCCTCTCAGGCCCAGGGATGGTAATGGCCCCCTCCTTCTGATCCCGGGGCACTGCACTATTCCTTGTAATAGTATCTTCATTAAATTCATAAAATGACTCCATTTGAAGCTATCTGTTTCCTCCATTATCTATATCCTGCTGGGGTCCTGACTGACGAAATTAAGATTTACTGAATGAACAAATGAATGAGGCTTCACTGTGTTGACCCATGCTTCGGATAATTGCAAGAAGTCGGTTCCACAGCCATTTCCTCCCATATTTGGTTCTTTAGAGATGTGGTTGTCACCATTATTTCAAGGCTCCAAGGACGTGCTGAAGTTGTTTTTCTCCAGTGACAACCCACAATCTGCTCCAACCCCACCCTTACTTGGTTTCTCTTGTGATCAAAGATACGAAAAAACAAAGCAGTTTGCCGCCTTTAAAAAAGTCCATTATTGAATCACCTACCTGTTTGTCCTTTCATTAATTCACGTATTTATTCGGCATTCCATAGCAATGTAATAAGCATCTACTATGTGCCATGCATTTAGGGATGGCAATTTTATTTCATCTTGAATGCCACCTAGGAGATTCCTAGAGCGCGGCATTCCAGAGAATTCTGAAGCAGTCTGAGATCAGTGGGAAAATGTGCCAAGATTAATTAGTACTTCTGCCATGGACAGAGGAGTAGAAGCACATACGACCAGTATTTGCCATCCCTGTGTTAGATGTCACTGAGTGAGGAAAACGGTAAAATGAAAAAATTCTAGTAACAGGATTATTTTTGCTGCTTCATGTTAAAATTGCATGCTTGCTCAAGAGTTTCTGATATAAAATAACTACCACTCCTCAGACACACCCAAATGGTCATTTGATTGTACAAAAGTAGCACTGCCCTGATTTTCATTATTTACATTCTAGTTTGTATTTGCTGGGTTATAAACACAAATTAAATGGAAAATTTTAAATCTAACTTTCCTAAAATGTAAATCACGGACTGCAATGACTAGACAGTCCCCAACCTTAATTAAAATGAAGGTTAGCTAGCTGGTTTTTATCACTTTTGGATAACTTGTCACAACCATCACCCAAAGGTCAAAGGCATCCTTTCTGAAAAGCTTTTCTCTCCAGACCTCTCTTTCTGGATTTTCTGAATGAGGGAACACACATGAGGAAAGTAACTGTCCTTAGCTTTCCATTCTTGATTACAGTCAACATTGGTTCTATATCCACCTCAACCTGTGACACTGGATTTGACACCAGATTTCCTTGAATTGAACTTCCTGCGTCCCGGGCACGCACTCCTCTGGGGTCAGGTTTCCTGACAGCCCTCATTTGGCACCTAATCCTCTTTTTGAACCCTGTTTCTTTTCTACTACCGAGCTCAGCAGTTCTGAGCCTTCTTCTGACAGGAGGGGATTACATACTAAGAGCTAAGATTTATTGAGCACTTATACTGTGCCAGGCTGTGTACTAAATGTATTTTACTAAATGCGTACACATTTGGTGCTAAATTAGTACACTAAAGGTGTAATAAATGCTTTCTATCAGGGATCAGCAAAGCTCTTTCTGTAAAGGGCCAGAAAGCAAACATTTTCAGCTTTGCAGGCCATATGCTCTCTGGTGCAGTTACTCAACTTCACCACTGTAGTGTGAAAATAGCCACAGACAATGTGTAAACAAATGGGGATGGCTGTGTTCCAATACAACTTTATTTACAAAAAGGGGCAGTGGGTTCAATTTGGCCTCCAGACTGTAGTCTGCCACCCTTGCTTTATATGAAGTGCCTCATTTAATTTGTGTAAAAATCTCAGGTGGTAGGTACTGGTTAACTAGATTAAGACGTGAAATACGATGTACTAGAGCCAGAATTCAAACTCAGTCTAGTGGCCCCATTTTTAAACCACCCTTCTTCTGAGTTTTGGAAAGTACCAAACATTGATCCACTTCTCCCTGCGCAGGGGCCTCCTGGGACTCCCAGCGTCCCAGCCTGAGTCCTACCAGCTCTCTCCTTCCTCTCTTTCCCTCTCTCAAAAAGGTCACCCTTCTCGGGCATTCATTTCCTCTGAACTCACTGTCTGTCCTTAGCATTAGGTTTGGCATCAACCCCAGCAACTCCTAAATCCTCTTATAGTCTGAGTATTAAGTCCTCTGCCAGACTGGGGTTTCTCTCAGTCTACATACAATTGGGATGAAATCACGGGATGAAACCAAAGAGCTCACATTTGAACAATGCCTGTTCAATAAATATGTTGACTATCTCGTGGTTTTGAGTTCGACCCTTTAGTTCCACTGTTATTTGCCATGTGACCCTAGGCGTATCAAAATTGCTTGGTTTCTTATCTATCAATGGTGATTAAAAAAAAAAACAACCCGTAAGTTTGTTGTGAGGACTTGCCAATAAAAGCATTAGGCAGCCATGGAGATAAGGAGTGAGGGGATGCCAAGCCAGACCTTACTGTTTTCCTTTTCATTTCCTTGTTTTGAGGGATGGCTGTAAAAGCACCTTACTCACTGTGAGTTAGTGGTGTGTACTTGCGTCTGGTGGCCCTTCTGTCCCAGGTGAATGGGTGGAAAGCTGCAGTAACGTGTCTTCATCTCATGCTCTGGGTACAGAGCCCAGCACAGGGTGAGTGGGAGGAGCACCACGTTCAAGCTTCAGGCCTTGTCATCTGTGCTGAGTGAAACTCCAGCAGAGGGTGGGTCCATGGATCCACCCACTCATTGGGCCAATGTTTATTTCATGCCAGCTCTGTGCCAGGCATGACACTGGGCCTGGAGAATGTGGTGGTGAACAACACAGACTAGGTCTCCCATTCTAATGAGAGTCACAGACACTCAACCACTTCTCACTGAGTGATAAGTGCTGTGAAGCAAACAGGTGCCAGGAAAGCTTATGACAAAGAAGGACCCCAAACTGAGGGGAGGAGAGCTCAGGGAGCTCCTACCTAGAATATGCCTTCACTCTCCTCCACCCACGCACCCTGGCTGTGTGAAGGACCTGAGGACAGAGGAAGTTGGGGGTTCTGAGGAAATGAGCTCAGAGTGCTTAGGGTCTTGGGGGTATGAGTTGAGGCTGGAGAGACAGGTAGAGGCCAGAAGAGGTGGTGCTTTGTAGGTGATGGGAAGGAGTATTGATTTTATCCCAAAGATAATAGGAAGCTATTAAAAGGTGATAAACCAGGAATGATGAGATCATGGATGGGCTAAGAACATGCAGGACCAAAAAGATATTGATTGGTCTTAAAGATTTTGAGGTAAAAATTTGGCCCCGACCAACTTTCTTATCCTTGCTCACTATTTCCTTACATTCTCCAACCCTTCTCTCTAACAGATGGGTCTTCTCTATATCCCTCGAACCCCCACTCCATTGCCACACCTATGGCAATCCCCTACTCCCCATAAGAAAGTTCTCTCTGTTCCTCAGTACTTACCTAAGTCCTGCCTTCCTTTAGGACCAGCCAGTGTCTCATCTCTTCCGTGAAGACTTCCATGAAGGGTGGCCCTTCATCAAATTACAAACTGTAGTCAACACTATAGGCAAACAAGAAGGAGAAGGCCAAAGTTCTCCTAACTGCTTACCTAAGTTTCATCCCCTAAAGTCCTTGCCAAAAATCTCAGCTCTAGGTCTTCTCTCCAAAACACGTATTTTTTTCTCAACAAGAAATTGTCTACAGGCCATTAAATACTACCCTTGCTCATCCAAATGCTACCCATCTTTCACCAGGGACCTCAGAATCACTTCTCACAGGAATCCTCCCTGACCACTGCTGCGGGAAGAGACTTTGATCCATCCCTCCTCTCAAGTATCACCCACTTGTTGGTTATTGTTAATTAATAAGACAAAGTAAACAAAACAAACAGAGCTTTGTCTGCATATCCACCATGCTTCCTAACTTGACGTAAAGTTTTTCAAGGGCAGAGACCATGCCTTGTGACTCTTTCTATATTCCTCCTCACTGACGGAGCATCCTGAAGATGTTCAATAAATACACATTTCTTGATATTTCTTGATATTTTGATCTGAGGTCACATGCTCATTTGCATGCCTGGCTTTGTGGAAGATGAGAGCTTCTAACATTGTCCCTTGAAATCCTTCTCCCACCCTGTTGTCAGAGAGATTGTCCTAAAACTTACCTCTGTGTGATTTCCCTTCTTACAGCCATCCCCCTGACTCCTTCTTGGTCATGTAATAAAATCTGAGCTACTTAGAACAGACCTTTCCTGCACCTCTAGCTGTGTTTTAGTTTTCTGCTGTTGTGTAACAAATTACCATGAACTTAGATACTTGAAACAACTCATATTTATTGTTTCACAGTTTCTATGTGGCAAGAGTCTGGGTATGACTTAGCTTGGCTCTCTGCTTCAAAGTCTCAACCAAGCTGAAGTTAAGCTATCAGCTGTGGCTGTGGTCTCATCAGAGATTCAACTGTGGAAGAATTTATCTCTAAGCTCACTCTGATGATTAGCAGAATTTATTTCCTTGTGGTTGCAGGACTGAGGCCACCTTTGGCTACTAGAGGCCTCCTGCAGTTTCTTGACACGTGGGCTTCCACTTACTTCCTGGCAACTTACTTTCTCATAGCCAGCAAAGGAAGGAGAGACCCCAGGGCGAGTCTGCTAGGAGTCTTATGTAATGGAATAGAATCACTGCCATCAATTTTGCCATATTTTATTGGTTAGAAGTAAGTCATAGGCCATTTCTATTCCCAAAGGGAAAGGGTCATAGAAGGGTATGAACCTTGGAGGTGGGCATCTAGGCTCTGTCTGCCACAGACTGCATCTCCTGCCACTGCTTCTGAAAAGCGGATTCTGGCGATACCAGATGTTTCTACTTCTGTAAACATACCACATCCTTTTACATCTCTAGGAATTTACACATGCATTTGTATCTGACTGAAAAGTCCTTCCCTATTTCATCTTCTCCAGTAATTCTTCTTGAATGACTTCTACCTTAGAAAATTTAATCATTCCCTTTCCTGTGATACCTCTTTTCTCTGGACCCATGTCTGTGGTCATGCTCATCAGGCAGAGAGGTAACTTACCTGTAGATCTCTGCTGCATTAGACTGTAATTTCTTTGAGTTTGGGAATATGTGTTCTTCATTTTTCTATCTCCAGTGCTCAGATCTAACATTTGATTAATCAACCTGGAGAATGTGTGAAAGGTGGCTTACTTAACGGAAAATGGTCATTGATCTAAAATGGAGGTCTGCAACCTTCTCTTACCCCATAAATTTTGAAAATTTATTTACCCTTTCAGATATTTTTTAGTTGATATCTATACTGGTCGGTTCTTGTTAGGTTATGCTGCTATAACAAACATACTCCAAATCTTCGTGGCTTATAAGAGCAGTCTTATTTCTTGCTTACTTGATACCTTGGTGGCAGGTTGTCTACGGCTCTGTTCCGTATGTCTTCTTCCTTCTAGGATCTGGGCTGAAGCAGCACCTGTGTTTTGGACATGCCATTCCTGTAGCAGCTGGAAAAGAGAGTTCTGGCTGAACCATGTGGTGACTCTTAAAGCTTCTGTGCAGCTATGGCGTCCATCGCTTCTGCTCACATCCCATGAGCCAAAGCATGTCACGTGGCCAAGGCTGACTCAAATATATTCCTCTTATAAGAATGAGGCAGCAAACAAGGGAAACGAACATACAGTCTACCACAACATCTACAATTTTTTTTTTAATTTTTTTTATTGATGTTTTAATGGTTTCTAACATTGTGAAATTTTGGGTTGTACATTTTTGTTTGTCCATCACCACATATATGACTCCCTTCACCCCTTGTGCCCACCCCCCACCCCCACTGCCCTGGTAACCACAGTCCAGTTTTCTCTGTCCATGTGTTGGTTTATATTCCACATATGAGTGAGATCATACAGTGTTTGTCTTTCTCTTTCTGGCTTATTTCACTTAACATAATACACTCCAGGCCCATCCATGTTGTTGCAAATGGGACGATTTTGTCTTTTTTTATGGCTGAGTAGTATTCCATTGTATATATATACCACATTTTCTTAATCCAATCGTCAGTCGAGGGACACTTAGGTTGCTTCCACTTCTTGGCTATGGTGAATAATGCTGCAATGAACATAGGGGTGCATAAGCCTCTTTGGATTGTTGATTTCAGGTGCCTTGGATAGATTCCCAGTAGTGGGATGGCTGGATCATAGGGCATCTCTATTTTTAATTCTTTGAGGAATCTCCATACCGTTTTCCTTAGAGGCTGCACCAATTTGCATTCCCACCAGCTGTGTATGAGGGTTCCTGTTTCTCCACATCCTCTCCAACAATTGTTGTTTTTTATCTTGGTGATTATAGCCATTCTAACAGGCGTGAGGTGGTATCTTAGTGTTGTTTTGATTTGCATTTCCCTGATGATTAGTGATGTTGAGCATCTTTTCATGTGCCTATTGGCCATCTGTATATCTTCCTTGGAGAAGTGTCTGTTCATTTCCTCTGCCCATTTTTTGATCGGGTTGTTTTTTTGTTGTTCAATTGTGTGAGTTCTTTATATATTATGGAGATCAACCCCTTGTCAGATGTATGTTTTGCAAATATTCTCTCCCAGCTGGTTGGTTGTTTGTTCATCTTGATTCTGGTTTCATTTGTCTTATAAAAGCTCTTTAATCTGATAAAGTCCCACTTGTTTATTTTTTCTTTAGTTTCCCTAGTCTGGGTAGGCATGTCATCCGAAAATATTCCTTTAAAACCAATGTCAAATAGTGTGTTGCCTATATTTTCTTCTATGAGTTTTATAGTTTCAGGTCTCACCTTCAGGTCTTTGATCCATTTTGAGTTAATTTTTGTGAATGGCGATAGCACATGGTCCACTTTCATTCTTTTGCATGTGGCTGTCCAGTTTTCCCAACACCATTTATTGAAGAGACTTTCCTTTCTCCATTGCATGTTCTTAGCACCTTTGTCGAAAATTAGCTGTCCGTATATGTGTGGTTTTATTTCTGGGCTTTCAATTCTGTTCCATTGATCTGTGTGTCTGTTTTTGTACCAGTACCATGCTGTTTTGATTACTATTGCTTTGTAGTATGTTTTGAAGTCAGGAATTGTGATGCCTCCTGCTTTGTTCTTTTTTCTTAGGATTTCTTTAGCTATTCGGGGTCTTTTGTTGCCCCATATAAATTTTAGTATTCTTTTTTCTATTTCTGTGAAGAATGTCATTGGGATTCTGATTGGGATTGCATTGAATCTGTAGATTGCTTTAGGTAATATAGACATTTTAACTATGTTTATTCTTCCAATCCACGTGCATGGGATATCTTTCCATTTCTTTATGTCATCATGGATTTCCCTCAATAATGTCTTGTAGTTCTCATTGTATAGGTCCTTCACCTCCTTGGTAAGATTTATTCCTAGGTATTTTATTCTTTTTGAAGCAATTGTAAATGGTATTATCTTTTTGAGCTCTCTTTCTGTTAGTTCATTATTAGCATATAGAAATGCAACTGATTTTTGTAGATTGATTTTGTACCCTGCAACTTTGCTGTAGTTGTTGATTGTTTCTAATAGTTTTCCAACAGATTCTTTAGGGTTTTCTACATATACAATCATGTCATCTGCAAATAGTGAGAGTTTCACTTCTTCGTTACCTATTTGGATTCCTTTTATTCCTTTTTCTTGCCTAATTGCTCTGGCCAAAACCTCCAGTACTATGTTGAACAGGAGTGGTGAGAGTGGGCAGCCCTGCCTCGTTGCTGTTCTCAGAGGAATGGCTTTCAGTCTTTCCCCATTGAGTATGATGTTAGCTGTGGGTTTGTCATATATGGCCTTTGTTATGTTGAGGTACTTTCCTTCTATTCCCATTTTATTGAGAGTTTTTATCATAAATGGATGTTGTATCTTGTCAAATGCCTTCTCTGCGTCTATTGAGATGATCATGTGGTTTTTATTCTTTGTTTTGTTGATGTGATGTATCACGTTGATTGATTTGCGGATGTTGAACCATCCCTGCGTCCCTGGTATAAATCCCACTTGATCATGGTGTATGATCTTTTTAATGTATTGTTGTATTCGGTTTGCCAATATTTTGTTGAGGATTTTTGCATCAACGTTCATCAGCGATATTGGCCTGTAATTTTCTTTCTTTGTATTGTCTTTGTCTGGTTTTGGTATCAGGGTGATGTTGGCCTCATAGAATGATTTAGGAAGTGTTCCATCTTCCTCTATTTTTTGGAATAGTTTGAGGAGGATGGGTATTAAATCTTCTTTGAATGTTTGGTAAAATTCACTGGAGAAGCCATCTGGTCCTGGACTTTTATTTTTTGGGAGGTTTTTGATTACTATTTCAATCTCTTTACTTGTTATTGGTCTATTCAGATTCTCCATTTCTTCTTGGTTCAATTTTGGGAGGTTGTATAAGTCTAAGAATTTATCCATTTCTTCTAGATTGTCCAATTTGTTGGCATATAATTTCTCATAGTATTCTCTTATAATCCTCTAACATCTACAATTTTTAATCATAAGTTTAATAATTGCAAATGTTCTAATTTCTGGCATATTGTGTATGTGCTTTAAATATATCTTTTGTCAAAACTTTAGAGCTCATTCAGTTTGTGAAAATTTCCAGTCATAAAAAACCCCCTTGGCAAAGGTGGTTCACATGTTTAGATAAATCAGTCAGATCAGCCTTATTTTTTGTCAGAAAAAAATCTGACTTAAAATTTCAATTCAAATACACTTGTTGATATGTTCCTATGGCAACTATTCATTTCTAATTCATAGATAGCTGGATAGTCACACAGTTAAAAGCACAGAGCTCTGCCATTAATTGGTGTCCTGGAAGTAATAAGGTTCTGCTCCTTCTAAAGTCCTATTGCTTTGCTGTCAAGGAGTTCCTTTTGGAACAAGGCGTTATTGAATTGTCCTCTTGTTTGGGCCCCGAGGTTTTGACTCACCAAGGTAATGCCCCAAAGCAAGACTTGAATGGGCAAGAAATAAACCATATTTTGTCAAGTAGGAAAATGGTGCCTGTGAAAGGGGAAGTGAAAAGCAGACATGGCAGACTGGAGGTGCTGGTTTTAAGAGCATTTATGGATGTTGAGGATCTGGAACATGATTCTCTTAAACTAGTCATGCCTGTGCACCCCCTGGGAATTCTTTGGGCCCCATAGGAGTACACACACCCAGTTTGAACATTGCTTCTGTAAGACTTGGGATGCTCTAGGTGTGGGTAAAGGTGAAATGAATGGAAGGACCTCAATGAAAAAAAGAACGAGAAAGAAGAAAGTGGAATAAAAAGTTCAAAGCATATAGACAAAGTGTGCAAGTTGAGGAGAGAAAGCTTTCCCTGGATGCAGCTGGCTAGAGAGATGACGCAAATCTTCCTCTTGCAGGAGAGAACCAGTGATAGGCTTGGATAGGGAAAGAGAATTGGGGGTGCATCCCGGAGTGAGGGGTAAGCATAAGAAGAAAGAGTCCTGGACACCAGCCCATGAAGGATGAATACGTTGGTGCCAGTTTGAGGAAACATCACGTACGTGGTCTCTCCAGTTGATTTCAGAGGAAGTTTCAGGAGTCATTGATTTCATCTGCTCGTCACCAGCATGATTAATACATGCTTCAGTACACGTGCACGCACATACACACTTTCTTATTAATGAAGCCCGTATGCTACGTACAAGAAACAGATCACAAAGCTCTGGAAATACTTTTCTAGGACATTTCCCGTCCCTGCCCCCACCGCTCCATCACCTACCACCCGTCACTTCTTTTTTTTCTTCTTCATCTTCTCTTTCTTTCTTCTCCTTTTCTTGTTTTCTGTCCCTTTCCTGTTCTTTCCTTTTATTCCCATACTCATCCCCAAGGGCTTTACCCTGCTTCAATTTCTTAGTTAGCAACTGACACTGATTTAGAAAAAATGAGCACACCCTCAGAAAAGCTCAGGAAGATTTTTAGCTTGGGAAGAGCACCTTTGTTGGAAAGAATTGGGGAAAGGTTTCCAACCTTTGTTGGAAAAAAGGGCTTACTTAAGATCCTTAACTAAATCTATATTTATTATTAAAAAAATCCATGTTTGTATACAATTGTAAGATGCCAGAAGGGGAAAGAAACTTGGAGACCATCTAATTCAAAATGTTTATTTTATAAAAGAGGAAACTGAAGCCACAGAGGGGAAAAGATTTGTCCAAAGTTACATAGGACTGGTGATTTTCCACCTTATAATCCATTACGTGCAGGGAAAGTCGGGACCCATGTGTCCAAAACCCAGAAGAAATCTGCTTATTAACACACACGGGGAAGCAAATGCACATATATGGATACAGGAGTTACAGCCAATATAGTAGACATAGTGTGTGCACTCTGTTCTTCATCTCCTTTTCGTTGAATTTTTTATTAAATGTAGCTCCTATTTATCTAAGAGTGAGATACCTAGGATAATTCAGTAACTCAATGGCCCATTTGTAACCACGTGGATATGTTCTAGGTCAAGCTAGAAGGGAATCAGGGCTGCACACAGACAGTGCCATATATCTGAGTAGAATTAATTCTAAATTCTGAGGCACGTCATTTTGATTGAAGTCTTAAGCAAAATACATCTGATATTAGGATTATCCAATATGATGTATTCTCCTAGGAAGCATTTGGCTGGGAATTAGGAGACCCGGGTTCTAATCCAGCCCTGCCCCTGGGTTTTCTCTGAATGGCCTTTCCCTCTCTGGGCCTCTATTTCAGCAACTTGAAAGTGTGAATAATACCTCATAGAGCTGTTGTGACAAGCGAACGAAACTGCAAGTGTAAAGCACATGATAAATGATCAAGTCCTGCAATAACGTGAGGGACTTTAATTTTTATTACTACCTTGCATTGCCAGGGAGAATTGAGAGTTGTTTTTTTTAAGTAACTGAGAGCTGTCGTCACGCATGCGCTCTCATTGCACTTCTGTCTCTGCAAGGATTTCCCCTTCAGAAAGGCTTTTCTGACTGGCCCCTCACCAGCTACAGTGCTACCCAATCCCCTTAACAGTTTGCTCTCAATCCTCTTAAGCAGTTCTGGTGTTATCTTTGGCACTTATCGCCCCCTGTCGTGTTATGGAGTATTTATTTTCTTTCTCTTCTATCTGAACATAAGATCCATGAGGGCACAGGCTGTGGCAGTTTTGCTTACGGCCTTATTCCCAGGGCCTGGAACAAACAGCGCCTGGCACGTAGAGCACGTTCAATCAACTTTTGCTGATGAATGAACAAACATAGGACCTCCTGAGGGAATTTGGTGAAGGCAAGCCCACCAGGAGACACAGTAGCGATAGGAGGGGGGGGTGACTCAGGGGTGTGATGATAGCTTGGGTGACTCACAAACTCAGAATGGATGATTTGAATGCCCAGAGTTATCTGAGACTTTTGTCAGAATTTTATCTCTAAATGTCCAGTGATACAAAAGACCAGGAGAGTTAGGCATTGGCAGCTCAGGGTGAGGTTTGCTTCTGCTGGCATCCGTCTAGAGACCTGGGTGAAGCTAACACTGTGGGGAGAAACAGCTCATTCTTAAAACACTATGGGCGGGCAGGAGAGGCGGGTGGGGGCGGGGGGAGGCGGCCAAGAAAGGGAGGCAGATGGGCCTGCGGAACTTAGAGGAGACCCTTCCACCATCCTCAAGTGTGAGTCGGCCTCTGCTGGACGAAAGTCATGATCTGGGACCAACTAGTTTCCCAACCTGGGAAGCCTGTTGATGATTGACTGTACATGTGACAGTCACGGAAGCTTCTGGTTTTGTGAACTGAGTAAAAAAATCCACCCACAAAGAACATGTGGAACACTGACTGTAAGTGCTCCCGGTGGAAGGGTAGAAATCTCTGATCAAAGCACTGAGCTGGTCAAACTGACCATGGCCAGAAAGTCAGTCTAAGGGTCTGGACCTCTTGCGGGTACACAGGGATATATTATATTGTATGTATTATGTATGCTATGTTGTGTTGTATTTTATATATCATATGTGTATACATGCATACACACACATCTCCAGTGTGTGTAAGAAAAGGGCAGCAAACAGGAGGAGGCAAGGAGAGAGGAAGTTGGGGCCGCCCCAGCTGTCACAGTGAGCCGTGCTGACTGTCAGTTGGAGCCTCATGACGTTCCTCTCCTTATCCTGAATTCACAGCACGCTGAGCGCCTCTGCAACGCTCCGCAGTCCAGCCCGAGGCCCTGATTGAAATGATCCGAGCACCGCTTACAAGAAATGCAAGAAAACGGTTAAACACAGCTGATCCCTGCTGCCGTGCCCTGTGGCCTCGCGCTGGAATGCCAGCCGCCCAGGACCCTGCTCTGATAGCTGCCACGGTTTGTGTTTGCGCGTTTCCCCCGCATGTGTAGTCCACAGACACGGGTCTGCTGTCAGCAATTCCCGGTCATTTTCTTTTCCGCTCTGGTTTCGTGGCTGGTTCTCCCGGGACACCGAGGCCCGCCCATTAGGGGTCTGCCCTGGGCCGGGTGCGGCTGGAGGATGGGAAGCTGTGGGGTCAAGGGGGTTTGCCTGGGCCTGGTGTCTCCTGAGGAAACAGATGACACTTTGGGGGTGTGCCTGAGTGTGGTAGATGGGGGAGCAGGAGACAGGGGACCCCGGTCCCTGATGCTTTCTAGGGGCCTGGGAAGAGTGTGTGGAGGAGCCATCCTCCGTCCCCGTGCTCTCCCTCTCACCCCTCCCCTGCCCTTCTGTCAACAGCAGGATTGAAGAGGCTCCTTTGGTGTGGCTGTGGGATCCCCGACCTCTATATAGTCCTCCTGCCTTAGAGCAGCGGGGCCCATGTTGGGATCTTTTAAGTCTTCTGTGAAGATTGGGCAAGCTGCTTTTCTCCTCAGGATGCTTTGTCCCATCAGCCAAGTCATGCTCCGTTGAGGTCATGGGAGATGGATTATTTTACACGGGCATTTGCAAACGACGGCTCAGACTTGAATCTACAAGTAGGTGTTGACGGCAGAAACTCGCAGGCATCTGTTTCCATCCCTTTGGCACCCTCCACCCCCAGCATCTGCTCCACACCTTGCGGGCTTGCAGAAAATCTCTGGTCTCCTTTGAGTTTCAGTCTTCCCTGGCATTCAATGGGAGCCCGACACGTGGATCCCAGAGCGGGGGGAGGCTGGGAGCCTCGGGGTGCAGTGGGGCTGTCTTCCCAGGACAGCAGAGTTAAAGGCTTGGGGCTGAATGGCATTTGAAGTAGCCTTTGGTACCAAAGCTCACCCATCAACAGCCAACGTCTGTGAGGAGGACCACACACCGCTGTTTTCTTTTATCATACACTCCCTCCTTGCCCCCCGCCTCGTGTTAGACTCTGTTACGCTGCATCTGGGGGAGTTTTTCTTGGCGCAATCATGGATTTGTCTCTACTTTTGACATAGGCCACAGAACAATTGTTCTCAAAGACGGCGAAAAGGAAAATGTAGTAACCGTGACAGAATCCTCTCTTCCACCTGCTCCTTCATTTCCGGCCTCTCTGAGGAGGTTTAGAGGGTACCACGGCTGCTCCCCTCCCTCAGCCCCATAGGCTGCCCCTCCTCCCCTAACCTCCTTCAGACATTGTGTTATTAGTTAAGGAGAATTTTAGAACTGTCCACAATAAACATTAGACAACTGGGATATGTTTTATTCTGAGATTTTTTTCCCCCCAGTCAGCTCTGAAAAACTGTTAACTTGGACCAGGATTCTTTAGACTCCAAAGGAGCTAAGATTGTGAATGTAAAGAGTCAAGTCTTTAAAGTACCACGGCTTCTGTTCTTCTCCACATCCAAATTGGTGGTCAGTTGTTTCACTGACTTGCTGTCCATTTCTAAAACTCTTCCAAGTTGGGTGCATTGTCCCCAACAACGTATATAAAAATCAGCTCCTGATCTCTTACTGAAAAACTTCAGTGCCTCATGGTTACCTGCAAGATGAAGTCCAAAGAGTTAGCCAAACTGCTAAGTACAGTTGTTTAGGTTGTACACTGCACAGTGCTAAGGTGCACCATACTCTGAACAATCATACTGAGGCCTTGTAATAAGCAAAGCATTCAAGGCTCTTCACAGTACATTTCCAAGCAACTCTTCTAATGTTATGTTCCCTAAGCCAATAGGTGTACTTTTAACTTTAGCCTGTCTGGTCTCACCCAACATACCTTGAAATTCCTACATCTGGACCTTTGCACAGACTCTTCCCTTAGCCTGAGGAGCACTGCTTCCTCATCTCCACCTAGTCGAGTCTTCTCAGTCCTTCAAAACCTACCTTAAGTTCCACCTTCTTTGTGACATTTTCCATGCCCACCCCACCTGGAAGCCATCATTATTTCTTCTGAACTTCTGTAGTACTTGCTGTCAATAGCCCCATGAGCCACACTCCACACAGCTGGGACTTAGGTTCTCATCCTATGTATTCTATATCTCCAACTAGATGGTGAGCATTTGAAGATCGAGCCCATGTTGAACATCTCCTGAATTTCGTCCAGCACCAGACACAGTGCCTGACACACAAAGTGTGCTCAATAAGTTGTTGATCTACTGGTTGGTTGGTTCAAGTTGTTTTGTGAAGAACCCACTCACCCTCTCCCCAACTCCCTTGTTATTTTACTCCAGTTCCTGGACTTTCATAATAACAAAGATTCCAGAAAGCTGATATAGGCCATTTCCTTCAGATAAACCCATGTTTTCATATAACAAGCAGTAGAGTTTTCTATAAAAGAAACCCTCTGTTTGGGATCCATCAAACATGCCAAGTAATAATGATAATAAAACAATATCCATTTATTTAGTGTTTACTAACTATGTGCACATGGACTAAATACTTTACATATACTATCTTATTCAATCCTAAGCAAACCATGAGGTAGATATTTATATTTTCCCAGCTTCACAGATGAATTAATGAAGGCTCAAATAGATAAAGCAATTTGTCTGAAGTCACAGAGCTAGCTAGTGATGGCCCCAGGATGAACCCAGTCCTTCTGAATCTCAAGGGCTTTAACCACTGGGCTGGTCCACAAGATTTCCCAGGGCCGGTCCACAGCACTTTTGAAGGGCGTGCTGGTGGTAAGGCCCTCTGTGGGTTCCGGGCTGACCCTGATGTGGCCAGAGGACTCGGTTGTCATAGCGTGTCTGCCAGAAACTAGTTAATAGGCCTTATCTTTAAAATGAAGAGATTGGACTAGATTCCTTCTTGTTCTAAGAATTTACAAAGCTACAAAAAAGTAAAGACACGGTCCTTGCTCTCAGGAATTTACAATCTTGTTGGGGAGGAGAGATGGAAGACTTAGCAGAGGAAGAGCCAGCTAAGGGAGACTGTCCCAGCCAGGTGAGAGGTTGAGATCTGTGGGGTCAAGCACGTCAGCGGATCAGATCAGAGAAGCTGATGCTGTTTCTCAGCAAGCAGAGTGGGAGCTTGGATCTGCCATCAGAGGCATGCCTTTTCTTGAAGAAGGACAATGAGCTTGACCTTCACGACGGGGCCTGGGGAGGCCTGCCAGTGGAGTGGCGCATATCGCCACCCCAGGATGTTTATCAGCCAGGCCATCTTGACCCTTCAACGAGATGTTTCTTGAGCAAATTTTTTGGAATTTTGGTGGGCTCTGACCTGCAGTTTTCACTTCCAAAACAACTTGACTTTTCTAAAGTGGTAATTTCATTTTCATGATAATACTAAACTGAAGCCACATGATCTCTAATTGGAAGCAGGTCTTGGGCTGCAGAGTTGCCAAGAAGCAGTAAGAAACATGCTTATTCTACTCCTTTGCTTGAGGCACTCAGCAGTTTTGAATGCCTGGGCAGAAATATAGTTTTTTAAATAAAGCCAATCCCTGAGAGAGGAGGGGGTGAGGCGAGGGGAAGGCGAGGAAGAGATGGGGGTGGTTAGAAATGGGAGAAGGGATCTTTTTTTTTTTTAATCCAAAGAGAGGAAAATAATACTCTTTGTTTTTGTATTTGAGTTGTCCTGTCTGTCTCTGCCATCTTTCGGTATTAGCGAAATCGGGGTGTGTCCTGGGTGTCTTGAGGTGGGGGTGGGAGTGTAGCTGATGTTCTTACAACTTTCAAGTTTGCTGTTCTGATTTCCTCCAGCCCAGCAGAGTGTAGGGCCAACCTCACAGGGATGCTGGGAATTACTTCTTTTTCTATTTTCTTTCTCATATCACTTCACTTGTCGTATTAATTGTATCCTGATGAGAGATGCAGTAACTCCTCCTCCGGTGGCAGTTGGAAGATTGTTTTAATAAGTGTCTCTGGAGGGAGACAAGAAAACAGTCATAGCTTTTTTTTTTTCTTTTACAGAGCAGCAAATAGTGTCCCAGGGAAGGCTCCAGAAAATACTGACATGAAGGAAATCTTTTAATGACGTTTTTAAAAAGAAACAAAACAAATCCCTCTCTGAAAACAAAAATTATATAACGGATTAAATGCATATCAGAACTTTCTGACAGAAGCCAAAGCTGTTTTCTAAATACAGTCGAGAGCTTAGTAATCACATGATGTTTTTTGAGATGCTTTGCTTCCTGCTGCCCTCAGTTTCCTGCAAGGCACCATTTTAGAGAGATCTGCTGGAGGGGACTCCAGGTTCTGTGGCTCTGTCCCACCCTGTCAGTTAATATTCTCCTGAGTGCCGCTCTGAGCCTCGGCTGGCTGGCAGCTGCACGGGTCTCCTTCTCCTGACGGCAGCGTCTCTCGGCAGCCCTGTCCCTTCCTGTGCCCGCTGTCCCTCCTGCTTGCCCTGTTGCGTCTGGCATTGGGCCTTTCTGCCAGGGCTGCCCATTGCTTGCACTGTACCAGAAGAATCCCTGGCATGATTCTTACTCTCGCTTTCCCACTTTGCACACCATAGGAAAGGAAAGCTATAAAAGGAAATACGAAGAAGGGAGCAAGCGAGGGGCAAAGTGATGGGGGAAAGAGAAAGTTCTAGATTTCAGCTTTAACTGTTGCCTGTAAAAAACCACTGCACCCTGGGTTGGGAAAGGGTAGCTCAGAACTTGGGTTGAAAGAGAAAGTCTTGAGGGTGAGAATATTTAGAAATGCAACCACAATGCCTCAAGATAGATGTGACTCAGTGACTTCCCAAAACATGGATTTCAGATAAATATCACGTTACATCCTTCTTGTACTTTTCATTTGATTTTTCTAAGGCGATCATTGACGTTTTTAATCTAAACCCTGCTGGCTTACGCACTCACTGCAGTTTCCAGGGAAGGCATGCAGGTGGTGAAGGTCCAGTGGGGACATTTACTTTCTCCTGATGTTCCCAAGGACCCCTGGGCCCTGAAGCCCTAAGAAGCCAGAACGTCTGGTCCATTTCAGCAGTTTATTCACAAGTTCAGCCAGTCATCTGGATGTTTTATCTATACAGTGCCAAACATCTGGGTTGACATTTTTTTAACCAGACTTACTAGATGTTTTGGCATTGTGTAGACAGGAATTCAATTTTTTAATAGATATTTCTCTTCTCATCTGAGATTCTTAGTAACCAGTACTCTGCTACAAGGAAGGAGATACAAAAGAAGACTTTTTTTTTTTTTTTTTTTTTGCTGAGGACTTTCTTAATAAGTCTGCATTTATGCAATCATTGAAAAGTAGACAATTTTGCCGATTACATTTTTGGGAGTATCCAAGCAACTTTAAATAATCAGTTTGATTGCTGTACATTTTTGGAGGTATCTACACAATTCTAAATCAGTGGTTTGATTGCTTTGCTTTTTCACTGGTAGACAAAATTGACCAAAATAATATGGTGTGTTGATCTTAACAAAACACAACCTTAGATGTTCCAAATTCATTTTCAAAGAATAAGAACTTTAATGCTTTTAGCAAGAGCTTAAAAACATTGAGAATTGAATGACTCTTGAAAACAATTCATGATTAGGTTATCTCTGGATTTTTAAAAATATTTATTCTTTTAAGTAAGATTGTAAGAACTTGGAGGACAGATATGATTTTTAAAAAAGCTTTATCATCTAATTGGTTGCTGCTGTTGAGAATGGTGGTGGTGGCAATGATGGTGTTAGGGGCAGATAGAATGGGAGTTTAAATTTTTTCATTTAAAGAGTTATTTTATGCTGTTTATCTTTCCCTTGTATGTTTTAGACTGTAAGTAAATGAAAATGTAGTGATTTGTACATTGAAAACTCATGGTGTTTCAAAACACTAGTGAACTGGAAACACCTTTCTTTCTCCCCAAAACAGCAGGAGAAGTTGATAACTTGCTAAATTTTTTGTGCTATGCTGCTTCAGTCTTGGGGGAGGGAGGAACTAGGTATCTGGACAAAGATTTGCCCTTATTCTGGGTGCATTTTTACCATCAACTCTCTGTGTAAGCCTTGGCCAAATCCCTTCTCAGTGCATGAACCCGGGTGAAAGTAGGGAAAGGCAGAGAGTAGTGTTGGCCTGGGTGGGAGATCTAAGAGGCCAGGGCTCTTTCTTCTCCTAAGGCGAGTACAGAAATCAAAGAGCCAAAGGCAGCTGTTAAGAGTTCGAGTACAGAGCCAGGGGGTGATCAAGCAGCAGCAGGAGCAGGTCAAGAGTGATCAAGCACTGGTCCTAGGGGATAGTCTGGAACAGGGACAGTTAAAGCTGGAACAGCTGAGTCCATCCAAAATGGTTTTTATGTGCTTGATACATTGTCTGTTGGAGACCAGTCATATTTAAATGGCCAGAAATGGGACAATGCCTCATGTCTTAAGATTCTCCTTTGTTAACTCAGAGGTTAGTTACTTCCTACTCTGAGATTGTGTGGTTCTATATGAGAAATGATGCTCACGATTTCCTATTGGTGAAAACATCAGATGTTAAGTTGTTTCTGAATTTCATTTGTCCATGCTCTATTGTCTGTATGACTTTTCAAGAACCAAATCATGCACTTCCTGCAGCAGACGCTCAATAAATAATGCTGACCAACTGACCAACATGATAAGTAGAATTTACCTTTTAGGTAAATGAAATTTCACATAGTGAAATTTAAGTTTTTCAGGGACAATATTTAGGATTCTAGGCTACCTCTTGTTTGTCCCACTTTTGAAAATGATACTTCTCTTCTTGGTTTCTCTCTAGGAGTATGTTTTAAGGCCAAAGAGTAGTTGGCAGTGCTTATGTTAACACTGAGGATATATGGAACATCTTTGTTCTGCTCATCCCATTATGCATTCAGCTTCCAATAAGGGCTAATCGTTGGCAAGAATATGAAGTTGGGAAAGGTTTGCCTTTAGAACCTTTTTACACTTCTGTGGCCTTCTTGTTTCCACTAGACAGTAAGTTCCTCTCTGAAAGAGCTTTGTTCCCTTGTTGCTCTTTTATGAATACTGGTAGGCATTTAACAGATGTGATCCATAACCAGGAGAAAAACAAACCTAGATGACAGAGAAGTTGAAATTGGCAGAGAAGAATTTTAAAACTCCTATTTTACCTATGGTCAAAGAGTTAAAGGGAAATATGAGAGTAATGAGGAAACAGATAGTAAATCTCAACAGAGAAATGGAAATTACATACAAAAGAAGAACCACATGGAAATTCTAGAGTTAAAAAATGTAATATTAGAAATGAAAAATTCAATACAAGGGCTTAATAACAGGTTGAGCACTGAAGAGTAAAAGAGCAATGAGCCTGAAGATAAGAAAATAAACAATCCAAAGTGAAGCACACACACAAAAGAGACAAATACAAAAGGAACAGAACATCAGTGATCTGTGGGACAAAAATGTCTATCATATGTATAATTGGAATCCCAGAAAGAAAAGACAGAAAGAATGGGAGAGAAAAATATTTGAAGAAATTAAGGTTGAGGTTTAAAAAAAATGATAAAAATATGATTCTACAGATCCAAAAAGTTCAATGAACCTGGAGCAGGATAAACACAAACCTAGGCGTTTCATGATCAAAATGCTGAAACCCAAAGATAAAGGGAAAAATCATAAAAGAAAAGAGACACCCTACAAACAGGGGAACAGGGATAAATTTGTATGTTGGGATCTCACTAGAAATGACACAACTTAGAAACCAGGATAAAAGCATCTTTAAAATGCTGAAGGAAAAAAAATTCAGCCAAGAATTCTGTATCCTACAAAAATAACTTTCAAAGATTAAGGTAAAAAAAAAATACATTTTACATAAACAAAAGCTCAGAGAATTTGTCATCCCCAAACCATCAGTAGAAGAAAAGTTAATCTTCAGTCAGAAGGAAAATGATACCAGATAGTCACAGATCTACAAGAAAGAATAAAGAGATTTGGAAATGCTAAATATGTAATAAATGTAGAAGAACTCCCCTCCAATTTCCTTAAAAGCCAGTAGATGCTTCAAAGCAAAAAGAATAACATTGTTTTGAGATTTATGACATATGTAGAAGTAAAATGTATGATAACAGTAATACAAAGTAGAGGAGGTGGGAAAATGGAAGTATAATTTTGTAAGGCTCTTATGTAATATATGACATGATATGAAATGATAAAATACTTTTTGGTAGACCATGATAAATTAAAGTTACATATTATAAATCTTAAAAAACAAAACAAAAAACAAAGTGGTATAGATAAACAGCCAACTGATAAGATAAAATGAAATACTAAAATATACCCAATCTAAAAAAAAGGCAGGAAAAGAGAAAAGGAACCAGAAGCAGACAAGACAAATAAATAGAAAAGATGATAGACTTAAGTCCAACCACATCAATGATTACACTAAATGTAAATAGATTAAACACTTCAATAAAAAGGTAAAATTTATCAGATTGAATTAAAAAGACCCAAATGTATGCTGTCTATAGAAAACCAATTTTAAACGTAAAACACATACATATTAAAAGTATGTAAACTGTAAAAGTAAAAGGATGTAAAAAGATATACCAGGTACACACTAATCATAAAAAAGCTAGCATGACTATACTAATATCAGACAATGTAGACTCAAGATAAGGAGTATTTCCAGAGACAAAGAGGGACATTTTAAAATAACAGGGTTGGGCCGGCCCCGTGGCTTAGCAGTTAGTGCATGCGCTCCGCTACTGGCGGCCCGGGTTCAGATCCCGGGCGTGCACCAACGCACCACTCCTCCGGCCATGCTGAGGCCGCGTCCCACATACAGCAACTAGAAGGATGTGCAACTATGACACACAACTATCTACTGGGGCTTTGGGGAAGAAAAGGAGGAGGATTGGCAATAGATGTTAGCTCAGAGCCAGTCTTCCTTGGCAAAAAGAGGAGGATTAGCATGGATGTTAGCTCAGGGCTAATCTTCCTCACACACACAAAAAATAATAAAATAAAATAACAGGGTTAATTCATAAAGTAAACATTATAGTTTAAAATATATGTGAACCTAATAACAAGACTTCAGAAAATATAAAGCAAAAAACTTACAGAACTAAGAAAGTAAAAGGCAATTCCACAATTATAATTGGAGACTTTGACACTCTCTTTCAGTAACTGCTAGAACAAGGAGAAAATCAGTTAAAGCATGGAAGACTTTATTAACACCATCAATTAACTTATCTAATTGACATTTGTAGAATACCCCACCCAACAACTGCAGAGGACAAATTCTTTTCAAGTACCTGCAACTTTAATTAAGCTTGATCCTATTCTGGGCCACAAAACAGGTATCAATAAATATAAAAAGACTGATATCATACAGAGTATGTATTCTGACCACTCTGGAATTAAATTAGAAATAAATTATAAAAACATGTCTAAAGCAAAAGAATGAAACTAGATGACTGTCTTTTACACCGCTCACAAAAATTAACTCAAAATGGATTAAAGACTTAAATTCAAGACCTGAGACCATAAAACTCCTAGAAGAAAACATAGGGAAAAAGCTCCTTGTCATTGTCTTGGCAATGATTTTTTGGATATGACACTAAAAGCACAAACAACAAAAGCAAAAATAAACAAGTGGGACTACATCAAACTGAAAAGCTTCTGCACAGAAAAGGAAACCACCAACAAAATCAAAAAGCAACCTACAGATGAGAAAAAATATTTGCAAATCATATATCTGATAAGGGGTTAATATCCAAAGTGTATAATGAACTCAAACAACTCAATAGTGAAAAACCAAATAATCTGATTAAAAAATGGTCAAAGGACATGAATAGACATTTTTCCAGATAAGATATACAAATGGCCAACAGGTACATGAAAAGGTGCTCAACATTGTTAATCATCAGGAAAATGCAAACCAAAACCACAATGAGATATCACTTCATATCTGTTAGAATGCCTATTATCAAAAAGACTAGAGATAACAAGTGTTGGCAAGGATGTGCACTGTACGAGGGATTGTAAATTGGTACAATCATTGTGGAAAACAGTATGGAGGTTCCTCAAAAAATTCAAAATAGAACTACCATATGATCCAGCAATTCCTCTTCCAGCTATATAGCCAAAGTAAATAAAATCACTATGTGAAAGAGATATCTGCATCCCCATGTTCATTGCAGCATTGTTTACAATAACCAAGACATGAAGACAACCTATGTGTCTATCAATGGGTGAATGGATAAAAAAAGGTAGCACATATATACAGTGGAATATTATTCAGCCATAAAAAAGAAGAAAATCCTTCCATTTGTGACAACATGGATGAAGCTTGAGGGCATTACGCTAAGTAAAATAAGTCAGACTGAAAAAGACAAATACTGCATGATATCAGTTATATGTGATATATAGAAAAATATCAAACTCATAGAAACAGAGTGTAGATTGGTGGTTACTAGGGGCAGGGGGTGGGGAAAATGGGTGAAGATAGTCAAAGGATATAAACCTCCAGTTTTAAGAATAAGTTCTGGGGATCTAATGTACAGCATGGTACAAATATACAATACTATATTGTATATTTGAAAGTTGTTAAGAAGAGATCTTAAAAGTTCTCATAACATCAAAGAAAAAAAAAAGATAACAGTCATGCATCACTTAATGACAAGGATACGTTCTTCAAGGATACCTTCAAATGCATTGTTAGGCTGTTTCATCCTATGAACATCATAGAGTATACTTACACAAACCTGGATGGTATATATAACCCACTACACATCTAGGCTATATGACACTAATCTTATGGGAACAGAATTGTGTATACAATGTGTTATTGGCCAAAATGTCGTTATGTGGCATATAACTGTATGTGAAGTGTTGGATGTATTAACTAACTTTATTGTGGTAATCATTTTGCAATATATATGTATAACAAATCATCACATCATACGCCTTAAATTTGCACAATGTTATATGTCAATTATATCTCAATAAAGCCAGCGAAAGAAGAATGAAACAATAGTAGGCATATTGGAAAAGGAAACAAAGCTTGAAGATCCTACCTTCTACCAGTCTCACAGCCCTGATTTGACAGTGAGGGTGGCCTGAATCGTGAGGGACTGCTCAGTGGGCAATAACAGCAAAATCTCTGGCAGAAACTCTTTCTTTCTGGTCAGAGGACCAGAAAAAGGGGCCCCGGTGAGCATAAGAGTTTGAGGGAATCCCCGTTTCTTTCTTCCTTTTATTATCTTCTCTCTATCCTGGCCACCACAAGGTTTGCCCCTGCTGTGGAACTATACTACCATCAAGGTGATAGATGAGGTACCTAGAATCTCAAGAGAAAACCCATATCTCTGTTTAGAAAAAAATGGGAAGATGCGCTCCTGTGGTCCAAAATGTGTGGAAGAAATCCATTTTTTTCTCTTTTCTTTTGTACTTTCCCCTGAGGCAGCTTCACTGCGTATGTACTACACAGAAGTACATAACAGCATAGGAGGCTAAAGCTCTGAGAGAAACCCATATTTATTGCCAGAAGAACTGGGGAGAGGAGTCACAAGGAGGTAGAAGATATGGAGGAAATGCCTTAGGGGAGAATGCTGGAAGAGAAAAATCCCCAAGGAACAAAAATCCTGGGCTCACCCTGAGCTATGAATGTGTAGGTCAGAGCCAAAGAAGCATATAGCAAAAGTCTTTGAGAAATGAACCAACACATAAACTGCTCAGGTCCAGGTTAACTTCTGAGTGGGACAAACCAAAAAGCAGAGCAAAGGCTACGAAAACTGAAGTGCCGCAGGAACCAATACCCACAAGAAGCAAGGCAGGACTTGTAGTATGAACCTAAACTGGTTGATTGTATAATAATCAGAATATGAAACATTTCAAGACGATTTTAACAGGACCCAGAGTATCATAACACAATATTCATATTTCCAAAATGCAATCCAAAATTAATTTACATATAAAAAAACACAAAAATGGGACCAATTTCAAAGGAAAGAACAATTTACAGATGTCAAACATATGGTGACCTAGATGCTGGAATTATCAGGCAAAGACATTAAAGCAACTATTAAAGCTGTGCTCTTTGGGACAAAGGTAAACGCTTTTGAAATGAATGGAAAGAGAGACATTATCAGTCGAGAAATACAAATAAAAAATCAAATGGGGCCTGGCCCAGTGGTGCAGCAGTTAAGTGCACACTCTCTGCTTTGGCAGCCCGAGGGTTTGCAGGTTTGGATCCCAGGTGCGCACCGATGCACCGTGTGTCAAGCCATGCTGTGGTGGTGTCCCATATAGAGTAGAGGAAGATGGGCATGGATGTTAGCTCTGGGCCAATCTTCCTCAGCAAAAAGAGGAGGATTGGCATCAGATATTAGCTCAGGGATGATCTTCCTCACACACACAAAAAATCAAATGGACATTTTAGAAGTACAATATCCAAAATAAAATTTATTGAATAGGCTCGATAGCAAAATGGAGATGACAGAGAAAAGAGTGAGTAAATTTGAACATAGATTAATAGAAATTATCCAATCTGAAGAACAGAAAAAATGATTGAAAAAAATGCGAAGAATCTCACGGAGCTCTAGGACAATATCAGAAGTTTTAAAATTTATGTCAATGGAGTTTTGGAATGATAATATAGAGATTGGTATGAAAAATTTGAAGAAACAAAATCTAATACTTTCAAAATTTGGTGAAAATACAAATATATAGATTCAAGGATCTCTGCAAACCCCAAACAACATAAACCCAAAGAAAACCAAACCCAAATACATCTAATGAAATTGCTGGAAACTGAAGATAAGGGGAAAAAATCTCTACGATATCTAGAGAAAAACACCATATTACATATCGGAAAACAAAAATTCGAATGACGGCAAATATATCATCAAAAATAATGGGAGGCCAAAAGACAGTAGAATAATATCTTCAAAGTGCTGAAAGAAAGGAACTATCAATGTAGAATTATACATTAAAAAAACATAGTCCTGGAGAATGAAGATGAAATAAAGACCTTCTCAGGTGGTAGAAAACTAAGAGAATTTTTGCCAGCAAACCTACTGTAAAAGATGCTAAAGAAATGTCTTCAAGAAGAAGAGACTATCAGAGGAAAATTTTGTATTTCAGGAATGAAAGAAGAGCAACAGAAATGGTAAATATATGGGTAACTACTATAAGACTATTTTTGTCTTATGTTCCCTAAAATACATATGGCTGTTAAAAAAATTATAATTTTGGTGTATGCAGATGCAATATATATGTCAATTATAACAAAAAGGGGATGTGTAAAGGGACATATATGGTGGTAAGCCATCTAAATATTACTTGAAGTTTTCTATATCTCACTTCAAGTAAAATATTAACTTTATTTAGTTTGTGAAAGTTAGTTGTGTGATCCCTAGAACAACCACTAAAAAAATACAGTGAAATGTAGTCAAAAAGTGAACAAATAAATTGTTCAAATAATCCAAAAGAAGGCAGGAAAAAGGGGAAAAAATATAAGGACAAACAGAAAATAATAAAATGATAGATCTAAATCCAACCATGTTAATAATTACATTAAATATAAATGGCCTGTACATGCTAATTAAAAGACAGAGACTGTTAGATTAGATAAACGACACTTGAGTGACAATCCATATTGAGTTAAATTTCAGGAGTTTTAGGGGTAATGGTTGCTGGGAGTATGTGTTACAAATGGGAAAAAGAGGGGCAGTAGATTAGAAAATAGTTGGTAGTTAGTAGTTAGAGTAAGTAGTTTAGAAAGAGTGAGTTGAGTTTTGTGATACAACCTGCATCACAGGGGCTTGTTTTTCCTGTGTTGAAAATTATGATTCACAATCACAAAGTTTTAACCAAGTTCAGTTATTTTGCCAAGTGACCATCTGTCACTTCCACCTGGGTTGGGTGGTTGCACTACACTCTTCTCTCTGCTTTCAGGCACAAATACCTTGAGACTTGCAAAGTTGCATCTTGGTAGCAGAAGGAAACCCATATCCCTGACCACGTAAGCCTATTAGTCATCTTTACTTAGCTCAGGCCTCATCTATGCATTGGGTTCTGCTCCTGGGACTTGCATCTTTCTCTGGGGAAATCTTACCTTTACTGCTTGTGTTATTGCTATTGCCCTGGAAACTGCCATGGGAAGAGCTGGGTTTTGCCCAGGATCATGATAGGATCTCATTTATTCCAAGCCCACACTATCGGAACAAAGCTAGTGCTCAAGTTTCCTGTCCATCTTGATGGATAATATGCCCTCAGATTTTATTTTATCGCCATATTGAAGACAGGTTTTGTGTCTTCTATGAAACTCAGGCTAAAGACATCCATTGTATTTTCAAGGTCTCATATAGAGGGCTCTGTGTAATATTATGGGTATATTTTAGCACCAGGGAAAGACTTTGTCTCATTAACAAATATCATGTTTCCCTTTTTGCCTAGGCTGCTGGGAAGCTTCAAGCTAAGCTTAGTTTTAAAATGTTTTTACTCTTACACTTAGGCATTTAACAAAACAACATCTACTCTCATTAAATTTTTTACAATCTCTCTTTAATTTTCTATCTAAGTGTCATTTAATGCATTATAACGTTGCAAGCTCAGTGCCTGAAGTTCCAAAGTATGTAATTATGCATGTACGTACGTAAATATTTAAAGTATGTAATAATGTAAAGGATATCTGCCACTAAGAAAAAAGTACTAGAAGCAAAGAGGATATTATCCATATGGAAAATTCATTGAAATGTGTATAAATAATATAAATTAAACTCTATATAATTAAATGCTAAAAAATCCTACTAGTAAAACAAAATGCAGGTTATAAGATATTCATGGGCAATATTCCCATGTTATATTCTCTTGTTTTTGCCTTTTTCACAAAAACATTGATGGAAGCAATTAAGCTCCACATAGAATTTACATTCTTCAAAAAATGGATTGCAGCAGGAGACTGTGGGAATTGACTTCTACCTAGATGACAAATGATTATTCTCTAGGGCCAAATGACCAATGGAGATTTAAGAAAAAGTGTAGATTCTCCTAGGACGACATATTTCTAAGTTGAGTTGCTTGGATTGAGTACTGATGTCATTGCTTTCAAAATCTTTTTTCACAACTCTAAAGACATAGACAAAGCATTAGATTTGAGTTTTTTCCCCTGTGTCTGTATTACAATTCCTCAGGAGGTGTCCTCTAAAAGTTAAAACCTGGGACCAATCTGACTATGGGACATCAGCCCTAAATTAGATCTCTCTGCCTCTTTTCCAAGTTCCTATTCCATACTTTAAGTGTGAAATCAGCACTAAGTGTGAAATCAGGTTGAGTCAAGAAAGGTAAATTGCAAACTCATTACCATATTATCACATTATGCCCCCTTCATTGCCCAACCAGACCTTGCAGAACTCAAGGTTTAGCTGATATTGAGCAACAATTCCAGCAAACCTCCTTCCCCTAGGCTCTGGGATTTGTCTTCTAATAGGCTTCCCTTCCATAAAATGTCAACATGACTGCTTCAGTCACACAGGTCTCTTCCATCTTTGAAGATTCCTCTTCCCAAATTTTTATGATACAAGAGAGGTAGCAGAGCCTTCATCTTATTTTGGGGGGTTAAAATTGCTCTTTTGCTATAGAAATAGTGAGCAACACTTTGAAAAGATCTTTAAGTTAATTCTCTGTTTTCTCACCTTCAATTCCTGTCTGATGTCCTGCTGGATCCTCATCAGTTCAGCTTTCTGTAGGCCTATAAGCACACATCACATATGCATACATGTGCCCAAGGCAACCAGGAATGAGAAGAGAGAAGATCTAGAGAGTTCTCTAACTCAGGCAAGGGAGATGAATTCAGATAGTCATCTGAATGAAACAAGACAGAAATGCATCCATTTCCGTTATTTCCCACAGTGTCTTTAGTCATGGTGCCTTGGATTGGTGAATCTCAGTCAATGTGTTAAATTAAACACTTGCTATTAAACTCAATTGAATTATTTAAAATGACAGCAAGGCTATGCTGATCCACAGAGACGTCCGTGCTGAGAATGTTCTCTTCATGAGGGCTGAAGCTCAAGTATAAGTAAAATTAATTCCTCATTGCACAGCAGTTTAAAGGAAGTCATAAAGGAATGACTTTTTTTTTCAACATGTCCAAGAAAAGTGAGAATTTGCAAATTTACTTAATAAGTGATTCAGTTTTTTAGGAAAGTGGTTTGAATTCTTCCACAGACAACTGGGGCACAAAATCTCAGAATTTAGGGAAATACTGGAGAACACTGACTCCAACCCTTTCGTTAGGCTCAGAGTGGTGTGGTGACTTGTACTAACACCCCAGAAACTTCTTGGTCTTCATTCCGTCTGTTTTCTAGACCACAGACCTTTGCCTGTCATTACCCTCCTAAATGACTTAAACTTCTGGAAATTCCATTTATCTGGTATAATTAATGTGGTTAAGCGAACACTCTGAACCTTTAAAATCCATTCCATTCAAAGGCTTAGTAACAACTGGGGAAAAGCAAGCTGAGAGAAGCATGAGCAATCCCACCCTGAAGCACACTTACCTGAGTTAAGTACCCAGGGCTGCATTTGCACCAGCTATAAAAGAAAGTTAAAAATAGAATTAATTTTAGGGAAAACACACTTTAGTAAGGAATTTCTCAAACCTATGATTTGAGAAAGAGAGATCCAATTATCCTATTTAGGGATAGCTAGTATCCGAGTTTTGCGATTGGGCTCTTAGAAGCATAGTCTTCTGCCAAAGGCAGCAGAAGGGACAGGCACCGTCCACCTCCCTTCTCACACTGAGCAGGACACAGGCTGTGTGACCGCAGCTCCCTGTGACATCAGCTCTCTTTTCGTACAGTTCCAAAGCCCGCTCCCCGCACAGGTATATTATTGACACCATGAACACATAAAATGCCCCCATACTGTTTTGAATCATTTCATTCTAAGTCTTTTGCCTTTTCAAGTTTTCTATTTTTCTAAGGGAAAACTTTCAGGTTTTGTCTTCTAATCAAAATCCAGTTTGAGATTTCAATCAAAAACAGAAGAAAAAACTCCAGTAAAATGAGGAGAACAGCAATACCCTGAAACTTAAAAGTCAAATTATAGAATACTGGCTAGATTTTATGTTTTAACCACTCAATCTATATGTAGCCATTTAACATTATTCAGATATTTGTCTATTGGCGTGAGAAGATTTTCACATTATGCAGCTAAGTGAAAAAAGTTCACAAAACAGAAGAGCTGTACTTTTCAGGTTTTTATGATTAATTGCAAGGTATAGACACCCAGTGAAGGAGTTCTATTAAACAAGAGGATCATTTTAGTTCAATCAAATAAGATGATTGTTTTAGCTACAAAGGAATATTCATGGAAATTTAGGGATGGGAACTGTAGCACAGCAAGACATCCAGGGACGAGGATTACTTTAAATCATTACTTTAAATTATTTAAATTATTACTTTATATTATTTCATCTGAAGACTTTCAACCACTTAGTTTTTGTTTTCCAGAAAAATTTCAGGATATAGATTTCAATAAACAACCAGTTTAAAAACTGTAATAACGAATGGAAAAGGAAACCATAGGTTAAAGTGAGTAATCTAATTAATGCCTGAAAATAGGGATGTTTTTAACCTGCTTATAATTTATACTTGTTTTTTAAACTCCACTTTTACGTGTCTTAAGCTGAGAATTGTAATCACCTGAAGATCACTTTATTATAGTTTTAATAATTACATATCTTTAGAAATATAATAACATTATTTGTTAAGCAGCTGCTATGTGCCTAGCAGTGCCTGAACGCTCGTTCTCTCCTCTTTCCTTTCTCTGGTCAATAAATAAATTATTAAATACCTTCTGTGTGCTCCTTTTCTGGGTTCTCAATATGGAGTGTTGAACAAGTCCGTGTCTGCTTTGTGGGGCTTACAGTCTGCCCTGGAAGATAAGACAAGACAGATGTAGTATGTCAGAAAGTCAAAGTTCCTATAAAAGAAAAAAGGTTATCAGGCAATGGAAAGGGATGGGGGTGGGATGGGGACTAATTTAACTAGGATGGTCAGGGAAGGCCTCTCTGAGGAGGTGGCATTTGAGATGAGGCCTGAAGAGGGGAGACAGCAACATGGGGGAAGTGAACTCCAGGCAGAGCGTATCAACGGCCAAGTCCCTGAGGCAGGACTGGGTTTGGTGTGTTGAGGAAATGGAAGAATGTCCAGTGGGATGATTGAAGGTGACAGTAGCAGGGGATGAGTTGGAAATGGTAGCCAAGCATCTTAGATGAGTAATAAAAAGTTCGAATATTCCCTGATTGTTGTGGTGAGCCATTGCATGGTGTCAAGTGGGGAGTATATTTTAAAAGATTCATGCTGATAGTTCCAAAATGAACTTAGGTCTGAATGTTTGAGTCCCTCCAAAATTCATATGTTGAAACCTAACCCCTAAGGTGATGGTATTAGGAAGTGGGGCCTTTGGCTCCACCCACATGAATGAGATTAGTCCCCTTATAAAAGCAGCCAGAGAAAGCTTCCTAGTCCCTTCCGTCATGTGTGGACACAGCAAGAAGTTGGCCATTTGCAGCCAGGAGAGGGCTTGCACCAGAACCCAACCATGCTGGCACCCTGATCTTGGACTTCCAGCTTCCAGAATGGTGAGAGATAAATTTCTGATGTTTGTAAACTACCCAGTGTGTGGTATTTTGTTATAACAGCCTGAATGGACTAACACAGGGTACAAGGGAAGCCAGCAGGGAAGCTCTTAGAGTGGTCCAGTTGAGATTGGTGGTGGCTTGGACCAGGCTGGTGGCCAGTGATGGTGAGAAGTGATCAGACTTAGGCAGAATCTACATTTTGAAGATGGATTGGACATGGTGGCGGTGGCAAGTGGTGGGGGAATGAGAGGCTAACAGAAAGAGAAGCAAGTTCATGTCCTCCCTTTTCCTTAGCTTCTTTACTTTTCATTCATTCACCCAACAAATATTTACCAAGCAACTTCTACATGTCAGGCACTGAACTAGGTACTGAGATATTAGTGAGAAAAATCCAGACACAATCCTTGTCCTCATGGTATGTAGAGGACAACAAGGAAGAGAGAAGTTAATCAAATGATAAAAAATATAAAATGAAAAATTTCCACTGTGATGAACGCTGTAAAGCAGAGGTGCTATAGGAGCCTATAAGAGAGGGATTGATCTAACTAGAGAGGTAAAAGGAGGGTTCTCTGAAGAAGTGATACTTGAGCTAAAGGAGGAGTAGCAGCTGTCTGAGGAAGGAAGAGAAGCCACACAGGGAGCAGTATGAAAAGTCCTGATGCCAGGAGAAAACAAGGGACTGAAGAAGTCCAGCATACTTATAGCAGAGACCATAAAGGGCCTTGTTACAAACTATAGAAAAGAATTAAGGATCTATGTTAAGAAAAATGAGTAGTTGCTGAAGGATTTTAAGTGGTAACGGGATCTGATGTTTGTGTAGAAAATGGTTTGGAGAGAGGCCAGTAAGCATGCAGGTAGCCCCTGGGCAGCTAGATGTTCCTACAGGTGAGAGGTAATGATGTCTCTCACTGGCTGGTGCCACAGGATGGATGCTGGTGTTCTTCACTGAGTGGGAGAGCCTTTGAAGGGAGCCCTGTCCTGGCACGTCAACCTATCCGATTGGCTTTTTCTGTTCTTACTCACAATTCAATGAAACAGAATAAACTCCAGAAGTAAACCTAATGTGTATATGGTTAATTGATTTTTGACAAAGTTGCCAAATAAATCCAATGGCAAAAATTGCCTTTTCAACAAATTGTGCTGGAACATATATGGAAAAAATGAACCTTATTCCATACCTCACACCATATACATAAATTTGTTTGAAATGGATCATAGACATGAACATGAAAGTTAAAACTATAAAGTTTTTAGATGATCTTTTTGACCTTGAAGTAAGGAAAGATTTCTTAGAGAGTGCATAGGAAATAAGAATCATAAAAAGGTGATACATTGGAGTTTATTAAAACTAAAAACTTCTACTCTTCAAAAGCTACTGTTAAGGAAATGAATGGGCAAGTCTTAGACTGGAGAAAATGTTAGCAATGCATTATTTGTTATAGGACTTGTGTTCAGAATATGTAAAGAACTTCTACAACTAAATAATAAAGACAAAACTTGTACAGGCACTTCTCAAAAGAAGGTAAATGAATGGCCAATAAGCACACAAAATAATGCTGAACATTACTAGTCATCAGAGAAATGCAAATGAAAATCACAATTATGTGCATTATTCACTCACTAGAAGGGCTAAAAATAAAAATGCTGTCAACGCTGAGTGTTGACGAGCATGTGGAGCAACCAGAACTCACATACAATACTGTTGGGAGTATAAAAATGGTATTAACATGTCTTAGTCTGCTAAGACTGCCATAACAAAGTATTGCTGACTGAGTAGTTTAAACAACACATATTTATTTTCTCACAATTCTAGAGGCTAGAAGTCTGAGATCAAGGTGTTGGCAGGATTGGTTTCTTCTGAGGCCTTTCTCTTTGGCTTATAGACAGCCAGCTTCTCCCTGTATTGTCACATGGTCTTCCCTCTGTGTGTCTCTGTATCCTCATCTCCTCTTCTTATGAGGACATTAATTGTATTGGAGTAGGGCCCATTCTAAGGGCCTCATTTTAACTTAATTACTGCTTTAAAGACTATCTCCAAATACAGTCACATTCTGAGGTACTGGGGGTTAAGACTTCAACACATGAATTTTGGAGGGGTGAAGTTCAGCCCATAACATCTCACTTTGAAAAATAGCCTCGCAATTTCTAATAAAGTTAAACATACCCCTACCTTATGACTTAATAATTTCACTCTTCAGTATTTACCCAAGTGAAATCACATGTCCTCCTACCCCCCAAAGGCTTTGTACAAAACTAATCACAGTAGCTGTGTTCATAATAGCCTTAAAGTGAAAACACCCCAAACATCCATCAGCAGGTGAATGGGTAAATTTCAGTATATTCACATAATGAAATACTACTCAGCAATAAAAAGGAATGGTCTACTGATACATGTAACAGCATAGACAATCTTACAAATGTTATGTTAAGTAAAAGAATCCATATCAAAAAAGGGTAAATACTGTATGATTGCATTTATATAGAGTTCTACTACAGGCAAAGCAAATCTATTGCCAAAGAAATTAGAACAGTGACTACCTCTGGTGATGGTAGTGGGAAGGGGTGTTGACTGGGAGGGAACTTTCTGGAGTAATGGAAGTATGCTATATCTTGATGGGGTATGTATTAGGTGGATGTATGCATTTGTCAGAACCAATCAGAGTTACACATAAGATTCACAATATGTAAATTATACCTCTATTAAAAACTTAAATATCTAAATAGTAATAAAAATCAGTCATGCATCTCTTAACGACAGGGATACATTGTAAGAAATGCATTATTAGGTGATTTTGTCATTGTGTGGACATCATAAAGTGTACTTATACAAACCTAGATGGTATAGACTACTGCACACTTAGGCTCCATGGTACTTATCTTATGAGACCGCTGTCGTATATGCAGTCCATTGTTGACGGAAACGCCATTATGCGGCACACGACTGTATCTAAGAACTGTCACAAAGGCAAATCTGTGTAATTGTTTTCATGCCAGCTTTGTTAACAAAAGTATGAGCAGACGCTCTCGGCGCTGTTCTGCTGGCTGGCCTCGCTGGCCCAGGGCAGCTTCCACACTGCCCTCCTCCTTCAGCTTCTCCAGCTCCTGGGCCAGGTATGACAGTTGCTCTGCAGGAAAGGGCCCCACATCGTCAAGACGGGAGGCGGTGAGAGCTGCACCCCGGTCCTGTTTGTTTTGACCTCTCTCACGTCATCTCCTTCTTCTCCTCCCTACTGCCCACCCTGACAGCAGGAAAAGACTTAAAGAAGCTGCATAACTCACTTCCATGACCGTGAGGCCTACCCACAGAACCTATCCCACCCTCCACATCACCACTGGAGGTTGTGCTTCTCTGACTGAGCCCTGACTGATATGGAGTTTGGTATATCGATACAGGTGTGGCACTCGGTAACATAAACCATGGGGAGACACACAAACACTGGGAACCATTTCTAGGAAAAGAGTGCAGGGTCCTGAGAGCACGTGTTTATCTTCTGGCTCCCCTTTTCCTTCCTGTATGATCTTGGCTAAGTCACCTAATCCAGGTGAGCCTGCAAAATGTGGGTCATCACACCTCCTCTCATTACCTTGCTGAACTCCCAAGGGTGATACAAAGTGTCAGTTTTGTTTGTGATTATTTCCTTCCTACTGTCTAGGAGTGTGGTCTTATTCAACCTGGGGCCGGGGAGTGGGTGGCTAGGCCTTTCCTGGTCTGTCTTTGGATCCTCTCAAGACCTTTAAGTAAGAGGGAGGAAAAGTTAAAATAGAGGCTAAATGGAAAAATGAGGATCTCAGGGAAACAGGAAACTTGATGTGCTGTGGGATTTCATTTCTCATGTGCAAAGCACATTTTCTCCAACCTATCATTTCTGAAATAAATGATCCACAATCATTTAATGTGAATGCATCCCAGACCTGAGTTGGGCCCATGTAATTTGGAATCAAAAATGACTGACGGGTTGACAGAAAAGTTCTGCCAATAAATTACATACATCCTGTTAATATAGTCTCATACCTAAAAATATCTTCAGAGAGTAAAGGGAAACTGGCAATGGCTATGGATTGACTTGAAAAAAATCAGCCATAAAAACTAAGCTAAATTATATCCACACTCCCCAAGCTGTAGTTAAAATTAATTTGCTTTCAGACCAAAGTCAAATATGCCAGTGCAACATGTCATTCATTGAATCCATTCAGTAAAATGTTAACTCAAACTAGATTTTTGAAGTTGTGTAGACTCAGTAGATAGGATTTCTGTTTTCTTTTTAACAGAACTATAGGATATTACCCTCCTGTAAATGTGGGCTGCATGTAACTCCATGAAGTCTTTCTGTTTCAGGAAGAAGAGCTGGGTGATAGCAATGAAGATAACAGGATTCTAGTTCTGGGCCATCAAATTTGCTTACTTGCAAGTAGGTGATTATTTAATTCCTATAATACCAGCTACTTGCTGCCTTGTAGCTGGAAGTCACTTCTACACAATTGGACAAGGTACAATTTTACCACAGGAAGCAATTTGGGGGTTTAGACCTTCTTAGATAGCACCTAGGAATTGCCTTCTACCTCCCCGATGGAAGACCAACATCTGGTTGCAAAGGAACTCAAGGTGAGCATAATCTGGGCTGAAATTGGGAAGGCCATTCCTCAGCTACAGCTCCCCATCACTGTTGCCGGTTCAGGTCAGGAAAAGCTAAATAATTTGTTTAACCCAATCCCCTTTCCCTACCTTAAGGGAAAACTCCTATAAGCTCACTGTAAACACAACTATGCCATGTGGGCCTTTCATTAATCTAGTACAAACCACAGCCTGACATACACTGGGCAGGATTTACCTTATTTTTTTTTCTTAGCTCATTTTCAGCACCAGCTTATCCTCACACTTCCTACCCAGAGGTGGTTATTCGTACAGCGTGAGTTTGGGGGAAGACAGGAGTTACCAGAGCCCATCTTTGCCATTGCAAAAGCATTTTCTGGGACCCAGAGATGGTCATGGATTCATAGGGTAGGGTTTGAGGGGATCAGAGTTCACCAAGAAGTGCTGAAAACTCATTTTATAAATGAAAGAACTAAGTCCCAGAGGTCACCCAGCCAGTGAGTGGTTTTCATTCATTTAGCAAATATTTATAGACAGCTACTTTATGCAGATACTGAGTGAGGATGCCATGGTGAACAAGATGGATGTGGTGTCCATCTTCAGAAACCCTCTATTACGAAGCGCTATAGGCTCAGACATAGTTAGGGACAGCCGTAGCTTTGGGCAGGTGGAAAACTGTGTTTATCAAACTCTTTTGACCAAAACCCACAATAACAAAAACACCTAACATTTCATTTCAGTGCATAAAGAATATTTATGTGTATAGATATAGGATACATATGTATATAACTAAAAAAAACTATTACTGTATATAAAAAAACAAAAGTTCCAGAAACAATTTTTATGTTTATTAAGTATGATGAGCTTAGGTATTTTCTGTTTTGTTTTTCAGAAATGCTGACTATGATCCTCTGCCTTAGAAGGTGAAGGGTTGTTTTGTGGCTGAGCATTCCCCGAAGCTTAGGGGTGTGGTGACATTGGTGAAATTGTGATTTAGGCTTTCGAGGAAGGCTTTCGAGGATTTGAAGGATTATGGTGTGGAGGATGAGGAACCAGCTGCTTTTGCTTGCGTGAGGCGCTGGGGACCAAGCTGGAGGAAGTGGGCTTAAATGGTAATGGCTGAGATTTAGAATAGACAGAGATGCTAGCAGCAAAGGCTGCCAGCAGAACATTGAGAAAGCTCCTCCCTGGGGAAATGCCATCTGATGGAAATGGAAGCAGTGAGAGGATGAGAGATCCATAGACTCTACAGCATGGGAGTCTAGGGGCTTGTGGGGAGAAGGGATCAGGCTCATTGGAAAGTGGCCACATGGCCTCGGCTGCAGTTGAGACAGAGCACACACACCGGGGAAACATGCAAAGGTTCAGGGACTCATGGATCTGGTCTCTGGGAGACACTCCCCTCCCCACCACAGCAGAACCTATAATCCAACCCGTTATGCAACCCATCTTTCTCAGTGAATTAAAAGGGAGACAAGGGAATCCAGCATTATTCACAAGAGTGGGTTGGTTCCTTCAAGCTCTATGAAGGATCTGAAGATGTTTATTTGGACCCAGTAAATGTCTCCAAAACAGCAGTGACATGGAAGAATGAGTAGATTTGTTATGTTTTTTGGATGACAGAGCTAGAACCAATGGGTGGTAGAAATAGGGAGACAGACTTTAACTCCAAGAAAGAACTTTCTAAGGAGTAAATGCTGCCCAACCCTGCAAGTGAGATCCAAATGACCATGAAATGGTTGGATTCGTTTGTCCACTCACTAACCCTTCTTGAGCTCCTCCTACTTGCAGTGTACTGTGCCAGCCGGGGGAATACATTGCTCTTGAGTGTCTTGTAGAAAAAATTTCTGCATTGATTGAGAAATAGAGTTTGGTAACTTCTTAGATTTCTTCTAATTCTAGGGTCTTATTCAAGGTTGCAAGGGTGCTTGAAACTTAGGAAATAGATCTGTTAAAATATCATCGGATGAGGGCACCTCTGAATAGTGTTTCCACGGCTACTAGGAGCAAGGACTACCACTGACAGAAATGATCAATATCTTAGACTCACTTAGGGAAATTCGGATGACAAAGAGCCTGTCTTACATAGTTTACTTTTAAGGATTCTCTGCTACTTATAGGGTAAAATCCAAATTGCTTAGCCTGGCGCACTGACCCACCCAGTCATTGCAATGTTATTTCTCACTGCTGCCAAATGGTGATTCTCCATGCTAGCCTGCTTGAATTGCTCATTCTCCTCCAATGTTGGTGCCTATACTCACTCTTCCAGCTTTTTGGAAGTCTCTCCTTCCCTCTCCACTGTGCCCCTCATACTCACAATTCAAAGCCCTTCTCCGTGAAACCTTCCCTGACCTTCTCCTCCGCACTCTCCTTGTTTATTGCACTTCCTGTCTGTATCAGTCATTTGGTATTTCCTACATTGTCTGATGGTATCTCTTGGGTGGATATTTAACTTTGGGCACACGTATAATTCACCTTAACAATTGGATTGCAATCTTCTTGTGGGCAGAGACCACACATTCTACTTTGTTGTATCCTCTTTTGCCACAGGGCAAAGCATGCCTTCAATTCATATGAAGTTGGCGGCAAGTGAACAAAACCTTTCAGGATTCGTTCTTGTCATAACACAGTCACAGCTCAGGCCTATTGTTTATACGCATGAAGAAAGTCTTGTAGATAACACTGCTGAAAACATTTCAAGATGTCTGTGGCAGGCTCATATTTCACATGGGTTTTGAACAACAAGGACTTTTATTTTTATTTTATTTACTTACAAACATTCTTACAGCATTTATCATGAGCCAAGCACTACCATTCTAGTCCATGAGCCTTTAAAGAGCATGCCCTTTCTTGTTCTCATTTTCTTTGTCTTGGCCCAGTGGTATTGCACTGCCTGACATGTCATTCACTTATTTCAGTCCTATGTGCTGGTATAAAGAACTGGAGTTCTGAGAAGATTGTAGAATCTTCTAGGACAGGCTTCTCTCTTCTTGTGGGTTTGCAGCTAGAAGGAGCCACACATCTCTGACTTCTTCAGCAAGACTTCTCGTGTTTCTCCACAGCCCATTTCTTCTTACAGCTCTCTTAGCCCCATTCTTTTCACACAGGACTCTGCTTCTCTACCTCTTGAACCATTTCAGGACTGTGGCCTAAGGTCTCTACTCTCCAGGAGTTTTTCATCCAATAGTGGAATAGAGGATGGGCCTTAAGAACATTCTCAGAAGGAATAGTTCTTCTTGGAGGGCTGTCTCATTGATACATATGAATATGGAAATGTGATATGAAGTATGGTCACATCACACAGGAAACCAGTTTTCTTCTAGCATCAGGGGAGCTTAAGAGGGGTTTATTATTAAACTCTTGCCTTATACAACCCTCCTTACTCCCTTGCCCGCCACACTGTCTTTTCTGGGCTTCCAAATATCTTATGGAGCAATAATAAGTTAGAGTAAGTTGGAGAATCTGTCTTCCCAAATACAGATCAAAACCTCATATTCTATAAAAAGAATTTTTCTTAACCCATAGATTTAAGGGGATAGAACTCTGGGATTTGGGTGTTATGACCTTAGTCAGTAACCTCTGCATTTCACAGATGAAGAAACTGAGGTCCAGAGAGGCTAAATTATTCACCTGAGGCCACAGATGCTTTCCTGATAGAATTGGACTTAGACTTTGCATCTCCTGTGTCCTGGTTGGTTGCTCTTCAAAGAGGATGATGACAAATGCCAACAGCTCATGGATATTCCTTTTCCTTCATAGGTTCAGCACCAATGGTCATGCTCTGAAGAAAACTGTTGGTTGACTGCTGTTTTATTTGGATGCACTAACCCTGGGATTTGTTTTGAAGTTGATTGGTACTATTTCCTAGTATCACAATAGGCTAAGGCTGAATTTATTTTGTTATTCAAATTGCACACTTTTATAAAAAGGCTTAGATGGAAAGCTTGGGAAATCAGATAGGTTGGATCTTGCAAAGAAGTTAAAAAAATCACAGAAAAAAAATGTTCTCCAGGTGACAAGAAACGTAAAGATTGTTAGGGGATAATCTTATGGATCCAAAGAGAACATTGAAAGTACCCAGAAGGCTTGTAGAGAGACCATATTTACCAGCTCTTGCCATGAACTAATGGAATTAAGTTTGTTTTAGCAAACATTAATGACTGCTGAATAAATAGAAGGCAGTGTGCTAGACAGGAGCTATAGATGGACATAAAGGAGTATAAGACCTAGTCCTTGCCTCCAGGAACCAGCAAACTAATGGAGAAATGTGAACGCACTTGAGTAATGCTCTCCAGAATCATGCTTCTGGTTGAAGACAACTTTCCCTTTAAGAAACTGACTGTTCTTTGGCGAAAGATATATGAATATATGAAGAGCTGCAGTCTCCTTACATCAAGTTCTCAAATTTATCTATAATTTTTTCTAACCTGTCTTGAGTTATTTATAACATCTATCAGATTCTCATAATGGAATAACAAGTTCCAAGAGTTTCCCGTGGATAAATGTGAACATTATACCTGTGAGATATCCTTTAAATATACGTTGCTTTAGTGGATAGAGTGTGCTTTTTGTTAGTCCCCATACTACTTTCTCTAAGCTCCTATGAGTGGGAAGAAGGAAGGGAGCCACCAGGGAAAGAGCATGGCCATCTTGTTTTCTCCTTTGTAATTTCGCGGATATTTTGCAGATATTGGTAACATCCCTTCCAAGTGTTCCCTGTTGAAGAAACTCCTATCACTTTAATTATTTCAACCCCCTTCTTTGAAATACTTCAGTCTGTCCCTCATTTCTCTCTCCCTCACTCTCTTCCTCTTGCTTCTTTTGCTCTGATTTCTCTCTTTGTTTTCTGAGTTGCCTCACCTGGCTTGTTATGTCTTTCCAAGGTAAGAGAATGAGAACAACGCAAATTACCCTAGTTGGGTTGCGCCATGCTTTTCTTGAGGAGTTGGATAAAGTATCTATATATTTTCTAAAAAGCAATCATGCTGATGATGTGCCTGGAATTTTATTGGTCTTTTTGGCCCTGGCTACACATTGGGATGATGTCTTCAGGGAATAGCTTATAGAATCTTCTGCATTCCTTTCTTGTAACCAGTTGCTTGTGGGGACACCAGTCGAGTTATGGATCTACTGGATGCCAAGTGTTTCTTTTTGCTGTTGTTGGGCTTCCAGCATTCATGCAGAAATGCTTATATATTTTGGCTTGTTTTCCATCCACTTCCCACACCTGTTGGTTGTCTGATTAGGTGCGCAAGTCAATTGTCCCAATTTCCCCTTATGTGAATGGATTCCCTCCAAATCCGTCTAATA
Source organism: Ceratotherium simum simum (assembly GCF_057802395.1). Lineage (NCBI taxonomy): Eukaryota > Metazoa > Chordata > Mammalia > Perissodactyla > Rhinocerotidae > Ceratotherium > Ceratotherium simum. The sequence continues at coordinate 46,013,204 of NC_141912.1, forward strand.
AGACTCCTGAATCTAAGGCTGACATTCTTCTTGTTGGAATCTCATTTTTTCAGAGTGGCAGCCACCTCAGCACCTAATCTAGTGGTATCAATTATTTTTCCTGATAGCTGGGGAAGCATTTTTACAAACCAAATTTTAAATCTTAAATGGAAGCTCATTGTAGTAGCATTAGTTCATTCATTTATTTAATTGTGTATATTTGTGTATGTGTATGTGTGTGTGAGAGAGAGAAAAACAGAGAGAGAGAGAAAAAGGGAGAGAGACAGAGACAAAGACAGAGATCCAGAGAGAGACTCAGCCTGCCTCTTGGCTCAATCATGGCATACCCCAGAGTAAGTGTGAGACGGGAGAGGTGACCCTGTTTTTCTTCACTTGGTTTTGGCTCCTTTGAACTTTTCACATTTGAATGACTTAAGGGTTTTTAAAGAGTGAATTTTGGCTCTATGCAATTTTCCTTTATGAGCCAATCTTAGAACCTTACAAGTATAACTACTTGGATTGAATTAGGGATAAAGACTCATATCCTATCCACATCCCTGCTTCTTTTCTCTCTTCCCTAATACAAGTTCCAAGGAGTATGGTTTGTAAGTCAGTGAACTACACTAATTCTATTCTATGTGCAAGGAAACCTAGACTTAGACATAACTTTGATTTGCTGAAGGTCTCACAGCTGGTTAGCAAGAGCAAGAAATTGAATTTCTACTCTCTGAGACTCAGGCCATTGTCTTGGAAGGAGCATAATTGGCTTCCCCTTCCTTCTTTTGGTTTAAAAGTTTCCTCTACCACCTTGTATATATTTATTGTTCATGATCTGGTGCCCCCTTATTTCCAGCTGAGATCACATTTCCTATTGATCCGTTGCCAAAGATCTCCCCTTAAACTCTACCCACTTGCTAGTGTCCAGAACATCACTCCCACCCATACCTCTCCATCATCTCAGGCATTGAAGCTTAGATTGTTCTTTGTCAACCACTTATCTGGGCCCTGCTCACGATATGAGCAATGATTCTAGAACACCTTGCACATTAAAGTCTATCTAGTGTCGTGATCTTTGTTAACTATCACCTAACCACCCTTAGATTTGGGGAGATATTTACAATAGACCTGGCCCTGTGTTAAGCACATTACAAAAATTATATTAGTCATCTCTTACCACAACTTCTGAGGTAGGTACTGTTTTCTATTTTCCAGATGAAGAAATAAGACTCAGAGAAACCACACAGCAAACAGCAGAGCTGGAATCTGAGCCTAGGTTTGCCTGACTCTAAAGCCTCAACCTTAGACCTCCAGGCTCTCCTGACTCTCAGTCATTTGGAACCAGAACTTCCTTATGCCATCAGCACGCACATTTATTGTCTAAGTAACTGTAATGTTTAAGGGAATGATGTGAGATGGGCTACTGCGTTATGAAGCAGCCCGAAATGATTTCAACTCCAGTTTATAAAGCAAAGACTATGGATGAACTTGTTCATCAAGTTCTGAAATATAGGGCAAGCAGGCAGTTTGGAAGCTTGAGGTAAGTTTAGGGCAAACAAGGAAATAATACCTCGCCTAGCACGTAATAAAGTTATGGAACTCATTACCCTGAGAGGCAGTACAGACAGGAAATGTAAATGGATTAAAAAAGAGTTTGGACAAATTTATGAATGACAGAGTCATAAAAGGCTTCTAACAGAAGCTGGAATATACGAGGTGTGACTATAAAGCAATGAAATTTTTTTTTTTTTTAACAAACACCAGAACTTGTATATCCAAATAAATATATTTTTCCTTCAAAGTAGTTTCCTTGGGAGAATACATGCTTATTCTGATATTGTGTGCTTGATGGGAACATGTTCGGAACCTGCAGGAATTTAGAGGTTTAATCCACCCGCCTTCTCTTTTACAGATGAGGAAACTGAAAGCTAAAGTCATTAAATAACTTGACCATGGTCACACAGAAGGAGTTCTGGGGTTAGAATCGCAGCTGCTGACTTCTGGTTTATAGGCACTGCTGCGTGCTGTCTCCTGCTGTAGATTTCTTCGGAACCTGTGACTAATTCTTTAGAGTATCCTAAAAGTGGTAAATTTTATCCTTTGTGAATGGGTTTCTGAGACAGCCAAAGCTGATTTAGATTTAAGGTTGATGATTAAGATGCTTGTACAAGCTGTATATTAATACTGTTTGTTCAAAACCTGAGAGAATGTTTTTTTTAAGAAAGAGGCAGTAAAACCATGTTCCTTTTGCTACCTGTAAACTGGCTTCTAGCTGGCCCCCTTCAGCTGGCCTGAGGAATGTATAATGCATCTTCACCTTTGATAAGCCACGTCTTTGAGCCAGGCTGCTGTGGCGCCTCCTTCTCCACGACAAGTAATGAAAGCACAGCCAAGGGAAATTGCTCTCTCAAGGGGAAAAGGAAGTGAGCAGAAAAGCAGCCCCCCTGGGGTCAGCGGAGGTGGCTTTGGAACTCTCGGAACTGGAAGGGATGCTGTAGGTACCCCAGAGTCCTACTTCAAACAGATCACAGATATTTTGAATAACGAAGAAGGAGAGAAGAGACTCGACGCAGTAGGGTTAAAACCTGAGCGTAGACCGCTGCTGTCATTGAAAATATAAAAAGAGAATTGCAGAGAGCAGATGAAAAAGGGGAGAAATGGCTGCGATCCCCCCAGAGGCAGCAAACATGGGTCTCGGGGGTGGATCTCATCAAGATCCGACCAGGGACAGAGGTCACTGGGAGCTCATCGGTTTGTGTTCATTCATGCCCTGCCAGTTGAATTCACTTTGATCACGAAATATCCTTTTCACTTGGGCTTCTAAGAAAAATAGGGGGAAGGGAGAGTGATGGAAGGAGGAGGCAGGCGTAGAGAAACCCCAAAGTCCGTGAAGCGTGTGAGACGCCTTTTGCTTAGGCTTGGAAACTTTGCTTCTCCAAATGGATTCACGGCCTTGAACCAAAGCTAACAAAGAAAAGACAAACATGTCACTAAAAGTAACATGTTGACATGAGTTAATGTCTCAGCCAAAATTTATAACATAACCCAGAAGGAACACGAGCTGCCTGGCCATGCATCCTGGTTGATGGCATGTTTCTGGGGAATTCTGGTAGGAGATATCCCAGAGAGGTCAAGGCCAGCAAGGAAAGCTGGAAACAGCAGCTCTAGGTCCTGTGACTGAGGCTGTTAAAAAAAATTAACCTTTGTTTTGTGATATTTGAAGCAGACAGAACAGAAAACCTGGTTTGAATAGGAATGGAGAAGAATGGTTATCAGATTTGGTAAAATCTTTGGAGGGTCAGTATGAAGAGAAAGGATATATATTATATATATTTATACACACACACACACTCTCATGCATGCTGAAAACGCTCATATAAGTATCCACAATGCATGTTTTCTTTGGGGCTTGGCCAACTCTGCAGTATGGTAATGAAAAGGATAAGACCACACAGTTCTCCTCTGTAGGTGAGCATATGGATACACGGCCCACTGCACACGCATGTGAATACATAGACACACTATTTATCTCCCACAACAGAATTATTATATGTCTTTCTTGGCTAAGGAAGGGAGGGGGAAAGTTGAGCCTTAGTTGTAGGTGTGAAGTTGCTAATAGCAGGGAACTGCTTATTCGGAAAACTTCTACAATTCCACTTAATTCCACCTTGGCTCCAACCCAACCCCACAGAGCCTTGCAGATTTAGCAGAGACACAGAGGTTAAAAAACGACCCCAGAATGCTATCTGGGAAAACCCCTCATATCTTGGGCCTCCTGGGTTCCCGGGATGAGGGAACAACAGACCCAGAGCAGCACCATCCCTTTTAGGCATAATTTAGGGGGGGCTTGACTTAGTCTGCGGAGTGGTGAAAGTGTAGATATGGCTGTTGGATCCTTGTTGTCTTACTTAGGAATGGGGCAGATTTCTGGCTTAAAAATATTTTTTGTGTTTTGTGCTTTTTTGTTTTGCCTATCTCTCTCTGTCTTGCTGATCACCAGTCTGGATGCGAATTTCGTGTTCTTGCTGATTCTTTAGTAGACATGTCTGTGGCTCCATAGTGGCCAAGTCTCACGGCCTGTGTCACAGTCAGACCAAAGTGGACGCCAAGATGCTCTGAGTCCAGAGAGAAGACTTTCAGCCAGCCCATTTCCACCCCTCTCCATCCAAACCTCTGGCTACTGTGTCTTAGCCTGGGATGCAATAAACCTCTTTAAAAGGTGGCAAATATTATTTCTTTAAAGAAAACCCATTCATTTTCAAATTAGGGTACATGTTTCAGATTGAAAAAATAGTCTTGACAGACGCTAAGAAGTGCGGGACAACCAATACTTGTTAGACTTGCAGGGGAAGAGAAAACACTAGAATCATTTGGTCCATGAGTAACCTCAGGGCTTGAGCAACGAGATATCTACATGTTCTGTTCAGTCTCCTGCGTGTTTATCAAATGGGGCCATGACTAACTGTGGAAGCTTGTTGTCCTTTGACAAAATAAAATAAACCCCTTGCCACTGCCTCCCCGTCCCCATTTCTAAAAAGTTGAACAGAGAGAGTCAATTCTGGTTCATCCTGGCCCTCTGCTTGAGTGTAGATGGAAGGATCTGTTGCTTCGTGTGTTTCAGGTTTCAAATGAAAACTTCATCAATGAAGAACAGGGAAAATAAACAGGGCTTCAGCGGGAATTTCAGAGTCCCACAAGCCCTGGTGAAAACTCTGCAGCCTGAGAATAGCCCCAAAGTCCAGTTCAGCCCTTCTCAGAGACTCTCCTCTCTAGATCTTCTTGTGGCCCCGATCTCAAGACTTTCTCCCACCCCCTAAACAACTGACCACACACACATTATTTAAATAATTTTAAAGGAAATGGAAAATAGAGACTGGTACCATGGATCCGTTTACCTGATCCTTGTGTGATGCTAAAAAAGGCAACATCTGGCCTACTTGAAATCCATGTGGGTTTGAGAAAAATGGCACCAGTCAGAAAAGAAGCTTTTTCTTGTAGCATCTTTTCTGATTTCCTTTTTTTCATTCCACTTTTTTTCCAGACATTCCTCAGACTAATTCCACACAATAAGCTACTGGGACACTAACAGGGAAGTTAAGGCATGAGGTGTTAAGGAACTTGTTCAAGCTGATTCCTGAGCCTGGACACTCAAAGAAGATCTGAGTCCTGGTGTGGGGTAGGGAGGTGGCTGAATGGATGATCTCTGGGCTGTGCTGCTCAACCTCGAGTCCCGCGGGAATGTGAGGCTGTGCGGTGGAGTGAAGAGCAAGCACGCACACCAACCAACACATGTGGCTTTGGAGCCATGGCTCCATCAGTCTAGTTCTGGAAATGTGGGCCAGTTATTTAATCTCTCTGCACTCTCATCTGTAAAGTGGGAATAATAGTGGGTAACATGTTAATTTGACTTGGCGTTTTGGTAGCCACGGTAGAGATTTTGGCATTCACACTAAATTTTACGACACCAAAAGAAAATCATCAAAGGGTTAGCTTTAAAAAATTATCAAATAGTTTATGAGGAAGACATCTTCTTGCCTCCTACCCAACCCCAAGCCTCATCTTAGGGGTGGGAGGGGGTTTGAGGATGGAATACGCTCAGAGATGGGAGTGCGGGTTGGAGATGGGCTGAGGGTTCCATCAAATGGAACATTTAATTATATGACTTCTGAGCTTTATCAAAGAAGGCTCTCTTTAAAATGCCCCTCTTTGGAGGATAAATTCCATGGGTTTGGGGGAGGTTTAAATGAAGTAATGTCTGTGAAGAGCAAAGCATGTGGCAGGTATGGAGTTAGTGTTAGCAATCCGTCCCCCATTTCCTCTTACACCCTTCCATCCTCCCACCCTCCCTCTCTCTGGCTGGTTTCAGAGCTGATGCTCTTCACTCAAAGCTATCTTGCTTCTTAAACTTAATATCTCCAAAACTGAGGCCTGTCATGGCACAGAGGGACGGGTAGGAACTTTCTTGGTGTCTGTAGGGAATGCAGCCATAGTCTTCAGTTGATTGAAATATTGTGTTTGTTGAGTCCCTCCATCACCTCAAGCATCTTCTTCTCCAGGATCCTTGAGGTCTATTGATTCTCCTCCATTCGGGGTCATTAGCTCATCATTCATTTGTCCCCCGCTAGATGGAAGGAGAGTGTAAGACCCTGCCCAGTGTTCCAGGAGCACACAGTGGAGATGAGCTGGGCTCACAAGTAAAAATTGGCAAACAGTAAAGGCTTAAGGGCTGCATTGTTTGGGAGGGGCCAAGTTGAGCCCACCTGGAGGAGGAAGCCAAGTCGACCAAGAATCCTACTTTGACCTTGCTCATCTGAACTGCCCCTTGGGCTCAGAACCATACTGCTCTGGGTCCAAGCTGGCACCTAGGAACAGGGTGTTAGGAGAAGTTCACATCCTGTGATTATTTAAATATTTTTATTTTTAAATTACCCAAGTGTAGCAGGGATTTTCTTCCTCCCCATAGCCTACTTTCTTTTGAGCCCTCATCCCTGTTGGGGAAGAGATCTTTGAGAAAGACATCCCAAGGAGACTTTTTGGCAAAAAAGACTTGTCAAAGTTGTACATCCTGAGAAGTTGAACGTGGGCGAGAGAGAGTTTTGCTGCGTTTGTAGATGCCCCTTTCTGAGGATCCCAGGGACCTGCAGCCTCCTCAGCCATGCAGGGGTCTCAGAGTCCCCCCTACAGATGGGGCTGGGGCTGGGAGCAGGCGGGGGGCCAGGACGGTCCCGGAGGTCAGATGCTGGGTTGTGGAAGCACAAGGCAGCTACATTCCACGCTGACACAGACCATCATGAAACTGTTGTTTTCTTATCAAGTAATTTCCATCACTTTCCTACACTCAGAAATATACTTCTTCAACATCATTCTTAAGGCCTGCAGTGGATTCCATGGAATGAAGGCGCCCTTTTTAATTTTAATTTTTAACTTCATAGCGTGTTTTTCTGGGTTGCTTGCAATGGCGTCCTCAGAACCTCTCTGCATGGTTTAGTGAGCTGGGGGAAGCATCCCCTGAGAAGGATGCAGAGGCTGACTGGGCCGACATTAGGTGCCACTCCCAGGGGGCCATCTTGACCTCAGCCCCCACTCCTCACAGTGGGGTGGGTCCCAGGCCCTGATATTTGCAGCCACCATACACATGCGGCATTTCAGCCAACACACACAATTACAGTATCCCTTAATTAGAACCCTCTCTTTATCCCAGGGAAAGCCTCAGCTGCTTGTCAATGAAAACATATTTGTACCGTGGCCTTAAAAACACACACACATAAATTGCCAATTATTCCCCATTCATAGACTCTGGCAAGACACGGGGGAGAGCTATTTGCTTTCCCTTAGGCCAAATTAAGACTTGCCTTTCATGGCAACTTATTTGCAGGAGTAATTTTCCACCTCATTTAATTAGGCTAATTGATTCAGCAGTTCTGTCAAGGGGCAACGCGGCACTGGGTGCTTGGGGCAAATTACTCCCGTGCTCTTTAGACTCGCTTTGAGCAATGACCTGATTAGCTTTCCTGTTTTCAAACCCAGGTCGGCCCAGCTCCTGTGTGTCTGACTTTGCGGCACGTGGGTAAGTACATGTGGAGAGCCACTAATTTATTAAGCACTTTGAAAAGAGCTAGGTGCTGAGCCCAGGCCGGTAATTCTATCCAAGGAACAATTAGCTCACTGAAGCGTGAGAGCGAGTTGTAATAACGGGATCCAGAAACAGTGAACTGAGCAGATTTCAATGCAACTAAGCATAGTCATTCTTTTCAACTGTTCATCTGGATTTACAGGAGCCGTACTATGTATGTGCCATGTTCTAGTACATCTGGTTCATTGATTGTTAGGAATGATTTTTAGGGAAAACAAATTAGGGGTAGGTACTTAGATCTTGCTAAATAGCAAATGGGTTGCTACCCTCTATTCCTTTTTCTCCTTCTTCCCCATTTTCTGAGAACTGTGTGTTTCATGGAATGTTAGGTGTAGAGGAATGGCTATGTGATGAAAAGGAACCACTTAGCAGCCAGGGTTCACTGAGGCCATGCTATGGCCAGGCACTGGTCCTTGACTCTTTACGTGAACTCATTCATTTAATCCTCATTACAACCTTATGAACGAGGCACCATCACTACCCCCATATACAGACGAGAAAGCTGAGGCATGAGAGGCTAAGGGGCTGGCCCAAAGTTATACAGCTGGCGGGTGGAGGCAGGATTCAAACTCTCTGCTCTTCACCACCACTCCAGGAAATGCTTGTGGGAGCAGAAAAACAGTGACACGTTTATAAACTATGAGGGAGGGTCATGTGTTCTATTTTTGTATTGATATATAATCGTCCTCCTGTTAAATTAGTGAGGAAGATGCGACTGTGTGTCAATGTTGGTCTAAAACAGGAGTTGGCAAGCTTGTTCTGTAAAGGGCCAGATAGTAAATATTTTAGGCTTTGTGGGTCACATATGGTCTCTGTCACAACTACTCAACTCTGCCTTGTAGCACAAAAGCAGCCATAGACAATATATAAACAAGTGGGTGTGACTGTGTTCCAATAAAACTTTATTTACAAAAACAGATGGCTGGCCAGATTTGGCCCACAGGCCAGAGTTTGCCAACCTGCGGTCTAAAAAATGGTATTCCATGGGTTTAAAACATTCGAAAATCTTAAACACAAAACCAAACCTCTAACTCTTCTATTGTCTTTATAATACAAGTGCATTCACGTTTTCATGCCCAGGCTAACTGATTTCTTGACTCTCCTTCTCTCTGTTTTCTTCTTACAGCTGACAATTCAGCGTGTTGCATAAACATGTCCCTGACTTTGCCGTTTTGCCAACCTAAAGCAAGGGTGGTCAGGCCACCCAGGGCAACGGCAAGTGGTGGGTGGGAGACAGAGCCCCTCTCCAATAAACAACCTGGACTGTTTATTGGGCTTTTGAGGCAACTAGGCCTCAGGGAAATGCTGGGAGCCTGAGGTTGGCAGTGACACATAGTGGGGTATACCTGTCGTCACTGACGGATGCAAACATGCCTTCATCCTGTAGGCCATCAAGAACACCTCTGTAATAATTTTCCTGTCCTGATTAAGTTTGAGTTCTCAAGAAGACTCTCTAAAGCCAAGTTAAATCCTCTGAGGCTTTATGATCCTCTATGATGCAGTCGGCTGTCACCCAGAGGGGGGAAATACGTGGTGTTCAAGCTTCTCTCACGGAACAAGAGCTGGGGAGTGGGGAAGGGATGGGCTTTCCTCCCAGAGAAACTGACATAGCTCAGCCAATATTTTAATTAAAATGATACAATCTTAAGAGGAAAAAAAGATAAAGCAATTTGAACCTTCATAAATGCAAGAATCAACAACAAAATACAATATCTGTGACAATTTAGAGAAATTAAAAAATGCGACTTCAAAAAAAATGTGAAAGGAGAGATGGTGAGTAGGTGATATAATTTTTTCTTTACGTATCTTTTCTATTTCTCTTGTTATACAAATCATATCCTATGTTTGTAGAAAATCATCAAATATAAACCCATTTAAAACAAAATAATAAATAATAAAATAATGGTCTCACCTCTAAAATAAAGAAGGAAAATTTCCTTGCATAGAATCTATAGTTATTATTTCTGTTATTACCTCTGGGGTCAGAGATGTTGTCCAGAATAGAGCTAGAGGCGCATGGTTGTGTTAACAGAGCTTTAAGAAGAATGATGCTCTGATTACTGGAGTGGGGAGGGGCAAGGTGGTCAGCCGAGCTTCATGCAGGTTCCTCTGCTTGTTCCAAAGATGTTGTTCTTGGAGATGGCTTCTGACAGGTGTATGGAAATGACTGCAGATCCCTGAGAAAGGCCTAGATTGGGAGAGGAGCTAGGAATCCCCGGGAAGGAGGATAGCTGGGAGTTGGTGGGCTTCCACAGACACCATGAGGTACACCCACCTGGCACCCCTCAGAGATGATGTTCACAGGTTATTGTCGGTTCTTTCCTGGCTGTAGCCTTGCTCCTGTCTTTGGGTGTCTTCTTGCCTTTTATTCTCTTACTTTCTCTCTTCTGTATCCTTTCGTCCCACTACCCCAACCATATTCCATTTTCCTGTTCTGTTTTACCCTGCAGCTGAGGGTGTCCAACCATGAGGAAGAGAGACAGCAATTTCTTCTTACGTCCCTGACAAAGAATTTCCAACATAACTCTGTGGATAAGAGCCGAAGTTCTGAGTCAAAACTTGAGGATCACCAACATTGCAAATGAAAGACTTTCATTAGAAATAAAAGATGCAGGTATGTTTTAGGCTAAATTACAAGAAGGGCATTGTCCCAAGATTCAGAATTCTTAACACGTTTTATAGGCAATGTGATCAGTAAGATTATAAAAATGTCTCTCAGAGAGAATGATTTGAGCATTTTCCATTTTTTTTTTTAGGAAAAAAGGTTTCAGGTTCACTTGTAAACATTAACTACATTTTTTCAACAAAATCTTGGAACTTATTAAATTTTCATTCATTCAACAGGTGTTTATTAAGTGCCTCCAATCTGACAAACCATGTTAGACTCCAAAATATAAAGATGTACAAGACACATTTCCTTCCCTCAGGAGCTTCTTGACTAATTTGTATTCCACCATGTCATAAATGTACCTGGTACACCTGTCTATCCACTCTTCCTTCTTTGGAAGTTCTGGGTAGGGTGAGTATACATCCTGATTTGCTCAGGACAGTCCCAATTTATGCCTATTTCCCTAGGGAATTATTGGTAACTCTTCCTTTTGTTCTCTAAAACTCCTCAGTTTGGTTGATATGATGATGCAGTGATCCTAAACATAATCTCTGATGAATGAATGGGCCTAGGAAGATGTGTTTTTACCTGGTGACCTGTTCTTTTGTTCACATCTGGTTGAATCAGTAATGAAAATCCAAAGGAGATTCAATCAGATTCCCCCTCTTAAAAATTTGCACTGAGACCCAGAGGTCAAGCCAGATGGAACTGTGCAATGGAGTTGAGGTCAGCTGGAGTGGTGGCCATATCTGTTACCATAGACAACCCAAAGCCATATTTGCAAACTATCGTTGTTGGGGGAGAAGGAACCGAGAGCCTTGGAAAGAAGCCATGCAACAAGCAGGGTGAGATCCTGTTTTCTTGTGATTAGTGGGTCAGACACCACCACTGCGCTTGCCAAGAAGCATAGCTTCTACTACTCTCTAACCCTTCTCCCAGTAGATCTCAGAGGGCAACAAGTGGTAGAATGAGACTGTCTATTTGAAGGAGTGCCATGAACCCCTCAAACCATCCTCTGTTGCCCTTCCCAGGGGGTTTCCGCTCTCTGAAATTAAAGGATGAAGATCTCAAGAGAATCACTCATAAGTTTTCATGTGGACTCCTTGAAAGTAAGTCCAGCAAGTAGAAGTTGAACATTTTATTCTCTGAATGTGACATCAAGTCACCAGGCTTGAGAACCCATACTACGTTGACCAGAGAAGCAGAAAGAACCCTGGGGAGAGGTGGTGCAGTATGCTGCCAGGCAGAGACAAGGACTGCCCCTCTATAGTTCCTGAAAGTGTGGAAAATAGACCCTGCACACGTCATGGACCCCAGATTTGCGGTTAGGAAGGGTAATTGGGATTTGAAGCCATAGTCTTGCTAGAGACCAAAGCAGTTTTGGAAAATCAGAGCAAGAAGATGAATCCATTGGCTGGAGGACAAGTGAAAGAGGTGGCCTAGTCTCCCAAGAGACCACCTATGCCTAGGGGAGCTTCTCTAAATTGAGCCCCTTATCAGCAAGGCTGTTGGAATCACCATGTGACCATTTTGAGTTGATAGACAATGAGCCAAATCAGCAATGACGACCAACCAAAGTGAAGTCTGGAAAAGTCTGAAAGCTCACTGTGAACAGCCACATTAGAAGATATATAGCTTCTATCCCTCTGCTCTCCACCCCAACACAAGAGTGGAGAAGAGGAAGGAGGCATTGTGTGAGAGCAGACTGTGTTTCACGCTCCATTCCCCGGTCAAGCCACTTGAGAGCCCAGTATAGCCTACCCTGAGGTTGGGAAGGTGGAAAGAGAAGAGCTTCCCCTTGAATATGGAATTGGAGATTTAAAATTGAAAGCACTGACTCTTACAGATGAACATGAGACTGCTTTGATAATAAAGCTGATAGGATAGGTATGTATCATCTTTATGGTTAAGAGTGCCTCACCCAAGGTTAAAGGGAAGGTCAGCAGAGCCCAGTTGGTGGTGGATACTCAGTAAAGGAAACTGTTTCATGTTTGTCCCCGAGTGAGTTGAGACTCCTCATTAAACCGGTTTGTGAAGAGAATGTTAGAGGCTCCCTCAAGTTCAGCAGCTATCTTCCCTGACAAACCTTGGTGCCCCAGCATGCTCAGCTGCCAGTCTCCTTGCTACCTGACATCATAGTTATGGCTGCCCAAGTCCAGTGGAAATGAATCAAAGAAGCGTCTAATGTGGGTCAATCAGATACCCAATTTTATTCACACATTGCACACATACTTGATAAGTAAGTCATGGCTCTTGTATGAAAAATCTGTTGGACTCTGTGCCCGAGACATAACACCGAGTTTTATGCCATGTTAAGGGAACATTAAGCTGGTTCCCTTAAAAACGGCATCTGAATCCAGCCATCAAATATCGCAACAAATGGTGCCGTATATCTCGCCCTCTCTTACTCTTCTTCCTTATCATAATGGTGAAGGAACTTTGGAAGGATGTGTGGATGAGGGATTTAGGCATTTGGATTTGTGCAGGAGACACATGATGCTGGCCAGGAGGAACAGGTGAGAATCTTCACCTGGAACCTACTCTGGGAGGAACTCAAGATCCCAGAAGAGACTGGAGATGAGGAGAAAGTAGCTGCCTGGTTATGACTTTCCAGGCTTTTCAAGACTTCCCGAAACTGACTTCCTTGATGTTTCCTTGATTGTAATAAATTTCCTTTTACTTGATTCTGGACTAAAGTATACCAATAGTTGCACCCAGAGAAAGGACAATAATTGTCATTGCAATTCTGAGGAGAAGACACAGGAGCAGCCTTTCCTCCTTTCTTCTGCTTTTGTGAAGAATTTAGACACTCATTTATCTACGACGTGCATCCTTAACAGGGTAATATTGCTCCCAAGGGGGCAAAACCTGACTGGGGAGGGAGAATTAGATATTACTACGGTTTGTGGCTCTCCAAGCTCAACCTTACCCATTGACATAAGCAGGTATACAATATATCTGTAGTATCCAAATCTCACAGGGGTAGGGGGACGATTAGGAAAGAAATGTCCAAAAATCCTTCTTAGGGGGAGATATAATGATAAAAGTTTGAGAAACACTGATCTAGGAAAGATAAATAGCAAATGGAGCCCTTTCAATCTCAAATGCTGGACGATGTTGTTCCATGTTCACTAGACATACATAAATTCCTCTCTGGCTGACTCATGTGAGAGAACTAGATTTATAGATGGCCTTTGCTTCTGAATGAAGATTTGCCTCTGTTTTCTGGCTTCCCTGGGGGTTTTAGGAGAAGAGAAAGATCCTCCACACACCATATCTTGCCTGTTTTTGCAGGCAGCTTAAATGATATACAGACTTTGGGCTAGAAGGAATAGTTTCCAAGTTTCATCTCTCTCAGATGCATTATCCTAGCCTACGAGCAATGTTTGAGGTCCCTGGGTATTTTTACGACTTAGCACTGGATCAATGTGACAAAGTGTGGGATTTTTTTGAGGACAATTTATTCCACACAAATAAAAATGTAGACTGAATTCTTAGAATGTAGCAAGGCAGAGTAAGCTGAAGTGAGTTTCTGTGTATGAGTACTACATTCCAACAATATCTGAATGCATTCTCCCTTCATGCTTTGCAAGCTTATGGGCAAAGTTAGTCAGAATTAATCAGCCATATTGTTCTCAAGTAGGAATTGTTGGCCAACGAAAGTCTGATATCTCCTTGGGCCCTGCAGGCAGCAAGCTTGGCACAGTGGGCACATCTCCTCACTCCTCCTCCCCTCAGCCTGATGTATCCACAGTACTCTCTTTTTTGGCATCCTGGCTGCCCTGTGATACTTGCCAGCACCATGGCCCGGTGATTTTTGCCTGGATCCGTGTTCACTGCAGCCAGCCTTGGCAACCTCTCCAGCTGGGGAGGATGTGTGGTGGAGTCCAGAGAAAGGACAGTTTGGGTGAGGCTCAAAAATAACACAACCAAATTGCATTAATAATCCTTGTCTTTTGTACCTTCCAGGGATGCAAAGCTGTTTCAATATTCTGAAATTAATTAATGTAATTCACCATAATAACAGGCTAATGAAAAAAATCGCACGATTGTATCAATTGATCCAGAAAAAACATTTGACAAGGTTCAACACTCATTCATTATAAAAATGCTCAGAAAAATAGGAATAGAGGGAACTTCCTCAAATTGATAAAGACCGTCTTCAAAAACCCTAGAGTTGACATTACACTTAATGATGAAAGACTGAATACTTTCCCCCTAAGATTGAGAACAAGGCAAAAACCTCCACTCTTATTCAGTATGGTGCTGGAAGTGCTAGCCAGTGCAGTGAGGCAAGAAAATGAAATGAAAGGCATGCAGATTGGAAGGGAAGTAATAACACTGCACTTATTTGTAGATGACATGATTATCTATGTACAAAATCCTAAGGAATCTTAAAAAAAACACCTCCTTGAACTAATACATGATTTCAACAAGGTTGCAGAATACAAGACAAGCATACAAACATCAGTTGTATTCCTATATATTAGCAACGAGTACATGAACGCCAAAATGAAAAAATACAATACCATTGAAATCACTCAAACTAAATGAAATACTTAGATGTAAGCCTAACGAAACCATGTTCAGGACTTATATGCTGAAAACTACAAAATACTAATTAAAGAAATCAAAGATCATCTAAATAAATGGAGAAATATACCATGTGCGTGTATTAGAAGATAACACAGTAAAGACGCAGATTATTCCCAAATTGATAAGCAGGCTTAACTCAATCCCTGTCAAAATCCTAGGAAGGGTTTTTGTAGATGTAGACAAGATTATTCTAAAATTTATATGAAATTACTTCTTGGCTTTTTGGCTAAGTGTAAAATTTATATGGAAAGGCAAAGGAACTAGAACAGCTAAAACACTTTTGAAAATAAACAGGGAGGAATCAGTCTACCTGATTTAAAGACTTATCTTATAGCTGTAGTAACCCAGCCTGTGTACTACTGATGGAGTGATAGACATATACATCAATGGAAGATAATAGGGAACCCAGAAATAGACCCACACAAATATGCCCAACTGATTTTTGAGATAAGTGCAAAAGCAATTCAACAGAGGAAGGGTAGCCTTTTAAACATATGGTGTTGGAACAATTGGACATCCATAGCTCCTCCAAAAAAGGAACCTTGACCTAAACCTCACATCTTACACAAAACATATCTCAAATGAATAATGGACTTAAATACAAAATCACAAAACTTTTAGAGAAAAATGTAGATGTAAACCTTAGCAACTAGGGCTAGGCAAAGAGTTCTTAGACTTGATATGAAGAGCATGATTCGTAAAAGGAAAATGATAAATTGGACTTCATTAAAATTCAAAACATTTGCTCAGCAAAAGACTCTGTTAATAAGATAAAAAGAGAAGCTACAGACAGGGAGAAAATATTTGCAACCTACATGTCTGACGAAGGCCTGGTATCTGGAACATATAAAGAACTCTTGAACTAAAAAGAAAATCCAATTAAAACATGTGCTGAAGACATTTCACCAATGAGGATATACAAATGGCAAATAAGCACATGAAAAGTTGTTCAACAATCATTAGCTGTTAGGAAAACGTAAATTAAAACCACAATGGGATATTACTAAACACATATCAGAATGGCTAACAAAAAAATAGTGACACCACCAAATGCTGGAGAGGATGTGGAGAAACTAGATCACTCTCACACTGCTGGTGGGAATGTAAAATGGTGCAGCCATAACTTTGGCAATTTGTTTAAAAACTAAACATTTAACTACTATACCACCCATCAATGACACTCTTGGACATTTATCCCACAGAAAGAAAAATTTATGTTCACACAAAAACCTATACATAAATGTTTATAGCAGCTTTATTCAAAATAGCCCCAAACTGGAAACAACCCCTCTATCCTTCAATGAGTGAATAGTTAAATTGCGATATATACCTAAACCATGGAACTTATTCAGCAGTTAAAAGCAACAAACTATTGGGGGCCGCCCGGTGGTGCAGCAGTTGGGTGCGTGCTCTCCGCATTGGCGGCCCTGGGGTTTGCAGGTTCAGATCCTGGGCGTGCACCGATGCACTGCTAGTAAAGCCATGCTGTGGCAGCGTCCCATATAAAGTAGAGGAAGATGGGCACAGATGTGAGGCCAGGGCCAATCTTCCTCAGCAAAAAAGAGGAGGATTGGCATTGGATGTTAGCTCAGGGCTGATCTTCCTCAAAAAAAAAAATAAATAAATAAATAAAATAAATAAAAGCAACAAACTATTGATACATGCAACAACCTGGGTGAATCTCCAGAGAATTATGCTGGGTGAAAAAATCCAATTCGAAAAGGTTACATACTGTATGATTCTATTTGTGTAACATTCTTGAAACGTCCATCAGTGGTTGCTAGGCATTAGGGAGGGGTTGAAGGTGAGAGGGAAGTGGACCGGGCCATAAAAGCTCTACACGAGGGATTCGGTGGTGATGAAGATGCTCTGTGTCTTGACTGTATCAATATCAATATCCGGGTGATATCGTAGCATCAGTTTGCAAATTGTTACCACTGGGGGAAACTGGGTAAAGGGT
The DNA here is from genome assembly GCF_057802395.1 of Ceratotherium simum simum. Lineage (NCBI taxonomy): Eukaryota > Metazoa > Chordata > Mammalia > Perissodactyla > Rhinocerotidae > Ceratotherium > Ceratotherium simum. Next base: position 46,029,977 of record NC_141912.1, read on the forward strand.
ACAAGAAATCTCTCTGTATTATAACTTATAACTGCTTGTGAACCTACAATTGTCTCAAAATATAACGTTTAACTTAGAAAAGGAGGTATACAATGAAAAGCAAATGTTTCATCTGTCGTTATCTCTCAGTCACTTTCTCTTTCCAGGGGCAATTTTCCTATTTACCTGTCCAGAATATTTTATGAATATACAAGCTCATACAAGAATATATATAATTTCACTGTAGTTTTAGTTTGCACTAATCTTATTATGAATTGTACATCTTTTCATATCAGGGTGATTGTATTCTCTCTCCTGTGAACTGTTCTTATCTTTAGTCTATTTTTCTATTTGAGTCAAGTCCTTTTGTTTTTTTCCTGCAGCAATTTGTAGAGTTTTCATTATGTATTGAGGACATTAACTTTTTATGATATGAGTTGCAATTATGGGTTTTTTCCCACAGTTTGTCTTTAATTATTTGACTTTTTGTGGGGTTATTTTTCCCAGGCAGAAATTTTTAATTTTTTTTTTTTTTTTGTCAGGAAGATCAGCCCTGAGCTGACATCTGTGCCAATCCTCCTCTTTTTGCTGAGGAAGACTGGCCCTGAGCCAATATTCATGCCCATCTTCCTCTACTTTATATGGGACGCTGCCACAGAGTGGCTTGACAAGCAGTGCGTCGGTGCGCGTCTGGGATCCGAACCCACGGACCCCCGGCTGCCGCAGCAGAGTGCGCGCACATAACTGCTTGCCCCATGGGGCGGGCCCCAGAAATTTTTAAGTTTTAATGTGTCAAATTTATTAATCTTTCTTTTTCTGTCTTCTGCATTTTGTGTCACACTTAGAATGGCCCTTTCTTATCTAAAATGATTTTTTAAAAATTTCCCTGCATTTCTTTTAATAGTTTTAGGATTTTATTTTTCATCAGGGATCCAGGCTCTTTCCATCCTTCTCTATTAACATCCTCATGTGGGCTTTGGTCCTTTTGGTCACAAGATGGTTGCAAGCCTCTAGGCATCAAGTCTACATTCTGAGAAGCAAGCAAGGGAAGAGCAAACTGACGAATGGAGGAAAAAGTCAGGCTGTTTAGTCTGTTCCTTTGAAAAAGCTATCCAGGAAGTTCCAGTTATCAACTTCTGCTTATGCTCATGGGCCAGAACTGGGTCGTGTGGCCTCTCTTAACTTCATGGGAGTCTGGTGATGTGAATAATTTTAGCTGGGTACATTGATATCCCCCTCCCCAAGAAATTGGGGTTCTGTTAGCAAAGAAGAAGGTAATAGCAATATTAGGCAAGAAACTAGCAGTGTCTGCCCCCAGGTTACTTGCATGACACGCAGGTGCATTTTCTGGGTGCCTACTGGTCTCTAAATTTGTGTATTTGTGCTGCGTAACTGACTTCTAGCATCTACTGTTAACCAACAAATTCAAATGCCTTTATAAAAACTACTTTTTCTCTCAGAAGCTTTTAAGCTTTTCTCCTTATCTTGTAATATTCTGAAATCTCTCCCACCCCTAGGTGGGATCTTTTTAGGCCTTCTCCTGAGATTTTATGGGCCTCTAAGAATCTGAAGATTCTTATCGTTCCTCAGCTCAGGAGAAGTTTTTCCCTCCTTTCTTTGATGATTTTCTCCTCTCCCTTTTCTCTGTTACTCCTTCGAAAACTCTTATTGGACATATACTGGATTTAGTAGAGTTTTCCTCCTTGTCTCTTAACTTTGCTATCACATTTTCCATCTCTTTGTCTTGTTGCTTTATGTTATGAGATGTTTGCACAGTTATGGCTTCCAGACACCGCCTTAGTCTTTAGCCTACTTTGTTCTATTGTTGATATGACAGTTTTAATTTGAAAATTACTTTTTAATTTCCAGAAATTCTTTCTTGTTCTTTGAGTGCTTCTTTTTTGCAGCAGCCTGTTCTTGATTTCTGAATGCATTATCTTCCTAAAACTCTGCGAATACTAATTACACTTTTTAAAAATGTCACTTCTGTTCTCTGAATTATGACTGATCTCTTTATTCACCTGATTCTCCTCTTTTATTGAATCAGCTTTTCTTCGGTGTTGGGTGACCGTTGGTTGTAGGGCCCCCTGCTTTTGTACAGGGCTGTTTGCCTAACAGGCCCCTCACATAAATAGGACAGGCTGCCTACTGTGTGTATGTGGGCAGGGTGCCAGCTTCCTTTATGATGAGCATGGAGCAGGCTGATGAGCCCACAAGAGGCAAAGTAAAAGGGCTTCATTTGGGGATATTGCCCCTCGGTGTATATTATTCCTGGGCGGAGCTGCCTTTTTGTTTCACTAAGAATCTAATGGAGCTGATGGCTAGAGTTACCGAATGATTTATTTTAATATGGCCTCAGACTCAACCCCACACCTGGATCCTTTCCAGGCAGAACACCTACTGTCTTTAGAGATTAACTCTAAGGTTTTATACTGGGGGCAAAAGTTGCCACCAGATGTAAGGTGCTGTAGGAGGAGGAGAGGTCTCACTGTCTCAGCTGTTTAGAATGCAGTTTAAAAATAATAAATAGCCTCATGATTGCTAAGAGATCTTCAGCAGGATCTGAGGGCCCAGTAAAATGACCGATGTACATAATGAAAACCATCAAGACTCACTGTTTACAGTTTACATTATGTTGAGAATATTTTGTTCAAGAAGTTAGAGTAGTGTATATTTTCTTTTAGAAAGTTCTGTGATCTCAATTAAAATGTATAACTTTAAATGGGTGAGCTTTATTTATCTGGGAAATGTACTAACAATGTCAGATAAATGAGGCATTAATCTGACTACAGGTGTGTGTGTATATGCACGTGTGTGTATATATATACATATATATATTTTTTTTATGAAGACAAGGCTTAACATAGTGTCCTGATTATGTGAATCATATGACCATAAGGAATATGTAAATGTATAAAAATTCATGAGAGTTTATTGATAGATTTTGATTCAAGCTTTTGTCCCATTTCAAGAACTGATATTTCCCCCATACTTTTATCACTAATTTTAACTTTATTTTGCCCAAATTACATTTATCAATATTAGTGAAAAACAAAAATTTTTACCTCACATAAAAAATATGTATCCTTAAAATTTTGTAACTGTTGGCTTTTATTTATTTTCCTTTCAGTTTTATTGATATATAAATAACATACAGGACTGTATAAGTTTAAAGTGTACAGCGTAATAACTCGACTTACATATATTCTGAAATGATTACTACAATAAGTTTAGTTAACACCCATCATCTCATATGGATACAAAAATAAAAACAGAAAAAAAGTTTTTTTCCTTGTGATGAGAACTTTTAGGATCTACTCTCTTAGCAACTTGCAGATGTACCATACAGCAGTGTTAACTTAGTCATCATGTTGTACATTACATCCCAGGAAGGATCACCCCAGGTCTTATTTATCTTATAACTGGACATTTGCACCTTTTGACCATCTTTATCCATTTTCCCCACCTCTTACCTCCTGCCTCTGGTAACCACAAATCTGATCTATTTTTATATGAGTGTGGTGGGTTTTTTGTTTGTTTGTTTGTTTTTCAGATTCTACATATAAGTGAGATCAAACAGTATTTGTCTTTCCCTGTCTGACTTTTTTCACTTAGCATAATGCCCTCAAGGCCCATCCATGTTGTCACAAATGGAAGGATTTCCTTCTTTTTTTATGGTTGATTAGTATCCCATTATATATATCACATTTTCTTTACCTATTCATCTGTTGATGGACATTTCGGTTGTTTCCCTGTCTTGGCTGTTGTAAATAATGCTGCAATGAACATGGGATTATAGATATCTCTTCAACATAGTGATTTTGTTTACTTCAGATATATACCCAGAAGCAGAATTGCTGGATCATATGGTGGTAGTTCTATTTTCAATTTTTTGAGGAACCTCCATACTGTTTTCCATAGTGGCTGCACCTTACATTCCCACCAACAGTGCACTAAGGTTCCCTTTTCTCTACATCCTCGCCAACACTTATCTCTTGTCTATTTGATGATAGCCATTCTAACAGGTGTGAGGTGGTATCTTATTGTGGTTTTGATTTGCATCTCCCTGATGATTGGTGATGTAGAGCATCTTTTCATGCACCTGTTGGCCATCTGTATGTCTTCTTTGGGAAAATGTCTATTCAGTTCCTCGGCCCATTTTTTAATCAGATTGTTTGTTTTTCTGCTATTGACTTGTATGAGTTCTTTATATATTTTGGATACTAACTCCTTAACAGATATATGATTTGCAAATATTTTTTCCCATTTTGTAGGTTGCTTTATCATTTTATGGATTGTTTCTTTTGTTGTGCAGAAGCTTTTTACTTTGTTGTAGTCCATCAGTTAATGAGCAGCAACTGATTTTTTAGAACGTTGTTGAAGGGAATGTGGGCAGAGTCTCTATCCGCAAAGAGTAAGGGATGAGATTGAAGAGCTCAACTGCCCTCCGTGAAGAGCGAACAGGAAATAGGGAGTCAGGGGCTGGCCAGAGCTGGAGGGGCGCCCAAGGAGCATCCCAGAAGGAGACCCCAGGTGAGGTAGCTGGATTCCTCTTGAACATGGAATAGGAGCTCACATGGTTGTTTAATTCAGGGAAAGATCACCCCATTAGGCTGGAGAATCTGGGGACATCAAGAACTTGAATTACACAAGCTTTACCTTCTTTACCTTTTTAAAAATACAAATCAACCTTCAGTTCTGATCCTTTTACTTCAGGAAAAGATTCTATGTGAAGGCAGAAGAGGACAGAGAGGTGGTTTTAAATGTAGAGGAATCCTTCTAAAGCACAAGACACTGACAGGAAACTAAGCAGTTGCCTGGGGCCCCTCAAGAAGGCACTATCTGTGTCACCTACATATGTTCCCAGGCTTTCTAAAGAACTGAGTTCTACTTTAATAATGTCCAAATTGTTAGAACATGAACAGTTAGAACACGTATACTTACTGGACAGAAGTCACCTCCAAGATGTCCCTCTGTTGTGTCTGAGAGTCTTACAGGAGGCTGTGCTCTGAGAAAATGCTTAAGCTCCATCATTTTATCTTGCTTCTGGCTCAGAGCGGAATACTCTGAGATTGCCCCTCTGCTGTCTCACCCTGGTGCCTGCTGTTGATGACCCAACTGCAGCCTCAGGATGGAGCACTCACTGCTCACCTCAAATTCCCAGGGACATGGAAGATTGTTCTTGGTCTTTACTAGTGATACTGGAACTCCAGACGTACCTTCTTCAGCCTGTAGGTCATCACAACTGTGGCCCTGCATCCTGGCTGCACAGGAATGGGCCACCTCTCTCCATTGCTGTTGCTGCTAGCTCCTTCCACTTTCCCGGAGACAGCTGATTCCCACTACTGGAATGAATCCAGAGAATCTATGTCTTGGAGTCTGGGTCCAGTGAGCACCTGGCCTCTGAGAAAAAATAGGAAAATCCTTTTTCCCAGTCCAACGGTTGTGCCTCATTTCTTCCATTATCCTAACTTCTTTCCAGGGAGAACATCAGGTCACCTGGGGAAAAATTCCACTTATACACACCAAAGTGTGGTCTTCTCTCATTGTTCCAGACAGATAATAACAAAATAGTCTTATATTGGTATATTTCACAAAGCCTAGGTTATCCTGTCTTATCCATTGTCACCTTGGTAAAACTTTCTAGAAATGGTCATTCAGCAAAGTGAAATAAGTCAGAGGGAGAAGGTCAAATACCGCATGATTTCCTTCATTAAGTAGTAGATAATAACAACAATGAACAAACACATAGGGACAGAGATTGGATTGGTGGTTACCAGAGGGGAAGGGGGGAGGGAGGAGGGTGAAAGGGATAATTCGGTACATGTGTGTGGTGATGGGTTGTATTTAGTATTTTGGTGGTGAACATGATGTAATCTATGCAGAAATAGAAGTACAATGATGTACACCTGAAATTTTTACAATGTCATAAACCAATGTTACTGCAATAAACAAAAAATTAAAAAAAAAAAAAGAAATGGTCATTCATTGCTCTCTAGGAAATGAGCCGATGGTTGGCTATGCAAAATGACTTTATTAGGTACCTCTCTTTTCATTTCTCCTCATTCCATTCCCCTCCCTACCCCTTCAGTTTCTTCTTTTGCTTTGTACACTATGAATATGGTTCTTCTCTATTCCACTAGGTCTGTAGACTTACTGAGTTTTGTTGATGCACATTAATTCAACACATATATTCTTTGACATTTATTCTGTCCTAGTTACTGCCGCCAGACTACACAGTTCGCTCCTTCACTAGAGAGAATTCATAAACTCATCTTGCTAGTGTACCATGCATCCAATGGCCCATGTCTGGAAGCTGCCCAAAGAGAAACAAACATGGAGGAAGATCAGAGTCTCTATGCCTGCGAGGGTTGCTAAAGATTTGTCTTAATTCCAAATGGCAGGAATAAAATCCATCTGGGCAGTGTGTCTTAGGAAGCTACATTAAACCAGACGAAGTGTATTCATGTAGATGTTATGGGATTCCAGAGCAAAACCATGAATGAGTGTTTATTTTTAATCCCCATTACAAGGGTCATTTTAATTAAAGTCTTAAGTTAAAGGGAGTTGGTGAGTTTATCAGCCTAACATCTGATCTAAGGTATCCTCTGTTTCTTTGCAGGGCCATGAAATTCTTCATGCTCTGGGAGTTTTGTTTTCCTGAACCCTTTGACACAGAGCTTTCATTGAGAAGGGGAAATGAAGAAAGAAGTGGTGGTTCCAAGGACCATGAATAGCCCCACCCTAGGGGGAGCAGTTTGTGAACACGGAAAGCGCCCTGGGGTGAGTAAAGGAGCAGCCATTTAGCTGACAAGAGGCTTATTGTAAACCACGGAGGTAAAGGGAATTTCAAGGGAGGGAAAATAACTTGACAGAAAAAGTATCCTTTCCAAAGGCATCCCATTTTCTAGTTTAACTCGTCTCAAATGTGATCCTAGACCAGCAACCCTGCCTAGCTCAAGCCTTTTCTCTCTGTCCATCACTGAACTGAGTTGAAAAATCAGGTGGGAGAGAAAGGTTATTAGGAATAATGAGAAAGCATCAGGCCAAATTTGGTCGAAACTTCACGATTTCTTAGTTTCAAGTCGAATTCAAACCTTTTGGGGCTCAGCTTTTTTTCTCTTGGCAAACCACAATATCCTATTTCTAAGAAAGGAGCTTAAGAAAGACTTCTTGGCCATCAAATAGCTGTTAGAAAACAACATTTAGATGAGTTAAGTGTAAATGAATCAGAAACATGTGGATTAGATTTACCTCCAAGTCCATGTGGGTTTGAAGGAAAAGGAGGAAAAGGCTTAGGCAGAGTGACACTTGGGGTTTCGCTGATCCTTACATGAGTGAAAAATAGGTTTGGGGGGTCATCAGCTGCCAACACTAGGAGGATGTGGTTGGTCCTACGTGTATTGTTATCATCGTTGTTATTATTAATTAGTATTATTGATTGCGTATGTGGGCATTTAGGTATTTTATAGTGTTTCTTCTTCTTTCTTGTGCTTGTTGCTCAGACCATCCCTATCAAGTGTCCAGCATGATGAAGGTCAGTGGCAGGGCTGAGCTTAGGACACTGTAAGGGAGGAAGACAATTCCTCCACCCTCTAGGTCCTTCTGGCTGGTCTAAGAATTAAATTGATATGAGACAGAACAACAGGAGAAAATCAAACAAAATTTAATAACATGTATACATGGCAGGAACCTAGGAAAACTGAGTAACTCGCCAAAATGGCTGAAGCCACCACCTTAAATACCATCTTTAGTTAAAGACAAAGGAGGACCTTGCGGGTAGTGGTTTGGGACTTCAAAGCGGCAGAAGGCAATTCACATGAAGATGGAAAAGCAAATGTTGGGTAAACAAATGTTTGCTGGGCCATCTGTAGACAATGGGACCCAAAAGAGAACTTTGATAAAAAATGGGCCTTGCTGAGTGCCTTCTTGCTTTCCTGTCTGCCGCACCTAAAGCTATCTATGGTGACAGCGCCTTCCTGGGAGAGGCCGTCTATCTTAAACCCTCTTAGGCAGTTAGAGAGGGAAGGTCAAAGCTTCTTTCTGAGTCTTTGTTCTTAAAAATAATCAAGCCACAGAGATGGATTTTGGGGTGGCAAATTCTGATCTTCCACAACGTGGAACTTACACTTGCCTTACCACTGCATAATGCTTTGTCTCTCTAAACATATGAGAAAAGAATGTGTAAAAGAGCCCTTACATTCCTTAAAAAGGCATTTGTTTTAGATATTATGGGAAGCTTTCCAATATCAAAACTATCTACCTTCCATGACTCAAGAAGCCCCGTGACTTCCCAAAGTAGTATGGAAATCAAAGGAAATTTCAAGGGAGAAGAGGTATATTGACAGAAAGATTAAGTAATGTATTGATGGTTGTACTAAATGGTCTTAATATTCCTCCCATTCTCCCTCATCTATTTACCACCAAATGTTCAAACCCTCCTGCATCTGTGCTCTTATTTCTTTCTATCTTTCAGTGGAGAAAATGTTCTTCACTCCATCAAAGGCCAATCCCTCTACTTGTGTTCTAGGCCTGGGCTATCCAATATGGTAGCCACCAGCCACAAGTGTCTATTGAGAACTTGAAATGCATCGGGCATGAATTGAATTTTGCTGTAAGAGTAACATACCTAGTATGAAAAAAGAATGTAAAATAGCTCACTAATAATTGCTTATATCGATTGCATGTTGAAATCACAATATTTTGAATATGGTGTGTACAATGAAATACATTATTGAAATTAATTTTGCTTCTTTCCTTTTTACTTTTGCTAATATGGTTACTAGGAAACTTAAAATCACATATGTAGCTTGCATTATGCTCTAGACCCAACATTCCTCAGGGTCTCAGGGACATCACTCTTCTGATAATCTCATTCCTCTCCTATATCTTCAACCTTTCTCTCTTGTCTGCATCATTCTGTTAGCTTCCCACTTGTGTAAATAGTTCCCCAAACAAAAGGAAACCCTCTTTGGATGTCATCACCTTCACTAGCTTCCACCCTGTCCTGTTTACCATCATAGCCAAGCTTCTCGAAAGCATTGCCTACACAGTCTGCCTGCATTTCTCATCAGTCAACCTGAGTCTGTAGTCTCCTACCACTAGCTCAAACCTGCTCTTGCTTAAGCTGGAAATGGCCTCCACAGTGCAAAATCCAAAGGGCACATCTTTCCCGATGATCTCTGCAGCATTTGAGATAATTGATAGCTCCCTGCCTCTCAAAACTCTCTTCTCTTGGCCGTTTCCTAGGATGCCTGATTCCCTATTCTCTCTGGCTGTTCCTGCTCATCTCTTTTATTGGATTTACATCTTTCATACTACCTCTAAATGCTGGAGTATCTCAGGCTTCTATCCTGGTCCTCTTCTCACTGTATATTCTTTCCCTAGACAACTTCCTCCCTTCTCACGATTTTAAATACCATTTATGCTGACAACTCCCAATCTCAAGTACCTACTGCAGACGTGGAAATACTCAGACCTCTCCTCTGCAATCCAACCCCATCTCTAAGTGCCTACTTGACTCTTCATTTAGGTATCTCTCAGGCATCCCAAAATTATCATGTCCAAAAAGGAACTCTTAGGCTTCTCCTCCAAGGTTTGTTCTTTTCCACCTCAGTAAAGGACATTACTATCCACTCAAGTTCCCATGTCAGAAACCTGGGCGTTATCCTCAACTCCTACCCCATCTTCCACATACAAATATCACCAAGTATTCTCAATTATACCTCAAAATTGTTTCTCAAATCCATCAGCTTCTCTTCATACCCCTGGCGCAAGGGGTTGTCCTTTCTCCTGGGCTACCACAATTGTCTCTGAGCTGGTTTCAGCAAGTAGTGTCAGAGCCAGAACTCAACCTGAGGGCACGTTAGTGTTCCACATTGCTCGCACACTTGCCTCCTACTCCCTCCCTTTATTGTTTTCCTTACTGCTAGGATGTGGGGGAGCTAGATCCTCAACTTAAGTCTCTCTGATTTTTGAGTTGGAAGAGCAAAGAAGGCCTCTCTGCTGAGGTGACATTTCAGCTAGTATCAGAATGACAAGAAGGAACCAGGCATAAGAAGATCTGAAGAAAGCATTCCAGGCAGAGAGTATAACAAGTGCAAAGGACCTGTGGTGGGAATGAGCTTGGTGTATTTGAGGAACAGAAAGCAGGCCAGAAAGTTTGGAGTAGGCAGAGAGAGTGTGAGGCAGCTTTGGGAGTCACTGGCTACTCTGTGACAAGTGGATGGCAAGGGAGCCCAGGTGAAAGCCTCAACACACGTTAGGAGCCTCTTGTGCTAAGTTGGTGGCTTGAGCTAGGTTTTGCCAATGGAGAGGAAGAGAAGGAGAAGTGGATTTCTTTGAGATATATTTTGGAGGTAGAATCACCAGGATTGACCAGTGGATTGGAGGTAAGAGAGGGGTAGGACTCATTTTCTGAGATGGTGAATACTCAAGAATTTAGATTTGGGCCAGATAAGCTATGAATATGCTAGTCTGAAGTTCAGAAAAGAAGTCAGAAGCTAGAGGTGTGTATTTTAGAGTCATCAGTGTATAGATGGCATTTAAAGCTACAGGGACAGATGAGAATTTCTAGGGTAGGAGGGTAGAGAGAAATGAGAAGAAGACCCAGGAAACAACACTGACATTGATGGGTAAGTAGGCGAAATGGAACCAGCAAAGGGACGTGGGGAGGAATGGCCAGAGAGGTAGCAGAAAAACCGGGGGAGTTAGGTTTTCCATGTGGGTTTCATGGACTCTAGGAGGAAGCAATGTTTCGAGAAGGAAGGAGCAGTCCTCTGTATCAAATGCCACTACAAAGGTGATGAAGATGAACTCCAAAGAGTGTCTTTTGAATCTGACTCAGTGGAAGGTTGTTGGTGACTGATCAGAGAAGTTTGAAAAGAGAGGGAGGGGAGTGTAGTTATACTTTTAAGAATTTTGTTTTTAAGGAATAGCAAAGAAAAGAAGGCCAAGAGAGGCACTTTTTATAGGTGGTAAATAGTATGACCTGTTTGCTTGCTGTTGGGAATGGTCTGGAAGAGACAGAGAGATAAGTGAGGCAGGAGAGTAAGACCCATGTCTGCCCCTCCTCTAAAACCTGTGCTTTTAATATCTATTTGCAGAGTGACAGTCCCCAGGGTCATTGCCCACTCCTCTTCCATCTTGAGATTAGCTTGGAGGGTGTGCACTGATTCCTTCTGGGCAAATGAGAGTCTCCTTATGTTTCTCTTTGTCTGGACAACCATATGACCTCTGTTGGGTTACCCAGAACTGAGCGGGGACGCTTTGGTCTGATAAAGTGAACTCGAGAAAACGGGCTCAGAACCTGTGAGTTTCCCTTTGAACACAATATAAATGCTACTGTGGACCTCAGAGGTTAATCCATTACAACAAAGCAATTAAATTTAGGGACTGTTTGGAAGATAAAAAGCAACGAGTAATAACCAGTTCAGAAAACTCAGCCATGATAGATTTCTATAATTTCCTCTGACTTGACAGAGCCGCGTCTAGTGACCTGAGGTGAGATGGTGTGACTGTCCGCCCAGAGTTGTCAGAAATGCAAGGGGGAGATTATTTTTATTAAACAAGTTACTTCTGAAGCATTGGCCTCTCTTGCTTCCCTTTTCTCTCTCAAGAAGGTCATTTACCAGCTGGTAATGCATTTAACCCTTAAGCGTACAATCAACCTCATGTTAGTCACAAGAACCATTTTACCACCAGAAGTTATCTGAACTGCTTTTTCTTCAAGCTAGGATTCTCAGTTTTGAATTTGAACTGCGTTCTCTCTGTTGTGGACCTACTTTGTTTTAATTGCTTTACTTGCCTACCTTCCTCTGGCTGATTTTGTACAGATTATTGAGAAATAAGATGCTTAGCGTGTCCTCTTTTTCATTACGGTGTTTCATCGATGAGAAAGAAGAGAAAAATGCTCTCACCACAAGGCTGGAGCTGGAATGAACACTTCAGACCCTAGTTTATTATTCTTCGGCTCTGTTCTCTGCACCCCTTTTCATCTCACAAAGCGTGTAGTCATCTTGAATTGTTTATTCCACGGACATTCTTGGCACCCACTCTGCCTGTGACACTGCACTAGGCACCGTGGAGCATGTAAATGCTTAGCCGCGTGGCACCTGCCCTCTGGGAACTGGTCCCTGCTCTGTTTCAGCGGGAAGTACAACGAGGTTGATGACACAGTCATTTTAGGAGATTGTTTTCTCTGTGCCAAATTGCTCTGTCTCATTAACGACAGGCTCAATTTCCATCAGGTTCCTTGATGGGTCTTGCAAGACGTCCAAGACGGAGCTTCCTTCCAGCCCAGAACTGTAATTCCCTGCAGATACGTGTTGGCATCCGCCTGCCACTCGGGAACCTAATGAAGTTAATTTTCAGAAAAAGCAAACACAAATATAACGGTGATCAGGAGAGCAGCCACAACTATCTGAGCCATTTCTTCAATGGAGGAATTAGCACATTAAGTAATTTGCACTGCGTTTTTTTCCACAAAAGATTTAGGAAATGATTGTCCAGTTTGAGGGCTGTGGTTTCAGATTTGCGATGAGGAGACTGAGTTCAAGTCCCAGCTGTGATTATTTGCACTCTTCCCCTTCTCAGCCTGTAGGGCCCAGGCGTCATTAGACCATTTGTCCCACCTACTTTGTGCGGCTGGTGGGAGGATGAAATGAGATAATAACATATGAGAAAAGGCTTTGTTAAGGAATAAAGTGCTATGCACATGGTAGTTATTATTTCAGAAACCAAAGTTAAGAAGAGATAAAAATCTTAATCTGGGAGGTATTTTTCTACAGAGCTAATCGGCAGGTCATTGCTTTTTTTCTCATTTCTTCTTTGTTTGCATGTCAGAGAATTAGCAACCAGATAGGAAGGAAATGCCATTATTAGAACATAGGCTGTCTGGGTGGCAGGGAGGTTCTAGCCGAGGCTTTTTTTAGTGGTGTGGTTTCCAGGACTCTGATTTGCGTACCTGGAACTGTCTAGCCCACTGATGACAAAAATACACCCAAGTGATATGTATTATGCTTTGGTTTGACAGAGTGTCTTCAGTTTTTACCTTAAAGCTCATTCTTTTGGTAGAGACATTGACTTCAAACAGATGGTTCAGAATAGTGCTGAGCCCAAAAGTTTCTAGAGAGTCTGGACGTCAGAGGACCAAACTTGGCCTCTGCCACCACCAGCTGCATTGTCCTCCCAGAGACCCAGCGCCCTGCATCTGATAAGACTGGCAAGTGACTCATTAGGCCATATTTTGTGAAATCCATCTTAGAAATTTCTTATTTGAAAATTAAAATATGTATATGTGTATACACATGCATATACACATCCATTTATATATTTTTCTCTTTTTTAAATCTCTTGTCTTTTTGTTTCTTTATTTGTTCCTTCACCACTTGTTGGTGTTAACCAATTATTTGCTCACCAACTTGTTGTTCACCAACGTACTTTAACAGAGTGTTCCTCAAAGAGTGGGCCATTAAAGATCCACCTTTAAGAGAATGACTTGGAGTGTTTATTGAAAATGCATACCCCTACCTTTGAGACCTATCAAATAAGCCTTTCTGAAGGTGGAGTCCTGCGACCTGCATCTTCAACAAGCTTCCCAGGAGGACAACAAGTACACTCAAGGTTGAGAACTCTTCTTTAAATATTGTCCACAGGGGTTTGCTAGTTTCTATTGCCATTTCTCTCAGGTTGAAAGTTCCTGGGCTAGCACTCTTGATTTCATTTTGAGCAGCTGGATCAACTCTTATTAATTCTACATCCATCTTGAGCTTTGGTAGACCCCTAACCAATTTTGATTTTATTCTTCTTGGCCCAAAGATCATTCTTCTTTCCAGACGGAACAAAAGCAAAGTAGGAGTCAGAGAGCCCTGCTTTCATTATATCATCCTTCAAATAAATGGCTTTGAAACCAGCCCCTAGACGTCTCTGTGTAGTCAGTCCAAGCCTGCCACACACAAAAAAATCTCTTTTGACTTTTGCTTTGTCACTAGCCTCACTCATTGTGGACCAGGGTGACCAACTGTTCTGATTTATTTAGAACTCTCCCAGTTTTAGCATGGAAAGTTCCATGTTCTGGGAATCCCTCAGTTCCAGGCAAACCAGAATGGCTGGTCACTCTATCAGGACATTGACCTTCTTGACTCTCTTCTTCCAGTTAAAACAAACTTGTATATTCACGTTTGATTTAATGTTCATCTTTTGTCCCTATTTCTTAAATGCTCTTCTGAGAGCTTCCTGTGCAAGAATACTGGTTTATTTCAATTGCATTACCATTTTCTTTTTTCAAAAACCAGCTGGAGATGTCACTTGACTTCTGTTGAATGAAGGGATTTCCCACTTAAGCATTCCAGGTATGGAATCAGAGCTGCTCCAGGAACTGGCTGTGTTTTAGCCTCCTGCCTTTCTGCATTGAGTGACATTATCAGCTGGCTTGCTTTCCGTATGTATTAAGTAAGGTCATCTCTTGGTGTCTTAGATCCTTTGTGTTATTCTCTCAGCCAAAGGTAGGATCTATATGGTTTAGGATTCCTCTGCAAATAGGAAAAAAGCCCAAGTATCAAGCCAACTGGTTCTAAAATGGAGCTTAACAAGCCCCTAGCACTGACAAGGATACCCAAATATCTCCAGTCAATCCCATGCCTTCTGCCAATATCCCCCCACCCTGCACTTCTTGCTTCCATCCTCTGACGTGGGTGGTTCTAATGTTATTTTGGTTATTTTGAAACCACAAGAAGACTGTGTTGTATTGAGCTAAGAGAGGGGATTTCTTGAGATCTGTATTAGTCTTAGTCAGAATGCACACATTTGCAACAGACTTGGGACATCGCACTGTCTGTCTCCTCTGTGATTCTTTGGCTTCAAATGGATGATAAAGTCTTCAAAAATTACTTCAAGCCAGACCAACTTTGAATTTTCTTTAAAGTTACACCAGGTCCCCTGCTATTAGAAAGGGGTACAGGAACCAGTACCATTGGCTAAAAATAAATGAACCCCCCAAATAAACCATTTAGCCTACTTGAGCTAGTTCCCTCTTTTGTTTCACTTGAAATTATTAGATAATTTTACATCACAGTAATAACTGCCTCCCCGCTCGTTTTTAAGATCTTCCCAATCCCTGTGAGACATGTTCCCTGCCTGACCTGCCAGGCCATGGAATAATGCCTTCAAATTCTAGCATTTTCTAAAGGCTCTGCTCTTGGCCTCTCCCATCATCTGCATCTGGGTGGCATCATCCATGCTCACCAGCTGACAACAGCCTCCTCCCACCACAACACATCTTTCCTCCTGTCCTTGTCCCCTCCCTCATGTGTTCTCCAGCAATTTTCAATAACAGGTTTGTGAATTTTAACATAGCTGTCTATCTCCTTGACTTGTGTTATTCAGTATCCCTTTCTAAAAAATAGTCCTCTTCTTTTGAACTCCAGTTTTAAGACCCATCCCACTAAGACTTGGGAATACCTAGGAGAATATGGTCCATGATATCATCTTCACTTTTCTTCATTTATGCATCAAACAAAAGGCTATCTTAGTTTGTAATTGAGGTCTCCCCTTCTCTCCTCCAGATACAAGGACACCTTTAAACTCCACCTGGAAACATTTAAGAAAACTAAGACCACTAAAAGCCCTCCACAGTGATTGGAATAAATCCTAGGATTAACCTATCACAGTGGAACCAAAAAAAGAAAGGTGCTGCTTCTCAAAGTTATAGTCATGCCACCTCCTAGAAGGAAGGCAGACTTATTAAATAGGGAGCTGCTCTTTTTTTTTAAGAAAACACTTTATTGAGCCTTTGATTAAGCATCATGTTTTATCTATATGGATGCATTTGAGTCAAAGAGAGGCCTAAGATGGCTTTGCATAATTTTTATAAGAATATCGGTGTCTTTTGGGTAAACCTAAAGGCTCACTATTGGGGAAAGGGAGGTAGTAGGCAGAGGCTTGGGGAAAAAATATGATGAGAGAGGAACTCTGATTTGTGAAAGATGTGGAGCCACATGGCAGCCATCAAGACCCAAGGAGCGAGACAGCCAGTAAGAGGTTCTTCATGAAGGGCTTAGACTACCAACTTTATTAACATTAGTATCTGATATCCACTTTTAAGTTTCTCCTGTCTTCTGTTGTAATCCCACTGTGTTATCCCCGAACTTTCAAAGTCTGTTCCACACAAGGCAAGGGTTGGGTTTGCCTTGGGGGATAAAAGGAGGGTGATCTGCACTTGGGGGTAGTGGTGTGGGTGAGAAGAGCACAGACTGAAATCAGAGATTAGGGGGAAACCAGGAACAAGACCTTAGGGCTGATGGGTATAGGCAAGCTCTAGAAGATTGTAAATACCTTGTAGAAATCCTAAGAAATGCTGGAGACACACTGGATTCCCCAGTTACAGAGGATAAAGGCTCGAGTTATTTTATATGAACATTAGACAGAAGATAACACACAAAGATTGTAGAGGTTAGACCACTTGACTTATATTATTTATGAGAACCCTTCTTTCTGGATAGCAGACAACTTAAAATCTTTGGGGAAGATAGCAAGTCTCTCAACAGACTTTCATAAACATTATTTCTTGGACCCCAGTCCACTGAGAATTTCATTTGCACAATAATTTTCTCTTTTTTTTTGCTACATCCCTCTGCCACAGTCACAGATATGTAGCAGTGTTCAGGGACAACCATTCTACTCTTGGACATACACCAAGCACTTCCATTGTTGTGGCTGCAGGGCAATCTGAATCTTCCAAGATGTGGCAGCAGAAGAGGGGAGTATGTGAGGATATGTGAAGGTGACTCTGGGACTGGCCCTCAAGGAGGATGGCTGCGTGTGTATCACAACGTCGATGCCTGAACTTGGGCTGGATGTGTGTTGACAGAAGCATCCAAGGATGCCAATATGGTGGGCAGGGCTCAGCAGTGAGTATTTGGGCAGAGGCAATATTCTTTGTCTGGAGGGTGGGTGCCTTATGCATCCAGGAACGTATGTCCGTTAGAAGCAGAAGCCCAGCCAGTGGGAAAAAGGATGGTAAATACTCTCCTGAACATAAGGAAAGAGGCTGGGCTAGAAAGATGTGTTCATTGAAATAAATTTGTCAAAGATTATCAACCTCTAATACTCCACCAGCTGCTGATTATTGCCACAGGCTCCTGAGGAAAGGGGCAAAGGGAACATGCTATATTTCTAACTCAAACTTCAGCCCCATATCCTTATCTGGTGTCATCCCTGAGGCATTGGACTGGGTCGTGTGTGACCTGTAAGAACCCCATTTTTCTCCTCTAATCCAAGTCCTAAAGTCGGGTCTCTTTGGCTTCTTCCCCAGGCCTATCTCTGGTTTTACTCTCACTACTCTGATAGTGAGGATGCACACAAAATGAAGAACCGAAGAGAAAGAGAACATTGGCTATGTTCATGCCCATTTCATCTCCTCCCATCCAGAGCTTCACTGCCTAGAACAGAGATCTAACTCTGTCCCAAGACTCCACGATTTTAGAAACTTTCCTCTTGGAAGTGGCACAGGGATGGAGGAATTGAAGAAGCCACTTGGAGAAGAGGGGAAGCCTTCAGCTACTTCTGGAAGTGAGAGGGTGTCACTAATATTCTGTTAGGGTAGAGACTCTCATCAGTGGGCTGTGGTTCAGAGCAGGGCATCCGTCCCCACGGAAACAGTGGGATATGGAGGAACAATGACTGAGAGGATGAAGCTAAGGCCAGAGGCTTGGTGGACACAGAATGCTCACCTTGATCCTATGAGCCATCAGCTTATATGATTAATTTTAAACTAATTTCACACATGCCCATTGATTGGAATGGGGCTTCTAATTTACTGTCTGGCTTAGTTAGGGCTGGCTTGGGCCCTAATGGGTCTAGGGTGGCAATGAAAAGTGTTTGGGTCCTATAGGACATGAGGCTGGGGCAGGAGAGAGAGAGAAAGTTGTCACTGTAAGATGCTGCAGGCTCAGTCTTTCCCCACCAGGGTGACTGACATCCGTCCTCTTTAGCTTACCTGCTCAGCCCTCAGGCAGGATTGGGAAAAGAAACATTAATCTGTAGCAATTTTGCAATGACATCTCTAGTATACTTGGGAGAGGGTCATATTCTCATACAGCAGCAGGAAATTCTCAGATGAACTGCTCATTGCAGACCTAGCCGTGCCTTTGGCTGGTGTCACCCAGTTATTCTGATATATTGTTTGAACATATTGGTTTCTTGGCTAGATGTATTGCGTTTAGTACATTTACAATATGTAACAATCAGTTTGACACTGGCTTGAACAATCAGAAGTGATGCCAAGACCATTTGGATGGATGCCACACCCAATCAGAATGGATGTCATGACCAATCAAACTGGAAGCTGACCGTAAGAAACTGACAGAGCCACACCAGTGCAGACCAGCCGAGGAGCGGCCCAGTTTCGATGAGTGCTCGGAGTAATTAATTCCAATAGAAGCCTTCTACTAGTGAGAATTTCAGAAAGTATGATAGATTTGTTGAGTTTGTGGTTCTTTAAATCCTTGCAAGAGCTGCCTTGAGGCGAGGCTGGTCTTACACATTGCATGGCATACGCAGTGAAAAAACTTCGTGAGGGTAAGGCGGCAGCCAGAGTTTGGCCACTGGCCACCACTCTTCTGTTGAGAACTTTCAAGCAAATATGTGTCGGGGGCGTGGAGGCAGAAAGATAGATGCCAAGATTTAGCTTGAATTCCCTGGAGACAGCATGGAGGCTGATATGCACACTCACGCACATGTGCTGTCGCTCACATGTGCACCCTCATACGGCACTCCGTGCTGGTTAGTGCTGTTGGGTTTGGGGGACCTGGGCCCAGGCAGAGCCAGCGGCTGGCAAAGGCATTGTTCATTGTATTGTGAGTGACATGAAATCCACCATTTGACAGCCAGCCCACATAGCTGTGGTGACGCGAGAGGCTCACTTTAGATCACGCATTCCACTGCTGTGCATGGATTAATATGGCTTTGAAAGGGCTTTTCTTTCTTTCTTTCAAATTTAATATGAGAGTATATGAGGAAGAACATGGTAGCAATTAGCTGCTGCCATGAATTTTATGAGCAGTTTGCTAGAAACCACATTAATGACTCCACGGGTAGTGCTGAGATCAGTTTTGCTATGTTATTTTTTCTCTTTTTCTCCCTTTCCCTCTTAAAAGGCCAGCCCAATGCTCCAGAATGGTGTCAGCTGCGTGGCCCTTCTCTTTTCCAAGACAGGTAGGCCCAGCTCATCCCTAGCTTGGATCCAGCAGAGAGCCTGCCTGGTGGGTCTAGCCTCATTCCGGAGCCTAGAGCAGCTAGACGGATGGGAAATAGTCTGGCCTTCGTTCTGACAGGTAGAGAGAAATCCTTACAAGAAGTGTCCACAGTGAAGTTGCTACCAAAGAGAAATAAAAAATCCTGCATGTTTCTCAATTTTAGCAAGGGGAACTGAAATAAAATGTGGGCATTAGCTAGGAGAAAAAAAAAAAGGAAGTGAATAGTCTTTATAAATTCACAGTTAGCATGGAGATGGTTTAAAAATATTTTACCCAAAGCCAAGGGAAAGGGTTGGTAGTGGATAAAGGGATTGGGTGCAGGAAGCAACCTCTGCACGGCTTCTTGGGAACGTGTGATGGAGCCAGCTGAGGTCTGTGTTCAACAGTGGTTTCAATTTTTGGATCCGGAATCTTGAAAGAAACAAAAGTAAGTTTGTTTCCAAGTCACAAACCTTGATCAGGTCGTAAGAGGAAGACCTGTAAACACAAACAGGTTAGGTGTGGTCCCAGCCACGCGAATGAAGCAGCTGGCAGGAGAGGGAAACGAAAAAACCGAACCAAAACATAAAAACAAACGAGAAAGACCTCAGTCTGCTTGAGGGAAAATAGATATGAGACTGGTGAGAGCATAGCTTTTACTTCTGATTCTTTTCCATGACATCAAAAGTTAGCCACGGAGAGTTCTGGAAGAAGTAGAGCCAGGAAGGTAAACTGAGGCTTCTTCTGCGATGAGGGCATGGGCCACCTGTGGATGAGAGGTAACCCGAGCTGCCTCTTGAGAGCAAGCATCTGCACATCCTTTCGTGTCAGCTGAACTGAAAGTTGTGGCTTAATGTCCAGGAAGCTTTTGGGCTTTTGACTCAAGCAGAAATTCAGATTGACTATGAATGAAGAGCTGAGGATCAATGATAAATAATACCTCATTGACTCCTTTTTTCCCTAAAGTATACAAAATGGTAGTGGTTTGTTAACGTTGCTTAATCTCAAATGTTTTCATGAAGCAGCATTGTTTTGACTGATAAGAAGTAGAAAAGTCATGACGATAAATCTATGGGGCTTGAATCTTGAACTCACTTGAATGCTCGGCACGTCTGATTGTTGGCAATTGGTTAGGATGACGGAAACGATACCATCAAATTTCATCCGATGGAAACATGATTCAGTGGCCTGCTTCCTGAGATTTCCTGATGAAAACATTGTATTTGAGCTCAGACATGAATATTTCAATAACAGAGAACTAGACTGTTAGTAAACTTGGCTCTCTGAAAACCTTCCCCATTTGAACACTTTCTGATTTGGGTTCAGCTTTTTTAGAATGGGCCATCTTATCAAATTTTTGATGCTAAATATTGTCCAATTTGAAAGAGACTATAACAAACATGTGTAAGAGTTACACTTGCATCATTGGTTTAAAATATAGTCAGTGGGGTGTAAATATAAATGTAATTTAAAATGTAATCAATGGCAAAAATGACCCTCGGCCTCTTCTCAAATTAAGCAAAATTAAACACAAGGTCAGTGTTAATAGAAAAAATAACTTGTGCTGGGTGCATGAGTTCTCACTTTATTTTGTTTTTTAAACTGTGCATATATGTTATATAAACTCTTTTTGATATCTTTCACCATAAAAAAGTGTAAAAAAGTAACTTGTTGGGAATGTGAGCTCAACTTCCCTCCTACACACACACACATTAGTTAGTATTAGTCAAATCCTCATAAAATGTCTAGTATGGGCCTCAACAATTTGAGTGACCCAGAGTCATGCAAATAAAAAGAGAAGCCAGCAAGTATGAGGGAAGGCTGAAGGCACTGGTGTCATGTAACCCGGAGAAGACAAGGACCCGGGTGATTTAATAATGGTCTCCCAGTTTATGGAGGGTTATTATGCAGAAGATGGTGTCCGGCTGTTTTTCATTTCTAGTGAAGACAGAAAAAAATGGAGAGGCTAGAATTGCATCAGGGGAGATTAGAGATTAGAGATGAAGATGCAGGTCCTGGCGGAAGGGTTGTGAGACATTGGAATGAACAACCAAGGAAGATTATGAAATCCCCATCTTTGGAATTCTTAAATTAACGTGATCTGCGTGAATCAACGGGGTGGAATGGCTCACTTATCTGCCTGCTAGCTAGGGAGGGACGGCCGAGGGAGGATTTCTGTAGGCCAAGTCCCCCTGGGGCGCCATGACTCGAGGAGTTGAGTGTATCGCCTGCCTGTGGCGGGGAACCCAGTGCACGGAGCCAGGAGCCTGCTGCCTTGTGGCAAAGCTGCTCGTCTGTGTGCTGGGGTAAGCTGACACTTCACGTTCCTTTCGACTCAAATGGCTCCAAAGTCGTTTAGGATCTTTCCGACTGCCAACTACCACCTTGAAACAGGAAAAGCATTTTAAACAAACCCTCCAGGACACGCAGGCCGAGGGTGCATTTGTAGCGCTCAGAATACACGGTCACCAGACACCTCATAGAGGCAACTGAAAACTATTAGCACAGCAGGAAACCCCATGGAAAAGAGATGTGGGAAACGGGAAGATTCGGATATTAAACTTATCTCCTCTTTCTCTTTTTAAAACATTTTTTTGACACAAAGCCTAAATTTTCTTGATGACCAGATTTCTCTCCCCCCACCTTTCATTTTTCTTTCTTTTGAGTTCTTTCAAGGTTTTTTTACTTACAAAAAATATTTAAAGTATGACAATTAGATCTTATGGATGCTGAGAAGCAAACCCAGAGAATTTGAAGGAGGCAATTAAATTTTTTTTTGTTAAAAAAATAAAAGCCTCGAGCTTTGCTTCACTTATAAAAGGATACTCTTACTTGTGTCTGTTTTAAATATATTTCTTAAGGTGATGAAACATCCCAGCGAACAGAGCTGTATGTGAAGAGATTTGTGTGGAAAGGAGGATTTAAAAAACTTTTTTTTCATCTTCCCAAAGCAGCCCAACCTCGGACTTCAAAGGAGCTGAGCAGAACTTCTACCTAAGGGAGGCCTTGCTTCCCCCAGAGGGCTTGGTTTCCATACCATGGTTTTTCTGGAAATGTCCTCTTTCCATATGCTACCTCTGAGTCACGCCTCATTGAGAGTGATGATTATGATCTCCTCTGGACGTTCGGATGCTGCTGAGAATGCGGAGGATATTTTGAGCCCTGGAATTCGGGCTCTGCCACATGTTTGGATTAACAACCAGTTAAACCTTGCTAAGGCAATATTTTTCTATGCAGTTAGTTTTCATACCAAACAAGGTTTGTAGTAATTGGATGCCCTACTTGAGCACAACTGTTTACCAGAAAATAAATCACTCTTGGCATTAAGAAAACACAAGCCCAGGGAATCGCCAGCACAGCATCATCCCGTTCATTTCTCATAAACCTAGCCCCAAACATGTGCATTCTCATCTATGATGACTTATGCTTTGAATTGTGGTCTCTTTATTTCCATGCCCATTATAATGCTTACCTAAACATTTCCCTCTGTTTAGCTGTGGTGCTTCTGGTAACGACTTCTAGTTGGCTGCTGGGAAGTATTTGCCAGCCTTTAGCAAGCCATATGGAAAAGAAAGAAGGAGAGAGAGACAGGGAGAGGGAGAGGGAGCGAGAAGAGAAAGATTGGAAGAAAGGGAAGGAGGGAGCAGAAGAAAAGGGGCATAATTTTTTCATGAGTGGCCGTAGAATTACAGAGAATAAGGACTTGAAGCAGGGTTATCTGATTCAGCCTCTGCAATTGTAGATGAGGTCAACCGGAGCATGACTGGCTCTGGGTACCAGAGGAGGCAGAAAGGTGGCATGTGAACTCAAATCTGCCAACTCCTGTTGACCTTGCCCTGTCCTGAAGTTCCTTCTGTCCTCCGGTGGTCTTTTTTTTCTCTGGAGATCTTGGATGCCTAAAGAAGAGATTAGAAAAGCAGCATATGGTAGGCCAGGCTCTCTTGGGAAGAGATAATGGAACTAAGCTGAAGTTACAGGTTTTTCCATCATGGTAACCAAGAGAGTCAGCGAGTTCTGGGGAGCAGGACCACACGCTACTGCTGTGTGGTTGTGCCTCCTATGAATGGTCCCGCCCAATTTCTGACAGTCATTTAACGCCAGTCAAAGCCATGTTGGAAGAAGTTATTAGTAATGCAAATGTCAGGTCAAAACAGGAAAATGATCCAAACATATGAGGTTTTCAGACTTTGAGAATATTGTTGAAATTCTTATAGAAAATGGAAAGACAGCCTCCCCTTGAGGAATGATTTATTTATTCTGTTGAACTCAAATCAGAGCTAGCAGCTCTAATCATTCAGAATGAATCTAATTGACTTTCCGTTAATGGGAAAGCCAGATCCAAGTGAATTCTGCTCAAAAACCATAAATGCTGTAAAAGGGAAAAAACACCCAAAAATAATCCAAAAGATTTAGAATTAGCCTCCTCATGCTTCAATCTGACTTTGGTATATTAGAATATTTTTGGAGCATTTGTTGCTAATGTGTATTTTTTGTGTGTGTTTGTGAGGACGACTAGCCCTGAACTAACATCCATTGCCAATACTCCTCTTTTTGCTGAGGGAGATCCTCCCTGGGCTAACATCCGTACCCATCTTCCTCCATTTTATATGGGACACTGCCACAGCATGGCTTGGCAAGGGGTGCGTTGGTCCATGCCCGGGATCCAAACCTGTGAACGCTGGGCCGCTGGAGCAGAGAGCGCTGGGTACTTAACTGCTACGCTGCTGGGCTGGCCCCCGTGTATTTTTGACAATAGGGGCAAATTCATCTGTTTTTTTTTTTTTTTCTTTTGCTGAGGAAGATTTTCCCTGAGCTAAGATCTGTGCCAATCTTCCCCTATTTTGTATGTGGGACGCTGCCAAAGCATAGCTTGACAAGTGGTGCATCGGTCCGTGCCCAGGATCCGAACCTGCGAACCCAGGCCACTGAAGCGGAGCACACCGAGCTTAACCACTAAGCCACAGGGCTGGCCCAAAATTCATCATTTTTGAGAATTAAAAATGAGTTGCTGAGCATGAGAAGATTTAGTCATTAGTGAAGTAAATATATTTTTTCTTCCGAGCAGACTCTTTCCTTCACTTTAACCAGGTACTGTCATTTGTCAGAGAGACTGGGGTCATGAACGTAGCTTTGAGGGAATTCCCCCCAGTTCACTTATTTCAATGATAAAGTCATTCACATGGAACCACATTGCACTTGGATTCTAGTGTTGAAACTACTTCTTTAGGCCCGATTTGCATAGGCTAGAAATATTGAGAGCTGGGACAGAATTAGTGAAGCATCCACGTTGTCTACCATTTTTCTTTGCAAGTACTAGGTAGCAAATATACTTTGGGTGAAGGAATCCATGAGTGAATGAAAGTCAGACTGAATCATTTCATCATGGATTACGATTTAGATGTTCCTACTCACATAATCAGTCTGCAGTGATTACTGGGTTGTTGCTGTGTGTAACGCAGCAGGAGAGGCACAGAGTGAGACAAACAGATGTGTGTAACAGCAGATGGTTTCTGCCCTCAAGGAGCTTAACACACTGCACAGGGTGCAGCCACGATTCTGAGCCTTTTCCTCCTGGTGACATCATGGGTCAAGTTAGCTACGGCTACACCATCATCCGCCGTGGTCCCCTACCACTCATTTAGAGGCCAAGGTTCCTACCTCTCCTCCCTGCAGGCCTTAACTCTACCCCTTCTCTCTACCTTTCCACCCACTTCCTGTGTCAAGGCCCCTGGTGGAAGGACCAGTGCTGATGGGTGTGATTCTTCATCTGTTTGACAGCTACCGAGTATTATTAGGAGAAAACCATATGAAATTGCAGCTTTTGTAGGTCAGAAATAGTCAGCTATCAATAATTTCATATGATTCAATCAAATTTTAGCATATTTGTATGAAGTGGATAATCTATATGCTTTTGGAAGTGTTTTAGATTTTTACAAGAAGTTTGGTCTCTAGGACCCTCCCTCAGACAGACAGGTCCAGTGTCAGAAGCTGATGGGTTTTGGTTGACTGTGCTTCTGGGAGGTGAGAGCTGATGAGGTTTTGTTCATTCCAGCTGAGGTACCCTGAACTGGGCGGCTGCTTTTGGTGTGAAAAGTATTTTGAAAACTCTTGTTTGTTTGTTTGCCAGAAAAATCTGATTTGGATAAATACGGCATACAAATTTCAAAGTAAATACAACTATACGAAAAGGTCTAATAGCTTAAAACTATGTGACTTGGTGAGATCCTGTTTTAATATAATCTCTCCTGTTTAAACCCATGCTCCCTAGTGCTCTTTTAGCTTGGAAACCTACCAACCGATTTCATTTGGATTAAAAAACATGTAGTATTTTAAATAACTCAGGTAATACATAAGATACATGTAGATATTAATACATATATATACTCAACCAAAAAAAGAAAAAAAAGAATAAAAAGAAGAGGAAGAGGAGAAAAAAAGAAAGAAAACTTAAACCTCTATGACCACAACATAGAGAGAGCTGCTTTTAATATTTCAGTGAAGATGCTTCTAGACTTTTTTTCCAAATAGGTTATACTTTGAAAATGCAAATATTCTTGGAAGGTTGAGGGGAAACTATTAATCACTGGGGGTTAATTTATATCAAATGCTTTCAGAACTGGAAGTGACTTTAAAATATTCTAGACCAGTCCTCAACCAGGGGTGATTTTACCCCCAGGGGAAATTTGGTAATGTCCAGAGACATGTTTGGTTGTCACAGCTTAGGGATGCTCCTGGCGTCTATAAGGTAGAGGCCAGGGATGCTGCTGAAGTGCACAGCACTACCCTCACAACAAAGAATAGTCAGCCCCAAATGTCAGTATTGTCAGTAGGGTGAGAGAGCCTGTTTTAGACCAATTCCCTTATTTTCAGAGTAAGGAGTCCAGAGCTGGAAGATGATTTGCACAAAGTCATTCAGCCAGCTGGTGGCAGGAGAGAGATTAGAACTCTTGCCTCCCACCATGCAGTCCAGGGCTCTCTTCGCTGCACTGGAATGAAAGGCTTTTCTCCTAATATCTTGTTGAGACCAGCAGTGTGAATTGAGAAAATACAAATTTTGATAGCCCAAGGGAGGCTCAGGAAAATCTGAGGGGATCATTCTAAAACAGAGGTCTGGGAGGAGAGAGAGATCCAGTTAGTAGGAGGTGAGAACCTGGACACAGAGGAGAAATTAATAGCCAGAGAGCAGAGTAGGGGCGTTGGTAACCAGTTCTTGAAGAGACGAGAAAGAGCGGTGGGAATATATTCCCCCCAAATATTGCTTGCTGGCCAGTTTTATATGGATATTTTTAGGGTGACCAACTCATCCAAGTTTGCCTGGGATTGTCCTTGCTTATAAACGGAAACTCCCACGTTCTGGGAACCACCTCAGTTGTGGGCTAACCAGCACAGTTGGTCACCCTAGGTCCCATTTCCTCACATAAAAATACCTGATAAAAGTTATTCCGTCAAACTGCAAACTAGTTTGGCGTATTGGAGAAATTTGGTGAAGGGTACATGGGACCACTCCGTACATTTTTGCAACTTCCTGTGAATATATAATTATTGCAAAATAAAACTAAAAAAATAGTTTAATAAATGTGATCTGAATGAATAACTAACCTTCTCTTAACTGAGACTTCAGAGTGCTTTCATGGGGCCAGATGGGACAGGCAGACCAGAAAGTTCTTTATAAGGGTGTCGTAGTGTCCCACACCTGTGGGCAACAACTTCATGGGGTACACAAAAAGGGCAGTGAGGGTGCCATTTGGTCACTGTACAAATGGTATGGTTGGCATTTAGGCATGGCCATAGGGTTCCTTAATCTTGAAGTAGTCCAAGTCTTCTTATGGTGGAAAATAGTGCAGTTTGGGGAATAAAGAAGGGAGAATGGTTTATACAAGAGAAAAATTACAGAAGAAGCCTCCATAGGAGTTATTCATTTATTCATTCATTCATTCATTCTTTCATTATGGTACCAAACACGCTGCTAATTGATAGAGAATAAAAGTTAAATGAGAGCACTTGTCTTCCCTTGAAGGGTTTTTGGTTTGGCGGCTGAAAAAAGGGTATTAAGGAAAAATACCCCATTTTAACTACAATGTAAAATATACTTCTTTCATAAGAAAGAGAAGGGAACATTAGCTGAATACCTTCTGGATTCAAGTTATTGGGGATGTAAGTTAGACAGCTCGGATCTGTGTCTTCAGGGAAATAAAACAACTGGACTTTACAGAGGCACCTGGAGTTTTCAGTGTATGGACATCTTTAAAAGGACATTTTAATTTAATGGAATTTCTATTTTTTTGGAGGAATGTCCACAAATTGGAAAACGTCAAGTAAAAAGTGTCCCTGATGGGCCTGGGAGCCTGAGCACTGGGTGGAAGTTTTTGACCAGAAGACTTCTCATTCTATTCCAAATTTCTTAGCTTTTTAGGTTAAATCTTGGAGAAATTTTATCTAATTTTCCACCGGGGGTCAAGGGCATATGCCTCTTTCACAAGGCCAGGGAAAGTACTATTCTACAGGGTTTGATTTCAGCCTTGCTCGACTCTTAGAAGTGTCACAACCTATTTGCTGAGGCCTGTAATTGCTTTCTCAGGGGGTACAGGGTCTTTCCTTTTACTGTTATAGGTCATCCTTCCTGAGAACAGGAACTCTTGAGATGGATTCTATTTTAGCTACAAATGAACACTACTATGTGTTTTACCAAGAAATGTATAGCAGGCACTATACTTTAGTGGATCAGGGGAGAAAGAGAGTCAGGAAACAGATGGTAATGGGGGAGAGGAAGAAGGAAAGCACAAATATGCTCAAACAGGAACCGGAAGTAATGGAGGCAAACCTTACCCTCTTCTTTTCATTGAGAATTGCCCATGGCGGGGAAGTCAGAGCGGCCATCTTGTTTTTAGGTGAATCTCTTTCAAGGGTTTTGTCTTTAGTCTTTAGCAAAGAAGATAAAGCTGGAAGAATTACTGGGCAGAGCTTTTAAAAAATACCTACCCCCCGAGTCCTGCCTCCAGAGATTCTGAGACAGTTGGTCTTGGATAGGACGCAAGTGTCAGTATATCCTTGAAGCTCCCCAGATGAGAGCAGTAGTTGAGAACTACCATTTAGCATAGCCCCCTAATTTTTACAGATGGGGAAATCAAGTCCCAGAGGCATTAGGCAATTGACAGAGGTTCACACAGCCAGAGCCAGAGGTGGATCTAGCACCCAGGTCTCCTGCTCCCCGTGTAATAATTTTCCAATAATGCATTTGGAAACTCCCACATATAAAGTACAAGACCAGGCACGCTACAGATGCTAGAGAAGTACCACTTCTTTCCCTAATGGACTTCCTATTTTAAACACCTAACATGGTACCTGGCACAAAGCAGCACTTAATAAATATTTGCTGAATGAAGGAGCATAACATGCGTTTAATTTTTCTCCCACCCCTACCAGAAGCATTTAAAATAACATGTTCTAAGGTGCTAAAGTGAAATGAAATGACTTTTGCATTCAGTCCCTTTCTTAGTGTTTGTTACCTTTTTGTGACTCAACCTATAAGACGATGATTGAGTAGATCATAGAAGTGATGGGGATTTCCATTAAAGTAATGAAGTAACAGTTGGCTTTTCAGCTTGAAATTCTTTCCCTTGTTAAAGAAAGTGAAACATTATCTTGAGTAGGGTAGACTATTTAAATCCTGCTGAATGGGTTTTCAATGGAAGTGATTGAAAAAAACCGTTTTTTACTTTTTGGAGGAATTTGTTCCATTCTGTCTCGTGCTTCATTATAAACAGTTTTTTTTTTTTTTTTAACAAAAATTATTCCTTGTGCCGTGAATGTGTGGTGAATTCCTCCCAACCACATTTCCACACAGACCACAGGTCTTTGCAATTTTTTTGTTTGTAAAGCCCCCACTGATGATGGCTCAGAACTGAAACCCGATCTAATGCCACTAAACTCTTGGATTGAGAAGGGTCTTAAAGTTGCCTTTGGCAGTTTAGACAGAAGTTAACCCAGGGCCTCTGGTGTCTCTCCTTTACTAGGATTGTTGATGATGCAAGAAAAAGCCTAGTTCATATTGGACTGTAAGCTTTTGAGGGCAGGAAACAACTCTGTTTTCCTCACTTTATTCTTCACACATAGTAAGTGCTCTAAACCATGCATTTTCATTGGAGCTGACAATGCGCCAAGTGGTGAAAATGATTCTGGGGGGAGGGGCATGAAAAAAATCTTAGAAATGGTTTATAGCCCTTCAAAGGGTCATAGTACATAAACAGATACACAGTATATCTGTGGCATTAAATTTTCGTGGGGAAATTGGGTGAAAAATGTCTAAACATCTCCTTAGGAGAGTCATAATGAAAAAATGTTGAGAAACATCCTTCTATACATATTTATTGACTGACTGAATGAATGTAATGTATGGCTGGAGGCAATGAAATATTCCTGGATAATTGCTCAGAGATGGTGCTTCGTGGATCCATTGTCTAGAGCTGGACAAGTAACATGAGAAAAGACTCCTGTATTCAGAGAGTTAGCCAACTGCCATAACATTTTGACGTCAGTTTGAACTGTTCTCTACTTTTCCAGTTGTCATTTTGATTTGAGATTCAAAGTAAAACCACAGGAACCACGGCTCCTTGGTCTTGCCTATTTGCGTGTGAAAATGGGAGAACTGTATCGTTTCTCTGAAGGTAAAGAACCTGGATACCATGAGAGAAGCAGTGGCAAGGAGCAAAGCAAAGCAATTTCGCTGGAATTGACCCACCAACTCTCTCTTACAGAGCATCTCTTCAGCTGTGTCTTAGTTCAGTTATGGCTGTACCACTTAGATTTTGATAACACATGAATCTTAGTTTCCTCATTTCTAAAATGGGGACAATGGTAGGTGCCATAGTCACATCATAGAGTTCTTGTTGGTATCAAATGAGGTCATACATGTGCACAAACACTCTAAAGTGTAAGTTATTAATTGTAGTGTGTTATTATTATCCCAATGATGGAAATATTCTTAGCAATAGATTCCCTATAAAGAAGCCAGGGAGAATTTGAAGGAATAAGATCTTTCCATGCTGAGGGCAGTCAGTGGGTCCTGGGAGATGCCGCATGACATTCCACATGGTTGTACTTGGATGCAAAAAGAGCTGAGAAATGAAGCCTCTGTTGAGCAGTTCCTTCCCAGAAATGGTTTTGTACAATGGAAGGGGAGCATAAGGAGGACAGCTAACAGACTCTGCCACAAAAGGCAATAATTTAAAACTGTGCCTAAGTATTCATTTTCCCCAGTGCAAGGGTACAAGAAGTTAAACCATCCTGGGACAGTCCCCTTGAAAGTTATCCCAGTTCCAAATCTTGCCCCCCGTCTCTGTCCATGGGTCTCTGCCTCCTTGCCGGAGCACTTCCTTCTTTTCACTTTCGTTGTGTAAATTTCTACATTTTGAGAAATGCCATGCACCTATACGAGTTTCTTTCATCATAGGATCCATCCCTCACCCTACGTGAGTTTTTCCCTAAGTCCAATTTATTCAATCTGGAATAATCTACCATCTTGGAAGGTTGCTGAGGGGAAAGTAGGACAGTAGGGCATCACAAGGCAGTCTTTGACATTCCAACACCTTCAGACTAATGCACTGGAGATGTGGGCACAATAAATCTGGTCCTTGTAGAGCTTCCCACGTCAAGACAAGGGGCAGTTACACTTGCTTATTTTTCCAGTTTTCTGGAGTATTGTTGGAACAGATACACATACACGCTTGAATCTTCTGAGAACAAAGATTAATTCTCAAAGAAATTCCAGTTTCCATCCACAAAGAGGAGCAGAAACACTTTCCTCGCCACCACATCATTTGGTAGACTGCTTCTCTCATCGTAGGGTTAGTGATTTAAGTATTAATGCAGAGTAATTTTAGTTGTTTGAGTTTTTTTCCCCCCATTAATCTTTGACTTTTAAAAGTACTCTCAAACCTTTTGAAAATAAGAATTTTGAAGCATTGGAATTATCATTTGCAACAGTCCAATTAAATCCCTGTACAAGTGCCATTCCCTTGCCCAGTCCCTGTAGGGGGTGGGAACAGTTTCATTCTTTCACGTATGACATTTCTACTTCCTTCCACCTGCTTTCTCCTGTCACGCTTATTTGTGCCTAAATGCCTTTGCCTGTCCTGTTTCCCTGACTAGGATTGCCCTTTGAATAATTTTCTTTCATCTTTCAAGACCCAACTCAGTTCTCACTCTCTCCATGAAAACTTCCTAGGCTTCTCTGACGCACACTGTCCTCTTTCTCTGACCTTCCATTGTGTTCCACAAAGTCGAATAAATAGTTGTTCTACATATTTTCTCTCTGTTGTCAATGTTGTATTTGCAGATACACATAGAAGCACTTTATACATACTTATTGGCTGAATGAATGTCAACGTACGACTAGAAACAAGAGAACATTCCTGGATAATTGGCTCTTACCAATAACAGTGTTTCTTAAAACTCTTTGGGAATGAGGAAATTATCATATAGTTCTTTATTCTCACTAGTTTTGCAACTTTGAGCAACTTACCTAACTTCTTTAAGTTTTAGTTTATTTGTGTATAAAACAGAGATAAGATAACCACTTTGTCCATTTTTTGGAAGAATTAGAAATAATATAGGAAAAGTGGGTAGCTCAGTGCCTGTCATTAATAGGTGCTCAATAAATAGTAACTGTCCTTACTATTATTGTTTTTGTTGTTGTTATTCTCCACAGTACCTAGTATGGTACTGGGCATGTTGATTGACTGTTTAATCCTGTTCAATGTCCTGTAGTGTCCTTCTTTGGTCTGACTGTTTCTGTGTGGTTAGTTCATTGCATTAGGGTGCAAGAAATCTGTTGAGGGAAATAAGTTGGAGGGGAAACAAGAAGACCCAGTAGGAGTGCCATATCTGAGTACCGTAGACCGAGCCAGGTAGAAATGAAAACTTTCCAATGAATTTCCTGGACTGGCGTGAGGTGTTGCCCCCGTACCTTAGTTCAGACTACGTGAGGAGTGTGATAAACCAGGACTCTGAATAGTGGCTTTCATGATGTGGCTCAG
Organism: Ceratotherium simum simum; assembly: GCF_057802395.1. Lineage (NCBI taxonomy): Eukaryota > Metazoa > Chordata > Mammalia > Perissodactyla > Rhinocerotidae > Ceratotherium > Ceratotherium simum. Next base: position 46,062,222 of record NC_141912.1, read on the forward strand.
ATAAAAATCTTACCATTCAATTTTTTATTTACAACTTAGAAATTCTAGATTGGTTGACATTGACTTAATACTTTAAACCAACTGATAGGAAGAAAAATCTGTTACTGATTTACTGGCCTTCTTTCTTTTTTCCTCTTTCCTCTGAACACTGACTGAAATTCTCTCCAAAACAAGTATTGGGGGCCTCACAGTGCTCAGGGAACTGATGGGGGGAGGGTGTAGGATGCGAGGCATTTGCATCTCATTGTTGGCTTCTAGGGTTGCCTCCCTTCTTCAAACATTCGCTGTCTGGCAAACCTCTATACTTCTCCATCCCCAGGGAAGCCCTTGCCCAGCAGAGGGTCCCATAAACAGGAATCAGCAAACTTGGATTCTGTTCCAGGCGGGCTCCCTTAACAGCCCCTCCCACAAGCTGTACACATCTTAGTAGACACCCTCCCTGGACAGTCCCCTAGCTTTGTGATCTCATCCCCAGATGGGAGGGTCTAGAGGTGGAACATTCCTATCAAGAAGGTAAAGTTACAAGAAGAAAGAAAAGCTGTAATCCCACCATAGTGGGAAGCTCACACTCTGTGTTAGGGTCAAGCCTGGTATAGGGCACCACAAAGGAAAGATAATAATTAAATGAGTCATAACTGGGTACCAGATACAGTGCTAGGTTCTCAACGTGTATTATCTGATTTATTTTTCATAACAGTCCTGGATAGTGGAACTTATTATTTTGAATAAATTAGGCTCAGAGAGCCTATGCAACTTGCCCAATATCCTATGGCTGGTAGGTGGTGGAGCTGAGCAAGGCACTGCATCTCTAGGGCTTGCTGGCCTCACTAGGGACTTACAGATCACAATAGAGAACTGTGCTCAAAGAAGCGGTGAGAGAACACTGGCCCAGGAGGTGGAGCCCTGGACTCTCCTGCACCGCTGGTCTTTTGAAAGCCAGGGCTTGGACCTGGCCTACGTCACGCCCACTGTATCTTATTTGATAAGTCCTTGCAGGACCAACAAGATTCAAGGGGTGGGGAAAGGAACTTTTTCCTGTACTTCTTCTTCATGTTGTACTTCGTGCTTTTCAAAACACCACAGGAAACATTATTTCATTTGATTCTCTTTTCTAAACACAGCAGCTGGAGAGATTCTTTTAAAACTCAGGTCAGATTCTGTCATTCCTCTGCTGAAAACCCTCCAGGGGCTCCCGCCTCACTCAGAGTCAAAGTGAAAGGCCTTACAAGGCCCTACCCTGTCTGGTCCCGCTGCTGTGGGACCTCAGTTACTGCGCTCCTCCCACTCGTTTTGCAGTAGCCTCCCTGGTCTGTGAATGCACCGCCTCAACCTTGCTTCAGGGCCTTTGCACTTGCCATTCCCACCACCTGGAATGCTTTTCCCCTAAGTGTTCTCTGGGCTCCCTTCCTTACTCCCTTTGGGGCTAAGTCCCAGTAGTGCCCTCTTAGAGATGCCCTCCTTGGTCACTCCCCGGTGGTCTCTGTTCCCCTTCCTGCTTTACTTTTTGCCACAGCGCCTATCTCCATTAGAAATTCTGTGTGTTTGGCTTCTTCACGTGTTCATCTGCTTCCCCCAGTGAAGTTCCAGGGAGAGAGTGACTTTTGCCTATTTTTTTATGACTCCTCAGGCACTACAACTGTGCCTGGCCTTTAGTGACGATCCATAAATATTTAGAATAAAATATTGAATAAAAGCATGAATTCTCATAGCAGTATGTATTAGTCAGAGCAAGTACAGTCATATGCCGCATAACGACATCTTGGTCAACAATGGACCGCTCAGACAGCGGCGGTCCCATAAGATTAGTACCATATAGCCTAGGTATGCAGTAGGCTATACCGTCTAGGTTTGTCTAAGTACACTCTATGATGTTCGCACAATGACGAAATTGCCTAGCGACGCATTTCTCAGAACGTTAAGCAATGCCTGAGTGGATTGTGCTCTCAGCTTTACAGATGAAGAAACAGAAGCCCAAGAGGTTGGGTGTGAAGTCATGAGATTGTGGTAGAGCCAGCTTTAGAACCCAGGTGCCATGACCCGCAGACTTAGGCCTTTTGGGCAACAGCTTGCCAAGTATCCATGTGGCTGCTTCCACGCAGGGACGTGAACGGCTCTGATATGGGTTCAGGATGGGCTCGATACACAGACATACAGGCTTTCACGCACAGTGGGAAGAGGGTACCACACTACTGCTGTTTCCTGGACAGAGAAATGTGCATCTCTGCCCGCTGGGTTCAGATCAGTAGTAATTACGAGAGTCTGGAGGGAAGTGAGAAAAAGCATCGGGGACATTTAACAACCTTTGCTGACCTGCAAATTATTATTTACAGTAACACAGAGCATTTCCTCTGTGGAGGCAAAGACATTGAATATATTATACATGTGTTTTGTTTTTTTTTAAATAAGCCTGAATCCTCATTGCTCTCTCCGGAAGCAGACAGAGAACAGAAAGGATGACTGGGCAGGTCAGAGCAGACTTACCCTTAGGAGATGAAAGGAATGAATCCTCACTGTTCTTTATTAAATTCCTCCCAGAAACTCCATGTAGACGATATTAGAAAATCTGAGAATCACATCGTAAACTCTTGAGAGGCTGGGTCGGGTCTTGTTTATCGTGCTTCTCCTATTGGCTCAGCGCACTGCTTTACCATGGCAGATCTGGAGAATTGTGTTTGAATTGACTGCCAGGGCTGGGAGGGGCTTTCATTCTCATCTCTTCCAACATTGTCCTTGGGGCACAGACCATCAGCCCATCCCTAGCCTGGAGCTGCCCAAGCTGTAATACCTCCCCTGATAGGGAGCCCATTACCTACCACAGCAGCCCATTTTTCTTATTATACTGCTTATGTTGAGCAACTGTCTGCCTCCTGTAAGTCCCACCCTTCAGTTCTAGTTCTGTCCTCTGGAGTGACAGAGAATAAATTTACTATGTCAGTATCAGATAAGTGTTTTTATTTTTATTTTTTTCCCCCAAAGCCCCGGTAGATAGTTGTATGTCATAGTTGCCCATCCTTTTTGTTGCTGTATGTGGGACGCGGCCTCAGCATGGCCGGAGAAGCGGTGCGTCAGTGCGCGCCTGGGATCGGATCCCGGGCCACCAGTAGCAGAGCACGGGCACTTAACTGCTAAGCCACGGGGTCGGCCCAGATAAGTGTTTTTACATGCAACAAACAAATACCGTATGATTTCCTTCATTAAGTAGTAGATAATAACAACAATAAACAAACACATAGAGACAGAGATTGGATTGGTGGTTACCAGAGGGGAAGGGGGGAGGGAGGAGGGCAAAAGGGGTAATTCTGCACATGTTTGTGGTGATGGGTTGTAATTAGTATTTGGGTGGTGAACATGATGTAATCTATGCAGAAATAGAAGTATAATGATGTACACCTGAAATTTACACAATGTTGTAAACCAATGTTACTGCAATAAACACACAAACAAAAAAAACTTCTCATTGTTTCACTGGCTCTAAAAGCCAGAACTTGGCAACTAACATTTTTTGAAGCCGGATTTCCCTGAAAGTCCTCCCAGGATGTGTGTGTGTGTGTGTGTGTGTGTGTGTTACAGGGTGGCAACCGTGTTTCTAGCGTGATGGTGCAGAGCATGGCGTTGGAGTCGAGCTGCTTGGGCTCAGATCCTGGCTCTCACACAGCTATGTGACTTGGGTGTGACACTTAGCCTCTCTGTGTCTCAGTTTCTCCATCTGTGAAGTGGAAATAATAATAGTGACACCTTCGTGGGGTTGTTGTGAGGATTAAATGAGCTAACTCCTGTGAAGCATTAGCACGGTGCCTACCTAGCACATAGTTGGTGCTTGATCCTGTGAACTCTTGTATGCTAATCACCCTTCCTTCAAGAGGAAGTGCTGCTTCTCTCCGGTTATAACAGGCAGAAGAAACCTGGGGACGCTTGTGGAATCGTCCACGGTGCCTCCGCCTTCAATGCTGCTCTGCTTCCCTCCCTCTTTCTTCTCTATCCGTTCCCAGGCCCCTCCCCAGTGGTCTAGTCCCCAGAGATGGTGTTCAGCTGGACAGCCACCCCTGCCAGGTGGTTGTAACACTTGCACTTGCACAGGGGACCAGAGAAATCCAAAATTCTTCAAAGTCCAAAGGAGTGACTCTGAGGGTGACATCTCAGCATGGTGAGTGAGAAAGGGATATTTGGGGGGATAAACGTTAAAGTCTTCCCAGTACCTCTCACACTGCCTGCCCATCAACTCACCCACTTGGTACACTGGTTGGCTGTGTCAGTGGAATCATGTCTTCCTGCCAAATGTTTTAAACTTGACTTTGTCTACCTCCCTGAGTCAAGCCCTTTGATATGGTCAAGGCTGCACGTTACAATGAATTGCCAGATTCATTTAGTCTGAATTAGTGATAAATCACATAAAATGATAAGAAGAAAACATGATTGACAAATGGTATTAATATTCCAAATGTTGGATGGGCTAAAAAAGAAATATAAAGAAAGGAAGCTGACATTTCTGAGGGCCTGTTATGCACCAGCCTGGGGGATGCTGATCAGATTCTCCCTATTTTTAAAGATGAACAGTGAGCTGCCCAGAGTCCACTGCAATGAATCAAGAATTCCAACCCTATTCCAACCCTATTCCAACCAATTCTCGTCTCCATCCAAAACGAGAAGGCTCAGGGGAGTAGGGGAAATTTGGAGCCAGTGGTAGGAGACCTGGTTTCTAATCACAAGTATGGGACCGAGGGCCGTCTTCTGCTTCTTCACGTGTAAAATAGGAATGAGAATATCTACCTTGCATTTTTCCCAGGATTTGTGAAGTTTTTTTTTTTTAATCATTTTATCTATGTATAATGTTTATTTATGTGCACATGAACAAAAACATCTCCTCCCCAACCCCTGAGAAGTATCAAGGCCTAGTGGAGAGTAAGTGTCTCTCCCCCGGTCCCGAGTCCCGGACCATGCCCTAGATGTAACTCCTTAACCATGTCAGCGTTTTGTTCTGGTGATTCCTACCACAAGCTGAGATAATTCCCTCTGCATCTGTTTCTTGAATTTGTCCAATTTAATCTGCAGCCATTCTCCCCCTGCGATGACAGGGATTTTAGCACATTTACACTCTCTCTCCTCTTCCATGGATTTTTGTACATAATACTATTATCTTCAACCACTCTTGTGGTTACTTTCACAGTTGTAAATAATATACTTAAGTCCTCATTTTGTGATTCATTAACTTTTAGGCGGTATCCATTGACTTGCCACTAGAACAGAAGTGACACAGAGGTGAGGATGTCTGTCCCTTGGTTCCTTGATGCCTCTCAGGGCCCAGAACAGTCCAGACACAGGGTAGGTGCTTACTTCCCACTTGCGTGGAAGACTGTAACAGGGGGCGAGAGCACACCTCCCCTCTCCACCCTCCTACCTCCCTTCTCTGAGCTGTAGTATTTACTTTACCTTTTCAAGGTTTATAAGATTCATATTCTAGGTATTCCAAGTTTTGTCTGCAGGTTGATTTAAAAAGCTGAAAAGCAATACAAAGAATGTAAAGTATTGTGATTATGAAAGTATTATATGCTGCAGAGCCAAGTAGTTTGACCAAATCCGCATCACTTAACAGGAGCCCTCAGGGGAGAATGTTCCAGAAGCCAAGAGCAAATGGATTCTCTTTTTTTTTACACAGCAAATGCCATTGCAGCCAGTTGCTCTCTGTGGAGGAGAGTTGGGGGCTGTAAAACTCCTAGAGGCCTTTAATTAACGACCCCACAGGCCCCCCGCCATTCTTCATAGCTCAGGTTCTGATTTGGGGGTCTCATCAGGGCTTTGCTGGGAATGGTGCCTCCACCTCCAGGCCAGTTCTCTTCTTGTGTGTATTTTTGGGGTGTCAATTTTCCACTCAGCTTTATGCATCAATACGATCCCATCTTTGTCTTCTAGGCATTTGTGAAATGTTATGGATTGCTGCTGGGACCCTTTTGTGTTTGTTATGGATTTATTCTTTTGTATTTCTTTCCTGTTATTTCAATGAGATTTGGGAGGTAGGAGAGGTAAAGTAAGCCCAATCTACCATTTTGAACTTGAGCACTTAATTTGAAAATTTCGAAATTAATAAATATTCCTTCGTTGAACAGCCCTGAGCCCTTATGGTTCAGGGGAAGAGGGTCATCATTAGCGGGTTTTTGATGGGGTCAGAGAACCTACACTTGCACCCTAACAACAATGCCATTTCATGTCCTTATAGATAGATGAACATTCCCACCTGGACTAACTTGACACGTTCATGTGTCCACGAGATGAGAATAGACAAAAAAGTACAGGAGCAAGCTATGGGAATGAGGGGAAGAGTGAAAGAAGCATTTATAATTTAGTTTTTAAGTCCCAATTATTGTTCTATCTGGGGACCTGTTTTGAAGGCAAAAGAATCAAGACTCATTGCGATAAGGTAAATGTAGCAGAAAGTGTTGGGTTGGTGGTGAACAGAAGGAAGTTTGAAACCTAGTTTTGTCTCTTGAACTTTTTGCAAAATGGGTACAATAATATCATCTGGTAGGTTGTGGGGAGCATTGAGCCCAGTGATACACGGAAAGCACCCAACACAGTGCGGTTCTTGGGGGATGTTAATCCCGGTCCCTTAGAGGCCAAGAGATGGACCAGCACAGAAGAAAGATGAAGGATCTTTATGCCAGCTCTGCTTAATTTATTGTAGTCAGTTTCACATCTTTATTCTGTATTTCTGTCTATTTTTGTCTATTTATCTCCCTGTCTCTCTTCCTCTCCTACCCCAATCCCCAAAGCTAGTAAAATCTTTAAGCATACTTTGAAAGAAAATTGCATGGTATCAGCCACAGGAATGTGCTACCATTTCATGGTGGCCACCACAGCTCTCTCCCAGGACCCCAGATGGAGCATCGCAGCTGGGCAGAAGAGCCTTTGTGGGGGGCGGAATGTTTCCTGGATGCTCTTTCTGTCCTCTCAGTCATTTCCCTTTAGCTAAAATGATCCCATATTTATGCGACAAATTAGGCCCCTGTGCCATATAGATGCCATCCTTCCACGGCCAGGGGCTGTGGCAGCATTCTACTGAGCTCCTCATCATGGGACTTATGTGAGTGTAGCCCGGAAAATTACTGTCAGGCCCTGAGCGAAGCACATTATGGAACAATCAGGGCTTGGCAGAGAATGATTTTAAAAGAGCTTTGTTTTTTCTACAGCACCACTTTCAAACACACTTAGGCAAATTATTCTTCACTGTCTTGGGGCCAGCGACAGGTCACAGGTCCACATGACCTCCAGGAAAACGGGCATGCCCCTAGCCCACCAAAGTGTCCGGGTAGCCCTGTCCTGTGCGCACCAGCCTCTTGTCTCCAGACATTTTTCCAGGGGTAAGGCAGATGCCACCATGAGCTCCCCAAACTCCCTGAGGTCAGCACTCTCTTCCCGTGAGGAATTGGAAGCGCATCTCCCCGAGTTTGAATCCTGGCTCCACCCTCATTGGCTGTGTGACTTTCAGCAGGTTACCTAACCTCCCTGTGCCTCCGTTCCCCAGCTCCAAAGTGGAGTTAACAATAGAACCTACCTCAGAGGGTTGGAATGGGAATTCAGTGAGTTAGTTTCTACATGAAAAGCCCTCAGGACAGACGTTCTCAACTTTGGTGCCTCAGACCCACCTGGAGGGCTTGTTAAAACACAGGTGGCCTGCCCCACCCCAAGTCTCCCTTCAGTTTGCATTCCTGACAGGTTCCCAGGTGATGTCAATGCCATCTGACTGAGAAGCCCTCTTTTAGAACAATGTCTGGCACAGACGAGTGCTATATGACTTATTTGTGACTCATTATTTACTTGGGAATTAAAAAAAAAGCCACAGTATCTTTGGCATACATGGCATGATTCAATAGTACAAGTAGAAGATTCTTGATATCAAGTGGATTAGCTAGCACCTACCCCCCCCCCCCATAGCCTTCGAAAGCCTGTAGGAGGATTGGAAGACGGTGGGGACTAGAGACCAGGAAGGCAGCCCGGAGGCGTTTCAGTGTCCAGGATCCCAGCTGGCCCGCCCTCTGCTGCTGAATTTATGGGTAAAAAGTGAGACAAGAGCTTGGGAGCCAGATAAGGTCTGCCTTGCCTCATTCCCCAAGTATTTTGGGCTCAGTGTGGCACCAGGTGTTATGGGAAACAATGACACAAATGATTGGGTCCCTGCCTTAAGTGACCTCAGTTAAGGGGCTCAGTCCAACACACACCAAACAATATGCAAACATCGTCGGCACTCAGGGCCTGATGCGGTGCCACTACAAGCGCTGTAGGAGGTGACCTGTGGTCACAGGGCTGGAGAGCATGCGTCACACTGCCCAGCATCCAGAGCTTGCTCCCCCGCTGAGCAGCTGTATGGCTTTGGAGAAGATGCTCTAGCCGGCTGAGCCTCGGTTATCTCGGCTAGCATGGACAGGACAGCCTCCTCCCAGGTCCCTGTGTCGATAGGAAGCACTGCACAGGCCCGTGAGGGCAGGGACCCCAGTCTGTCCTGTGCCTGCTCCCGCTGGTCCTCCCGGCATGTGGAAGGTGCTCCTTACTCCTTGTAGAATGAGGCACAGCTGAGTAAAGCGCTCGTAGTGTCTGGCTGGTGGGGGCTCAGCGTGGGTGACTGTCCTTACTGCTATAGTTGTTTTTGCGAGGACTGGCCAGATTAGAGGTGACCAGTGAAAGATGTGGAGAGTGCTCTGGACCTGGAGGGATGGATGGGATGAGGGGGAAAAGAAAGGAGAGTATTTCAGATGTGGCCGAGCGTGTAAGCAAGATGGGGAAGTAAGAAGGAGCACAGTGTGGTCTGGGGAAGCAAGGAGACAGGAGGGCTGAGGAGTAAGACTGCTGGGAGGGGGGCTTATGGGTGAGGGGAGCTCCAGGATCTGAGCTTCCAACAAAAGCGTCCATCTTCTCCCATCCTCTTCTCATGTCATTCTGACACTGTGGCTGCATAAAAAACAAAAGGCAAAGCGCCCAGGTCATGGTTTCTTCTTGTTTCCCTTCTAAGGGACAAATCATTTTGGTAACGAGAATCAACTTGGGCATAAAGGAACATTTCTTAATGTTCTCAGATCATTTCTCGGTGTCTTAGATCATTCCACGCATCAAAACACGGCTTGGGTCCCAGATGCTCGCATCTAGCTTACTCTGATATCTAAGACATTAGAAAGATGGCCTCAAAATACAGTGTTCTTTCACCTTATTTAGTTCCAAAGCTCTTTTATTCTCTAAAACATAGATGTTTCAGGAATGGCCTTGTTGTGGACTTCTAGAAAGTCTAGATGCCAATGTGGTGGCTCATGTGTCCTTAGGATGAAGAATCAGAGGAATCCGAAGCTCCCTACAGAAGGCTAGTGGTGATGGGCTATTAGCACACCCAGCCTTGGAGAAAGAAAGGTTAGAACACCTGCCAAGAGAGGAGAAGGCACATCCTGTGTTCCCACTGGGCAGCTCTCAGGACAGACTGTAGTTAACTTTGACCTTTTCTGATTACTGCCCACGCCCCATCCCCCACCTCTCACACCTACACAATCTACTCTCAACACTGCCACAGGGAACCTTTAATAAAATGCATATCTGAGTGTTCTATCTGCTTTTTCTTTCTGGCTTGTAAACCTCCTGTAGGCCCCCCAAAACCGCAAGATTGAGTAGAGTTTGGCATGGGGGCTCTTCCCTATTTGGCTCAAACTTAACTTTCCAACTTCATCTCTTGTGCCTCTTCCTCTTCCCATACAGGACAGCGGTGGCTCCTGAAACTGGTGTCCTACCTAGAAAACTCCTACTCGCCCGTCAGGCCCCAGGCAGTGCCACCTCCCTGCCAGGCCTAGTTAGAGGAGGGCACTTCTGCTGTAGCCCACAGTTCCCCAGCCTCCAGCCTGGAGGGAGAAACAGAATTCAGCAAAGCTCACTTCTCCAGCTCTGCCCCACCAGTGACTACGGGCACCCCAGCCATCCTTCAAACACCCCCTCCTCCGATTTTCCTGTGAGTCTCCAGAAGGTGTCATCTGCGTGCTCGTGTGTGCAGCTCTCTATCTCCATGGCCTTTGTCACTTCCCTTCTCTGCTGTGGAGGAGCAGGCTGCCAGGTCCCCACAGCTGCTATCAGCATGCTCTGGTGTGACTGAGGCCACAGCGCTGTCCCCTGCTGCTGCCTGCGGAAGGCTATGCTTTCTTTCCTGCAGTCACATGTGCGCTGGTCTGGGTCACAGCTCTGAGCTGCAGTGTAACTTCCAAGTGGGGACAATGGGAGAATAATTCTATGAAGAGGCCATGAATAGCTCACACTCACCAAGCCTTTCCTGTGCACCAGCAATGGTGCTAAACACTCCTGTGGATTGTACGTTTTAATCCTCATATTTACCCTGGGTGCAAGTATTGTTATTATTCCATTTTTCAGGTGAGGGCCACACCACCAGAGCCTTGCTTAGGTTCTCATGGCTGGTAAAGGGTGACTATGTGTTTAAACCCAGGTCAGTTTGGCTGCAAAGTCCAGACCCTTGACCTTCAGGTGGTGTTGTGTCCCTGTCTTGGTACGTACACCAGCTCCCAGGAGATGGAGCACTTCCTTACTCAGTCTATCAGCTAGAACTCTCTATTTTACCCCACAACAGTGTCTGGCACATGGTGGAAGCTCAATAAATATTTAGTGAATGAAGGAATAAATAGAATCTCATTCTAATCTGACCCTCTCACACCTAACTGGTGTGCCTGGGGAGGGTCTCCACATCTTTCCTCAATCTTCAAAATCAGATCAATAATATTGCTTAGATGGGGTTCTTAGAAACCAGGCTGAGATGCTAATGTACAGGAAATGGAACTCACATCTCCCCATGCCTTAATGGCAACAGCATAACCCTCGCTGGGTTTTGCCCCCACCTGCTCATACAGGCCTCAGTCCTCTGCAGAGCCCCACCTGATCCTGGGAGAATGTATCCTGTGTGCCAGCAGTGGTCACCATGTGGTGTCCTCTGCTTCTTCCTCTCCCCCTTGAGGCCCTCCCAATGGAGTCCCCTCCCCTGCCCTGCTGCCTGCACCCACTGCGAGAATACTGTCGTCATGTTCAGGGCCATCTCCCCTGTGAGTGGCCAGCCCTCAAGGTGGCAAGCCATTCTGTGTTCTGTTCAGATGTGAAAGGGCCACTACCCCACTCTGTGTGACACACTTCAATCAACTGGGACTCGACCAGGTGGTGACATGAATGCCCCATGACTTACCAAGTCCTTTAGAAATCCTATCTTCCAGGGCCGGCCCCGTGGCTTAGTGGTTAAGTGCGCACGCTCCACTACTGGCGGCCCGGGTTCGGATACTGGGCGCGCACCGACGCACCACTCCTCCGGCCATGCTGAGGCCGCGTCCCACATACAGCAACTAGAAGGATGTGCAGCTATGACATACAACTATCTACTGGGGCTTCGGGGGGAAAAAAAAGGAGGAGGATTGGCAATAGATGTTAGCTCAGAGTGGTCTTCCTCAGCAAAAAGAGGAGGATTAGCACAGATGTTAGCTCAGGGCTGATCTTCCTAAAAAAAAAAAAAAAAAAAGAAATCCTCTCCTCCAGCTTCACACTGCAGCCCCTGTCTCCACAGTGAGGACCCAGACACTCCTTTGGAGCTGGCTGGTGTGTGTGGGGGTGCATGTGTGTGTGTGTGTCTGTGCTGTCCTCCCTCCCCCTCCTCGCTCCCCACACTACACACTAGGCTGCTCATTCCTCTCCTCCCCCATGATGCTAATCCACCTGTGAATATAGATGTTTGCTGGTCTTGCTTCCTCACCCTGTTCCCCACTCAGCCAGCCACATATGGATTCACTTTAAGGATTATCTGGGACCCCCCCCCCGCCACCATCCCCTAACTACAGACCTAAGAAGATCAGCTCCTCAGTCCAGACATCAGGTGAGCCAGCCTACTGGGGGGAGTGGGGGCGTATTGAACTTTATCGACAGGTCTGGCATTTCCAGATTTAAGGCCTGGATTTACTATGAAGCTGATGAGGCTTAAGTTTCAAGACGTCTTTCCTCCATTTGCATGGGAGAGGCCCTAGTGCTCATATGTCTTTGTAAAATTTGCAAAAGTAAGCTATTTTAACGCAGTCAGTTAAAGACCGATGGATGTCTCTTTTCTTCCACTCACTTTCCTTCCAACACCTCCCTTCCTGTCAGGTGACATTGGAGTGGCCATAGGCATTTGGGGGATCTAGATAAAGGGCAACTGAGTTGGGGGTACATAAGTTCAGGTTTATTGGGGTGTATCAGTGTGGTTTGTCATCATTTCCGTGTGTGGGGTTAGGTTATTGCAAACCCTTCCGGTATAGGAATGACAGGAATACCCCTAATACTCACTGGGTGGGCTCACCCCACATCAAGGCATAAAGGTGCAGGGTCGAAGTCATCGCTCATTTTGACTGTGTCCTAGGGCACCTCGCACTGGTACCATGAGAGTAGTGGGGAAGAAGCAAGATATGAATGTGTGGAGCCAGAAGCCGTGCTGTGGAAAGTTCTCCCCATCATCAGGTGCCTAAAATTATATGTGGAAGATTTAGTCACTTCATCAATGTCTAATCAAAACCGTTCCCCCAAAATACCAAAAAACAAATTTTGATCAACCATGCTAGAAGAAAGAAAATTGCCTTTTTCCCCCTCTGCATAGAAAATAATACTTAAAAATCATTACCTAAAGAATGACGCGTCAAAAAGAATTCGCAAACAAAAATGTAGGAAAACCTCCGATATTATACAGCTGTGTCAGAAAGTTAACTGATAAAAATACTACAGGTATTGGTTTGGATTTTGCGATGTTTGTGATATTTGATGGCTTTTTTTTTAACTTTTGTAATATCTTGTGATTTCTTTTCTCATTCTAAATAAAAATTCACATTTGTAACATAATTTGCAATAAAATTTGTTATTTGTAACATAACTTTGTATTTTTTTCCTTAAAATCTAATTGTATTAGCTGTAGGCCCCATATAACCTGGATCTGCCCTGGGCATGGAGTCAAAGATTGTTTGGACCTCTGCCCCCTTCTGATCTGCAATGTCTAAAGAGCTGGGGTGAGGCAGGGAGAGAAGCCATTGCCAGAGTTTCCTTCCCCTCCTCCACTTCCTGTCATATGCAGCCACGGCAGCCATTAGAAAGCTCCCACTCCTGCAACCCATCAACTCTGGGTATCTTTCTAGGCTTTTTCTCCTCAGATCTTCTCACTCTTTACCAGTTCTCTCAGATGTGATGCCTCAGACCTTGCAGCACAGCCCAGCCTCAGCAGAGACTCTGAAACTAGTTGCCACTTGTCTTATGCTCTTCAGTCTCCCCTCCTGTACCCAGCCTGACCCCAGCAGCCCCCGTCCATGGGGTGATGTTGGGTCTTTCCTTCCTTTGTTCTCCATTCTCTCTACAGAGGGTCTCGAGATGTGCTCAGGATAGACAAGGCTCCATTACCAAACAAAGATCTTGTTCAACATCCTCATTTCCTTCAATTCTGGAAAGAGAGACCCAGAAACATTATCTATTGCCTAAGTCTACAAGGCCAGAGATCACAGGGGTGAGGGAGCGGTGTCTCCAATACCTTTTGAGTTGTTGATATTTGCATTTGAGGTTTCAACACAGACATAGAAAGGCGTGAGGACATCCCTATGTCCTTCTCTCCCATCAGTGTGATGGCTTTCCTGGTCACGTGTCAACTTCACTCCCACTAAGAGGAAAAAGTATTCAATTTGTAGTTGAAAGATGTGATTTAGATATTGGCTCTGCTACTAATCTATTGAGCGTCCTTAAGCAAGTCACTTCTCTCTTGGCCTCATTTCCTCATTAATAAGGCAGTTGGATGACATGATCGCCACAGTCCCCCAAGCTAGAATTTATCAGGCTCTATAAATCCCTGTGCTTGCAAAATTCTAGTTAAACAGATCTTAATCACTCGTAATCTTCACAGAACTAAAATTTCTTTTACTTCAGCTCAGCTTAAGGAGAAATCACAAGAAAACAGGTTCACATTAGGGAAAAGGGACAGAGAAAAGACCCAAATTTCAGTATAATCCTTTATACTAACTACAGCTATGTCTATAACTTTCTATGGTCATCATACAGTTAATACTCTAAAAAACACTCACTTATGTTTATTAGGCTTTAGTGACTAAGGTAGCAAATCAGTGAAAATATTTTAGAAAGATTAGCACCTAAAAGGTGGACTTTTCTTGTTGTTATTTTTGTTGTTGTTTTAACTGGAAAAAAAGCTGGTTCTCAGGATTCTCTGTCCTCTCAACTGCTGCAGTTGGTCTGTATCTTGTTATTTCAAAGTGTGCACAGACCCTCCTGCCTCCTCGCTTCTCCCTCTTTTCTCTGCCATGCTTAGCAAGAGCCTTGCCCTTCACTCTCTCAGTTAAAAAATAAATGACCCAAGGAAGGGAGGAAATCCAGAATATCAGAGGACATGAAGAACATCTTTGAAGTGCCAGGTACACGGGCTTCAGAGAGAGACATGTATGGCTTCAAATACTGTCTCCACTGCTTACAGACTCCAGGAGCTTCAGGAAAGAATGAGAACACAAGGGAAGCAGGCAGCTTGGAATTGTCGAAAGACGGAAATGTGCAGCAGTCATCCAGGCCCACTAAGGGAAGAGGGACATTTTGGCTGGGTTCAAAGGTCCTTCAAGGCCATCTTCCTGCTTTTATTGAGTCCATGCTCTCTGGCTTACCACCTTCAGGTTCTTAAGATGGTTTCCCAGGTGTCTGGGGAACAGCATTCCAGACAGGGATGGGAGAGGTGAGAGCATGCCAGGATGCCAGGTCCAGAAGAGGGTCGGCCTCATTGTTACTTAATAGATTAGCCTCTGGTTTATACATCAGCCCCCTATGCGTTTGGTTATCAAACACCTGTCCATAAGAAACTGAACTTTCATCTCTGCGTACAAGTGGGTTAAATCTAACTGCTGGACCTGCCAGGCTGAGGACCATTGTGGAGACTGCTCCCTGGGAGCCATCCAGCCTGCCCTGATGATACCCTCCCTCTCCCAAGTTTCCTTTTAACTGTAACACATCCTAGAACATTTTGCAAATAAGTAAGTGCCATCTCTGCACTTTGGAATATACTACTTAGCCAATACAAATAGTTTTTTTTTTTTTCTTTTTTTTTTTTACCAAATTTGGTAGTCTGGCTTATCACTCCCTCCTGCCCTCTGGCAGTTGCAACATATGCTAGTGGTTTGTTGTGGAGCACTGGCTCTTCGGGGTTGATGATTTGTCACTTGGGTTTATGTGGCAGAAGAGGTGGATTCCAAGAAACACATGTTTAAGAAATTCAGGAAGGAGCAAGGAAGTGGATACAATCATTGGCTAATTGGTTTGTTAGGCCAAAAATGCCTTTTGGTGCTCACCACAGCACTGTCGCCAATTCTTAAGCAGCAGTGACCTCCCTTGAGGTCGTTGTGTGAATGACTGTGATAAATGGCTGGTTTTGGAAGGTTAGGGATTTTTTTGTCTTGGCTTGTTCTTCTTTTTTTTTTCTTCTGTTGGTTGTTTGGGATCTTATTGAAAATCACAAACCAGAAAAAAAACAGCTGACAAGATCGGTGGTGAACATTTCAAGAATCAGGTTACTGTGGCCTGTGGCTCTCAGCTCGACTTGAAGAAATTCAGGTTGCTTTGGTGATCTCCCAGGATATTTTCCTTAAAATACCTGCTTACCCTTGGTTTACCAGTGAGCAGGAGGTGGAGATGGGCAGAAGGGTCAGGCTAAATAATGTGACAGGATATATACATATATACGTATATGTATATATCTTACCCACCCCCAATAGTTGTGTCTATATGAGGCTACCACAGATGCCTTGGAACAAAAACAAATCTTAAAGGCTAAATACATAGTTTTGGGGGGAATTGAACAATTTTGTAGGCAGGCTATCAGTGTACCTTGAATAAGTGATTCTGTGGCATCTTGATGTTAAGGCACTGGGTCAGCATAAGAGCAAGATGGACCTGGAGTGGGGTCTGCTCCTTTCATAAGGTAAAGACCGGGGTAGTGAAAAATGCTGACCCGAGAGTCAGAAGCCATGCTTTCTAAGTCTTGTCCCACTTCTTGCTGAACTGAGGAACCTCAGGCAAATCATTTTGCCTCTCTGGGCCTGACTTGCCTCATAATCAGATGATTAGATCAATTCTTTGAGGACATGCTTTCCTTCTGTGTTTATCCAAACTCACCTCAAATATTCTTGCCACCACAAATGCTTTCATCATTACCATGGGGTGAGTCATATAAAGCAAATCTCATAGTATAATCCAACAAGTCACATTTTCCAACATGGCGTATTATATAGCAGCAATATCATTAATTTCTGTTAAGTTGTGGCACCAGTACACCCAAAAGGGAAAAAGCTAGAATTGTAGAATGTATAAAAAAATAATTTCCATTATAAACAGTATCGCAAATAAGGGCTAAAAATACATTGTGCAAAGAAGGGCTACTGTGTCAGCTTTGGAGATTAATTTAGGATCATTTGTATTTAGCATCTTTTTTAATGCAAAAGATTTTTTAATGCATTTAATGTCTTCTTAAGAACATTAAAAATTCCTTAAATGTCATTTACACTACTAATTTGTTTAGATTTGGCTACGTACCCTCAAGGTGCATAAATTCTAAATTAGTGAGATCTGAATTAATGAGGTGTTATTCACTTTTGGAATGTGTTGAACCATTTAGTTGATAACTCTTGATTCAATATAAACTAGAGAAACAAATCTGATACGACCTATGAGACTACATCTGAAGCAGAGATTTCTTTATCTAACAAATGCTAGGACATATAGAGTTAAATTTAAAGCAAAATGAGATTTCCTGAGGTCTTGAATGCTAATATGTACTGCATTAGAATTGAGATGGGTAGGGTCCTTCATAACAAAACAGAACACTTGCCAAATCTGGTATCTTAAAAGAGTAATGTAGACTCTAGGCTTCTGATTAAATTCTTTGGATATTAAAATTTGGTTTGACCTAGATTCAAAGTGACTAGATATTTTTCTTTCCCTGTAAATTTCAGGGAACTCCATACCAGGGCCGAGAGACTGCATCTAAATCTCTCTTTTAAAGACACTCATAAAAATGCACTCAGCGCTAAAAGTTTCCACCGGAGGAAACCAACAAAACAAGTTGGATTAAAATGGAAGCAATAACAGTGAGAAAAAAAAAAGGAAAGAAGAGAAAGAAAATTCTGTAATTAGACCTCAACATGAAAATATGTTCTAAATAATTTAAGTAACTGTGGTCAAATAAAGAACAGAAATGGCAAAGCTATTTCATTTTTGCAGGAGCTAGTTTTGGGTTTCTTTCCCTGTGCTCATCAGCGTCATAAAATGTTAGTGCTGGAAGGGTCATTAGTGACCGTCTATTCCAGCCTCCCTTAATAGAGGTGGAGGCCCAGAGAGGCAATGGAGTTGGCTGTGTCAGGGAGCCAATTAGTGGTGGAATGGGGACCAGAACTCAGCTCTTTCTGAGCTCCCACACTGCACAGCAGTGCATCTAATAGGCAGTTACTAGACATTTGCAGGATTGAATGAACTTACCCTTTAAGTTTTTACTGGGAACCAAATCAATCAAAAGTTGTCCATTCTTTCTCATGTGTGTCTTTTCTCCAGACGCTTTTTCCCAGTCTGATTTCCTGGACTCAAAAAAAGATTTATGGAGAAAGGAGTTGAGTTGGGGCCACTGAGAGAAGTTTTTCTCCACACTGAAGTTTGGGCTTAGGGTGGGAGGGGGAAGATAAAGAGAAAACGGTTACTCAGATCAAGTGATTATTGAACATTGAGTTTCTGCAACTAATTCTTGCGTACATTTTAACAGGATTGGTAGCTAGGTCTGTGTTCTCGTATTTTTGAGGGAGTTAAAAGTCATCCCTGTGTAGAACAGAGTAGGCACTCGCTAAGTACTGAATGAGTGAATAAATATGTGAAGGAAAGAGTGCTGTGTGTTTATACAGTGTATCGTTGAAGTCTCCTCAGCTCTCTGGAAGTAGCTATCATCCCCATTTTCTGATGGAGGAGACTGAGCCTCAGAAAAAATAATGGCTGGCCCAAGGTGTTACCTTCTTTGCATTCTTCATACTTTTTCCCGCTGCTTCTTAGTGAAAGAGTTCCAGTCTTTCCGTCAACTTCTTGATTCCTTTATACATTTTTTTTTTTTTTATGTAGGGAAGAAAGGAAAAAGATAGGTCTCTGATGCAGAGCTGAAATCACAGATGAATAGGAAAAATCAAAATGGCTTTGGGTTGGCAGATGCCAAATGTCATTGAACAAAGGAAGTCTCATGCTCATCTGGAAGAAAAGGATGGTGGAAAAGAATGACAGCTCAAACGCTTTGTGATTTGCAACTGCCTTATTTAATCCTGTTTCTAATTTAATAGCACATTCTAGGTCAACAGAGTCCTACATTCAAAGAGACTTTGTGGTGTCTGTATAATGAGACTGGTATTGGGTTCTTGGGTTCCTTTTTCTGAAGAACATAACATAAATCCATTGGCATAGTTTCGTCCAATGAGAGGAGAATAGCAGCTTTGTTTATCCCTGTATGTCTAGCCTCTGTCTCGGGGAATGACATCACCTCTCATCAAATATACTTCTGCTAATGGTGGAGGTCAGGAAGAATGACCAGCATCGCTCTTTCCTGAATCCCACTCCATCTCCAAAATGAGTTTTTTATGAGGTGAATGATTTGCTTATTAGCTAAAATAAACAGAGAAACAATGTCAAGTTAAAATGGAACAAGTTTAGATTCAGAGTGACACTGAGCAAATAGCCAGGCTGGACCTACCAGGCCCTCTTGGGATGTGGGTGTGCCTAGATGAGAATAACTCCAATTAACTTCAGTGGGGAAGGGCTTCCAATGTGGCAAGTTCACTCCACTGAAGCCTAAACCATTCAGCCCTGGAGAGCAGAAAGGCTGAGATGGGGAGACGGGAAGGCATCTGATTGAAGCATGAATTCACTTTTTGAAATTCTGGAAATCATAGACTCTGATGAAGAGCTGAGACTCTCCAGGTGAATTCTGTCTTTCTAACCACAAGGAAACTGAGGCTCGGGGAGGTTTAGAGCCTTGGCCAAGCTCCCACAATAATTAGCATCTGAGACAAGTCTTAGTCCCTGGTTTCCTTGTTATCATGAGTGGGGGGTGAAGGTTTCTACCTTCAGGCATTTCGAGCAAAAATTATCCTTGATTACAGGAAACATGTCTATCTTGTTCACCAAAGTGCTGGGCACAAAGCAGATGCTCAAGAAATACTTGAAGACTGAAAGAAAGAAATCCAGATCTGAATATTGATCAGGTCCAAAGATCGAACCAAATCAGAATTCCAGATTATACCCAGTTTGAGCTCTGAGTTGGGTCGCAGGACATAGGTTGGAAATTCCATTCTGGGCCAGGACTATGCATAAACCAAAGAGAATACAGAATCAAACTGTTGGGTTGATCAAGGTAAAGGTCAGCCACTTTTCTCTACCTCATAGTATTATAAGGAATAAATGAATCCTCAGCAAGGACCTAGTGGAGAGTGAGTGCTCAATAGTTGTTAGTGATGATGACGACGACAATGGTGATGATGATGATCATGATGATGATGAACTTTGTGCTATACCAGATCCAGGTTCTCAGCTTAAAGTTCCCTCCAATTTTTAGGAGCTTGTCTGATTCAACCATAGTCATTTTTTTCATAACTAGAACTAGCACAGACATACTGTTCTTTAAAAAAAAATAAAGAAAACAGCAAGAAAAAAAAGATGTTGGGACTCCACTCCAAACTTCCTTATAACTTGTGATGAGTATAGGTGAATAAGAAGTGAGAAGATTCACAGAATATTCAGAAGGATTTCCAACTGTGATGAAGTTAGAGCATATGGCATGTGCGGTTCTTTTATTTCACATAGAATGACCAGATTAACCTTCCTAAACATTGTGTTCATCATGTCACTCCACTGCTCAAAAACTTTCAATGGCTCTCCATCATCTATCCAGAAGAATACGAAGAGTAGAAATTCATTAGCCTAGTGCTCATAGATGTCTTTAGTCTTGCCTTGACTGGTCACCATGATTTGCATGGAATGTGTGCTGTAGCCTAGATCCACCTGCCATTGTCTGAACTCATCTTGCAACTTTTGTCTTCACACATTTGTCTTTACTCCTAAAATCCTTCCCATTCTTCAATTTCACACTTGTCTCTAAACCCAGTGGGAACATCTCCCCTTCTTCTGAACTTTGAGAGTATTTGTTCTGTTTTTGAATGCTTGATAAGACCCTTCTGTACTACTGTTTTGTTTTGTGATCTTCGAGGTTCTCTTTCACACCAAATTATAAACTCCTGAGTTTAGGGAGCATTTCTTATCCATCTTTTTGTCCTCTTTAGTTTTTTTCAGTGGTAGGTCGTTAATATTTTCTTATTGAAGGAATGATGGAATGAATGGTGGACTGGACAAGAAGCTCCAGCTTCTCACAGATTAAGGAAACTACCAGCATACTGTGTTAACAGCAAAGGTCCCAGCTGCAGTTTCCCACTGGATTCCGACAGGTTAAGACTGTCACTTTGCCAGGGACTATGTGAATTTGATGTTTTCTACTGTACCTGCTTCACTAAGGAAGATGGAGGGAACTGCACTTCCAGGTGTAGCAAGAGTGAGAGAAGAAAGGCGAAGCAATGTATTTGAAGCCTTATGTCTGCTCAGCCCATATTCCTAGATGGTCTGCTCCAGCCCCTGGGGGTCCTCTAGGTACTTTCCTCAGTTGGAGTCTTGAGCCCATTGGTTTTGAAGACTTCAAAGCCCAAGGCCCTCCCAGCAAGGTGCTCTTTCTGTTCACTGTCAAATGACTGATCAGCCATTGCAACAGCTCTGTGTGTCTATATGTGTGTTCACGTGAGAAGGGTTTGTGGAAGCTTGATATTTTAAATGGAACCTGGATGTGTGATGAGGACCGGGGAGTGGCATGAACATGCAGGTAGGACTGCACAGACATGGAGGCTAAGGCAGTAACCCACTTTAACTGGAGCTTCAGATGGAAGAAGAGTGGAAATCTGAAATGAAAGCGTGGGGTCACATCAGAGATGACTTGGAAGCCAGGTCCAATGCTTTGAATTCCAGAAGGGAAGGTAGAGCATGATGGCAGGAGACTCTGGACTAGGATGGCAAAGAGGTTTCACTTCTTGTTCCAGAAATCAACCTCTCTGTGTGATAGTTTATTTATAAAGTGGTGATATGGTGCTTTCCTTATAAAATCGTCATGAAGATTAAATTACATAGTGTATGTAAAATTACTCTTTGTGAAATGAATGGTAAATGAATTTCCCAAATTATTGGTCCTATTTTCAAAAAGGGTAAGAAGATACATTCTAATAACTGTAGAATGATCAACACAATGGGGTTCTTGGGTGAGATTCTAGATCAAGCTATTGAGAAACTGGTTTGAAAGCATGAAAGAAATTGTCATCACCAGGAGACAGTGTGGGTTCCCTGAACTCTTCCTGTGAGCACAATGTCATTCCCTTTGTTGTGAGGGTTGCTTGACTCATCCAGAAAATGCAAGAGAAGAAGCATGTCAGGATTTCAGTGAGGCAACTTGCAAGATTCTTAATAACAGGATGAGGAACAAGATAGAAGAGTGTAAGCAAGACAATGCATTTGCCTGGTTTTAAAACATGCCCCCAAAGTGGTGGAATCAATCAAAGTGATGTCCATCTTTTCTAAGTGGCACGCCACCGATTTTGTTCAACATGTTAAGAAAGGAACTTATAGGAATATATAGAAGGTCTGCCTATCAAATATGCAAATGGGGAAGAGCCTGGAAGGAAAATAAATGTTGAGTGATGGGACCAAGATTTTAAAAACTCTATTGTTTAGAGATTGCTACAGTATTTAGGTTTTGATGATAAACACCATTTATTTTACGATGAGTTTTTAGAACACTATTATCCATGCATCCAAATCACAAACACACTCTCCTCTCTCTCTTGGCTTCCTAACTTCTATGAATATTCTGTTCCTCTGGCACTGAACCAGCACCATAGGAATGGAACAAAGACAGCGCCCTCCTTCTAAAAGACCAAGCTGTAAAATTAGCAAAGGAATAAAAACCAGCTGGCGAAACATGATAGCTGTTATTCGGAGCCCATGAACCTGAAAAGATAGTTTATTTTAGAAGACAAACAAAATCTGCCTTCTGTTTGATCTGGGACAGCATCCACCGTCAGAAGCCGTCCGTTCGCATTTAGTTACTCTGGAGGTTTGGGACAAGCAGTACAGATGCTGTAAACAAAGAACAGAAAGGATCGTTTTCCATCTTAATTTGACAGTAAGCAGTACTAATTTGACTCTGCAGCTGTTTATCGATACCCAAGGAAAAAAAAAAGTTGCAATTCAATAGAGGGAACAGTAGCCAGTGTGTTGGGGCAGAATTGTTCATAAGACGGCAGGAGCCAGGCTGTCTTGAATCTCTTGATTTTAGAAGAACACAGTGTAAATTGCCACATGATGTGGTTTTCCTGTGGCAGCAGGGCCAGCAGTGGGAGCCTATAGTTTTTAGCCTTCAGAGAGGGCTCTCTGTAGTGACTTCATCTTGATTTGTCTTAGTAACTACCAATGGATTCCCTGTCTACCGTTCACTATTTTATAGAAAACAGGTCTGGCCCCAGGCAAAATTCTTTATTCTCTCACTCACTCATTTTACAAACATTTATTAAGTGCTTACTAAGTGTCAAACACTGAGCTGCATATTAGAGATAAAAAGATGAATATTATTTGTGCCCGCTTGACCTTCACTTTCCAGCTATAGAGAAATTTGCAAACAAATAATGATGACCCAATAAGGTAGGCACAATAATAGAAGCATACCCTGATTAATTAAAGAATCTAGTTCCCGTGTGTATCATCCATGAATTGGTCATACAGAACTAGGCTCTATATCGTAGATTGGACTTGAAAGCTATCATCTACATAGCTTATTCATTCATTCATTCATTCATTCATTCATTCATCCATTTATTATATTATATTTTGGAATATTAGTTCTGACAAGAACTAATATTCCAGGCACCTTGGCAAGTACTTTTCATGCATTATCTGGGTCGATCCCTGCAATCACATTATAAAGTAGACACTATTTTCCTCATCCATATGGCCAACAAAGAAGCTATGGTGTAGAGGTTGAGTTTCTTGCGCATGGCCATGCAACTACTATGCGGAGGAGCCAGGGACAGAATCCCAGTTGGGCAGATTCCAAAGTCCGTGCTTTTTATAACAATGCTTCCATTTAAGGTGCTTAGAGGTTGTGAATCCCAGTGGCTCAGCATGGACATCAACTATCATTGTCATATATTTTGAAAAAGTATAGGTTTTCCAATGACTACGACGTTTATTTTAGTAATTTATTATAATTTACATCTCAAAGCTGTTCATATAATATTAAACTGCCACCTTTAGATGATGCTCAGGGTCTTCTGCTTGGAATAAATAGAATATTGTGCTTCAGTTCTTTAAAACATGTTTGTTGAGCACTTACTATCTGCCAGGAGTGAATGTGGGCTTTGTGATTACTGAGAGTCACAAGTTCAATCGACATTGTCTCTATGAATTTATCCTAATTCTTTACCAGGAACAGTTGCCTAACTTCCCAACCCAAAATGTAAAACAAACATAATCCTACCATTGTAAAAAATTTGGAAGACATTTACCATTTGTCATCAAACCAGAGAGAATAGTAAGGATGAACAGCTATTAGAAGAAAAAAAAATCCTGTCATATGTTCAGTTTAGTAAAATTATGCAATTTTACTACTTACATTTTAATTTCTCTTCCTTTCAGAAGCAATTGAATCTCTGTAATTAGGCCACATCTGGCGTGGCCAAATAAAGCATTCTATTTAGAAAATGGAACACTTGGTGCAGCCGGCATCTCTCCATTTCACTTAAAAAAAGGAAGCAATGGGCTTGTGACTTCCAGGTTATTTCACTCAGTTGGTTTACTTATGTTCTGATCCACAATAGATGTGAGCTTTGGAAATTTGGGTGTCAAAGGAGAGTACACATGGATTTGGAAAAGTGGCAGAATTTGCTCCTTTATTATGCGTTATTTCTTTAGGACACTCATCATTTGTTGACCATAAAAAAAAAAAAAATGGGGGAGGCAGAGCTCTGAACACCATTAGGAGGCAATAAACTGTGAAGGCCAGGCTCAGCTTTGTTCCTAGATTCTATTCTGCATCACTGATCTATGCCTTATCACCCGAGTGCTACAACCCACTCTGGCTTTTCTTGGTAATTTATTAATATTCTCCTGCTTAAGTAGAGAGTTTGGAGCATTCAGTACAGATAATAGTTCCATGTATACATAAAACAGTACTTTACGGTGATGTATCACCGGGTATATTAGGGTGCTCTCAGCAGCGAGCAGCACAGTACCCTGACCCCGCTGCCTCAAGCAGACAATACACTCACTATTTCACACGACAATTTCAAAGATAGGGTGTCCTAGGATTAGTTAATTAAGTTGCTCAATGACATTATCAAAGACCCTTTCTTATCAAAGAGGTTCTCTCCATCCCTCTGCTCTGCCGTCCTCAGAGAGTTGCCTTTATGCTCAAGTGTGCCCTGAAGTATGGTAGCAAGACTTCTGCAGCAGCAGGCCCAGAACCATATGCAGATATGGCCACGTCCAGGGGAAGGAGATGCCCTTCTCCCCTCTGCCTCTTTTGGAAATCCGGGAAACCTTTCCCCAGGTCCCCAGAGGACTCATCTCACATCTCAGTGGTCAGAACTGTGTTACATATCTTGACTCCCACCAGTCACTGTCAGGGGGAACGGCGTGGCCTTTATGAGCTTAGACCAACCAGAACACATCCCCTCACTTACATGACTACGTGGAAGAGGCAGACACATGAACAAAGTCAGGGTTCCGTTATCAAGAAGTTGGGGTGAGTGGCTATGAGGTAGGCAAACAGCAGTGTCTGCTATAAGCGGTCAGGCCTGTCCTGTCTGACCTTCAAACAGCCTTGTATAGATAGCAAATCAGGCACTACAGCCCCCAAGAAGCAGAGGAGAAAACCAAACATTTTGGTTCTTTGCTCAAGGCCACCTGGAATTAAATGGCAAACCAAAGTCCTGAGTCCCAAATCCAGTGTTCTTTGCGTCACTAGTCTCCTTGGTCTTGGCATAATCTGTGACTTTTCATCCCTCTACTGCTTACTATTATCCATCCTGGTGCCAGAACTCAGCTAACATTTGTCTTCGCACGATAGTGGATGTGCAGCCAACACTCAGGGAGCACTTACCATGCCAGGCACTGTGCTAAAAACTTCACACAATTAGTCCCGCAAAACCCCAAATCACACAGCTAGTGTGAGAAGCTGGGGTTCAATCCCAAACAATAGATTCTATAACCATGTTCTTAACAATCACACTGCTAGAAAAGGTGCTGTTGTCAGGGCTGCAGTGGGCAGCCTTGAAGTTAATCCAACATTGCACAAACCAATGAGGGCTTTTGGATGGAAACTGATTTAGAAGGGTAGATTATGTGCCCTTGGAGACCACTGTCACTTGCGGTGGTGGAAGACCCCTAGTATCTAATCCAGTTATTCCCAGTTACAGGCTACTAGACTTTGGGGAAAAACTCCCAATTGAACCTCAGTTTTCTTATCTGTAAAATGAGGGTAGAAGTAATTCCTGCTTCACAGGTTTTTTTGTCACCAAGATTAAGGAAGAATATATGCAGAAATACCTGTAAATTGCAGAACATTCTAATGATTATTAGTTAGTAATTATTATTATTGGCATCACTTGCTTTCAGAGATCAGGATGTTCCACTCATGTGACTCATCTTCTCGGCCCTCTGAGATAAGCAGGGTTAAGAAATGAGAAACTGGGGCCGGCCCAGTGGCGCAAGTGGTTAAGTGCGTGCGCTCCGCTGCGGAGGCCCGGGGTTCGCCGGTTCTGATCCCGGGCGCACACCGACACACTGCTTGTCAAGCCATGCTGTGGCGGCATCCCATATAAAGTGGAGGAAGATGGGCATGGAGGTTAGCCCAGGGCCAGTCTTCCTCAGCAAAAAAAGAGAAGGATTGGCAGATGTTAGCTCAGGGCCAATCTTCCTCACACACACACAAAAAATGAGAAACTGAAGTGACACTGGCAGTCTTGCAGATGGCTGAGGAATGTCATCGACTTAACCCTGCTGGTAGGAGCTTCACTCTCCACCACCCCACCCCTCCTCCCAGGATGTCTTCCTCATTTATCCTGCGGTCCCCACATGCCTCATCTCTTGCCCTGAAAGCTGTTTAATGCCCCCTCCACCTTGTGGTTTTTCTCTAGGTGGCAGAGAAGGGTAAGACTGTACACGGCACTGACAAAATCAGTGAATGCACATAAATCATGACATAGGTAAACTCTGGTATACGGCGCAGGCCCTATGGGAGCAGAGCGTCTGCTCATTGGAGCTGATTCTACTTAAGCTGCAGCAGACACAGGCCAGAGGTGAGAGAGCAGCCTCCCTGGAGCACTCTGAAGTGGACGTGCAGGAGATTACAGCTGGAGGAGACCCTGGTGATCACTAAACCCTCACGTTCTGCATGTTGATGGACGTGACTAATACAGAGGATCCATGCTCAGATGTGTTTCCCAAGCACCAAGTTACACACAGTGAAACGGACTTCTTTACTCGTGGTTGGATTTTTGGAGTCTTTAATAGGCTAATATGTATTATGGATTTCTAAAAAGGGATTTCCCAGAATAATCTGGCTATAAAATAATTTTTTTAGGGAGCATCTGGTGAAGCCACTTTTCCATAGGACACTGATTAAATCCCATCACGTTATTTTATATTTGGGGAGACTGAGGTTCACGGAAGTTAACTGAGTTTTTCACGATTTCAACTAGCTGAAGGAAGAGGGAGGCTCCCAGTTCACCAGGCTCTATACAGGTGGTTCTCAATCTTGAGGTGCATCAGCATTCCCTGGAGGGCTTGTTGACATAGAGATTTCTGGGCCCCACTCCCTGAGTTTCTGATTCAGTAGGTCTGGGGAGGGGTCCAAGGTTTTGCATTTCTAATGAGCTCCCCGGTGATGCCCCTCCTGCTGGGTTCATACTTTAAGAACTGCTGCCTTACATCAGCTGACTCTCCTGTTAGGGGCTATGGCAGAAAACAGTTATGTCGGGTTTCTGACCCAAGGGGAGGTATGACTTGCTGGGTGCTGAAGCAGCTTTAGCCCTAGGTAGAGTAAGCAGTTGGCCTCACGATGTGACTTAAGGAGCACCAGGAGATGAGCTCAGTCTTCCATGAAGGCTCCCACCCTTTCTGAAATTCCTCCCTCCCCTTTGACACCCTACCTGTAACCTACCAATGAGAGACTCAACTCTACCTGTAACAGTGGTTTTCTGTTTGTTTGCTTTCATCGTAAGTTGCTTTTTTACAATGTAAATGCTCCTGGAAAGGTTGAGAAAGATGGTCAGTCACTCACATGTGAGTAAGATTTAGTTAAATCAAATTCTCCTTTGTACTTAGCTGAGAATACTCATGAGAGAAGAGGGGTTTTGATTGAGTTGGAGAAATTGCAGGAGGAAGACCTATTTTTGGAAGATAGTGGGAAACTTTAAAATGGGTGGCTGGGTGCCTGGTGTGTGAGCTTGCCCAGGAGGTGGCACGCCACGTTGGGTTGAGCTGCTGCTTCTTGCCATGAGTAGTGTTATTCTAAATATCAGTAGCTACTGAAACAGGGTAGGGTGAGGGAAGGGTGTGTGTGTGTGGGGAGCGGGGGGATGCAGATTTTCCTTTTGGATCACAAAGTCTTGTCCTCCTTCAAATATGAGAATCTAAGATCATGGGGCAGACAAGAATGACTCCCAGGGCTCCTGCTGACTGAGAAAGCTCCTTCGGGTGACAAAACGCCAGGATCTGGCGAAGGAGTCTAAGTGCTGGGTGGTCTGTGCCCTGTGTTCATGGGAACATCTGCTGGCTTCTTTGCTGAATTCTATTTACTAAAGAGTCCTGGGTTTATTCCCCTGGACTGTAACAAAGACCACTCAGCCTCTGTCTCCAGCTTCCTCGCTCTGTGTCTCCCTCTGGATCTCTTTTTCTCTTTTTGTTCTTGTTAGCCTCTCCACTTCTCTGTTTCTAGTCTCTGTCTCTCTTTCCATGGAGGGAGATGTGAAAAAACTTCTCTGGGTGGATTTAAATGGCCAGCACCTGGACTACAACTTTGCTCATTTCCAGGAGGCACCATTTGCATGGAATTCCACCAAAATGACACCCTCTCAGAGTCGAGATACTTTGGTGGCTGTGGCCAGTGCCTTCCATTGTCCCTGCTCCTAACTAGTTTGGGAGAATGCAGATGAAACAAGAGCAGAGGTGGAACGAGGAAGAGTAGAGACCCCCTTCAACAGACCCAATACCAGGGAAAGTTGCAATTCCCCTCTACATTGTCCTCTGCTGCTCCAGGGCGACAGGTAGCTGCCCCAAGTAGCAGATGGATGGGATTTCAGACCCCTGGGACGATGGTTGGGCAAATACTCTAGCTCAGAGATTTGGGGCTGCCCATAGCTTTCAGAGTACCCATCTCACACCATATCCAGGACAATGATCTCTGGAGGGCAATTAATATCTGCTACCCCAGTTGCTGAGCCTTCTGGACCCTTGAAAGGAGAGTCTTAAAGTCATCTTCTCCCTGCATTCCTGTCTTTTGTTTCTCAGACACAGGGCCATGCACAGCAAGGACTCACAGCCATGGAGAAGTGTGGAAATCATTTACTACAAGTCTCCCCGAGGAATGCAGAATTTCTGATCAAAGTTAGAATGGACCCGTCAGGCAGTATTTATCCTCCCCTTTCTGAGTTCTGATGACTGACATTGTTCTGTTTTTATTACTGGTCCTTGGAAGCAATTGTTTTAGAAAAATGTTGTCTAGACCTGAAATTGAGTGAATATGACATTAATTATAGAGGCTTTCCTCTGAGTGTCTCTTTGCCAGCCGTGCTCTCTGCGCGGGAGCCGCTGGGGGCGATCAGGGAGATGCGGATGGTGAAGAGAAGGAAGTACCAGCACTGAAGGCCTGCTGTAGGCCCGGTTCTGAACTGCACCTTGAACATCAGGTTCTTCATTTCACCCTCACAGCAACCCTGTGAAGTTGGCACCATTTCTCCTGTTTGATGGATAAAGAAACTGAGGCTCAGGAAAGTCAAATATGTTCAGGAACACACAGGGCAAAAAAGGTGAGGTCAGGATTCAGATCCAGGTCAACTGAGCTCTAAGATTTATGCTCTTTCCATCCCATCCAGACCATCGTAGCAAGGTAGCTCGGAATGAGACATGATCCATTTAGTAAGGGATTCACTTAAAACAGTGCATTTGTATAGACTTTTAAGGAAGAGTTTTTCAACTGGGAATCCTAACTCATTACTAGGCCATAGCATCAATGTAGTGGGTTATGAGGACCAGCATCAAAAAAAGAAAAGAAAAAATATGTGTTTTAATAAAATACCAGTGTGTTTAAGTATGTGAGTAGGCCAGGCTTTGTGGGTCTAAAGCTGATTTGGGGGGTCCTATTTATGAAAAAGGGTATATAATTTTTTTAGAATGAAGATAGAATCACAAGATATTACTAATTTTAAAAAGATGACCACAAACATCACAAAATCCAGAAAACATGATATTTTTATTAATTCACGGTTTGATGCGCTCTATAATACTGATTTTCCTACGTATGTTGGCTGCATACTCTTTGATCATCTCTTTATCTAATTGCAATGTTGTAATATTTTCTACAGAAAGAAATAGATAGTTTGACTTTTCCTTAGTGTAGTTGATTGAAAAAATTTTTTATTACTGATCGAAAATTTTTTTCAACATCACAACTTGTAATTAATAGTGTCATTCAATAGTGTCATTTTAAGACAGTTGTCAGATTTGGGAAAATTGATCAAGTTTCTTTTCATATATGAACTGTAAGGCTGGGTAGAATGTCCCATAGACTAGCTTCTGGCTTCACGTATTTCAAGACTTTTTCTCTCTTACAACCACAAAATGATGGGTGCTGTAGGACATGTTCATATAGCACTAGAACAACTAAACTTGCACCTTTGTGTCACACCAATGGGTCAGTGCAGTGGACAATAGGGGTATTCCTGCTAGTCATTCCTATCTTGGGAAGATTGGCAATAACTTCACGATAAAGAGAAGTGGCTATGAGATAGCTTCTCTCTGTCTCTATCTACATCCCATTGAATCCAAACTAGATGTATCCCCTACTCCCCAACTCAACTTCTGTTTAATTGGATCCACAAAATCTCTACATTCCTCCAGCACCACATAAGACATGGAGAAGATTGTGGAGGGAAAGCTGGAATGGAAAGACACAATGGTCTCTATTTCTTATTTTTTCAATTATAAAAACATATAACCATGTGAACACATCACTGGGGCTGCTCCCGAGGTCTTGGGCAAGTGAGCGACCCTGGAGCTTAAATTTCACTAGCTTCATGGAAAGTCCTTTTCTCATGTATGTGTGTACTGGGAGCGTCTCCTACAGGAGTAAGACTGTATTACTGATGGGAATATGTTTTTTTTTCCCTTAGGCGTGCTGGAGTTATAGAAGGGTTGAGAACCAGGGTTTTGGAGTTTATAAAATGCCAATCTTGGTGCTCCATAGCTGGCGCTTTTTTTAGGACAAGGGTTGGCAAACTTTTCTGTAAAGGACAAGATAGTAAATATTTTACCCTTTGTGGGCCATGTGGTCTCAATTGCGCTACTCAAGTCTGCCTTTGTAGTGCAAAAACAGCCCTAGACAATACATAAACAAATAACATGGCTACAATATAACTTTATTCAAAAAAAACAGGGGTAGTTTGCTGACCTCTGTTTTAGTAGATCTCCCTTGAGTGGAAAGTTCCCTGTACTGAGGACAGGGATGCCCTCAAGAAAGGAGTGTGGCTTCCACCACTGCTATGCGAGGCAGAGTCATTACTGGTGTCCACTATCTTTCGGTGACTTTGGGTCAGGAGGGATATGCAGGAAGAAAGAGAGCTGGCTTGTGAGATGGACAAGATCAAGGACTTTTTAGGTCTTATTTTCTGCCTCCTCCTCCCATTTTTAAGTCAAACATACTCTAACATATAGAAGCAGACATGTGGCTCTTGAGTCTAACGTGAGTCCCCTCACCGGATGTGACTGAAATCCTTGGTCAGTCGAATTTGTTTTTATCTATGGGTATTTGAGAACACCAGTAAACCCTCTGGCACTGACCCTTGTCATCCAGAACCACCAAGGTTGGTCCAAGTCTATTTCTATGGCATATATGTTAACATTACCAACATCTTAATTTTCCTGGGTTGGAATATTAGAATGATTAAGGTAAAGTTTCTGTATTTATCTTCTTGAAGAGAGACCTTACAGGAAAAACACAGAACTATTCTTTTTTTGCTTTGGAAACTCCAAACTATTTTACCAAATCACTATGATTATTGTATACTTCAGAGTTAAAATTAGGAATAAATTTTAGTATTACTTTCCCTCTCTCTCTTCTCTTCCCTCTCATTTTAACTGAGTTATAAGAAAGGACTTGATTAAATAAAGTGGAAGGCATCATGTTGTAATTTAAAGCATTTTTGAGTTCAGTTTTCCTCATATATACATTCTCTTTATTATATTACATTTCCACTCCCCCAATTAGATGTTTAGCATCAGTAACAGATGCATATGCTACATCTAATGTACACTGATGGGATAATCTCCAATATTAGTCCAGGGAGTTAGCTAATGCTCAACACAAGTAGTATAAAAATATTTTATTTAACCCTTCAGGTAAGAGCAGTTCCATTTACCAGCCCTATCAAGAAAAATAAATAACATTGCATTTACATTGTAATGACAGCAAAAAGAGCAAGTCTTGGCTAAGGATGAGTTAGTTCATTAGAGAAAGTTAGTGATAATAATTTTTACAATTGCAAAGTATTTTGTTTTTGTGTTTTGCAATTGTTTCCCTGGAAATTATTTGAGAAGATTTTATATTTCTTCTATGAATTGTATAGGATCTATCAGAAGGGATGGGTCCAAAGTTGCACTCTTGATAAGTGGTCAAGTTGGGACAATCTGACCCTTGGTACATTATCCAAAGAATTTCCCCCATGGCAAGTGAGTTAGGGGTCAGTGTTGGTTCCAATAGCATCCTGTCCTAGCCACTCTGAGGGTGTGAATTTGGGCAATAATTTTATCTCTAGAATCTCTGTTTGTCACGTATGATTGGGAAGAGTAATACTCAAGTTTTTTTAGAATTAAATGGGATTATTATGTCAGAGCATTTGATATGCTGTGACTTACCTAGTTAGGTTAGATATCTTTTCTCTATCTCAGTTTCTGTAAACAGTGGTTATTGACCTTGGATATACATTTGAATTACCTGGATAGCCCTTGATGTCCTGACAGACCCCAGATCAACAAAATCTAATAAATAATTGAAAATCAGACTGCTTGTCTCTGAGATCGTTTAACTGTCCCCACACCAAAAGTGGGCACAAGTGAGCCAGAAATCTTAGCTATCAACCCAACAGTGTTTCATTGGTATGTGGAAATTTGGTAGGAGGGAGGGATCTTGCAACAATAGGTTATGTTTTCACAGCTCTTTTATATTATGTTTTACAGGGCTCTTCATACGTGTTACTGATTTTATTCTCTTGGCAACTCCGAAAGTTTTTTCAGCTTCAAAAAAGATTACACCACTTGTAAAAGTTCACATAGTTTTTAAGTGGAAGAACCAAGACTCCCTCCCAGGTCTTCAAACTCTAACTCATTCCCAGTCTCCAAACTTCATATTAAACTATTGTAGAGATGCTCTGTTATCTGTTTTGTCAAGTGTTTCTTCCCTCTAAGCAGACTGGTGAAGGGGGGAGGAGATGGGATCCCCCATGTCTGGGAGAGTTACCTGCTCCCACACTGCCAGCCATGGGAGTCG
The DNA here is from genome assembly GCF_057802395.1 of Ceratotherium simum simum. Taxonomy (NCBI): domain Eukaryota; kingdom Metazoa; phylum Chordata; class Mammalia; order Perissodactyla; family Rhinocerotidae; genus Ceratotherium; species Ceratotherium simum. Next base: position 46,095,160 of record NC_141912.1, read on the forward strand.
AGGGCTGGTTTTCCAGACAGCTGGAAGAGAGGACCCAGTTACTCAAGGCATCTCATCTGTAGCCTGAGAGTCCAGGGTGAGTGGTTCTTGGGTGTGTGCCTTTCCAGAGTAGAACAATTTCACCCCAAATTGGAGGGATAACATGGGATTGCCAACTTTTTATTTTACTGAATGAGGACACAGAAAACAAAAACAAAACAACAAAAAACCTGTCATCTGCTACCAATATCATTTCAATGAAGACATTTAACACCACCTCCAAAAAGACAGAACATACTCTCAGAGTAGGACAGCTCTTTCATGGAATAGATCTACCTTTGTGAACAATTCCCTTTCTGTCTTCCTTCCTTCCCTCCTTCCCACCTTCCTTCCTTCTTTCCTTCCTTCCTTCCTTCCTTTCTTCCTCCCTTACTCCCTTCTTTCCTTCCTTTCTTCCTTCCTCTCTCTCTCTCTCCCTCCCTTCTTCCCTCCTTCTCTCTCTCTCTCTTTCCTCCTCATCTCAGTGCAGCCCAGTCCATGAGCAGGCCTTTGAGAGCCAGAACCAAAGCTTTCCATTCTCCCTGGGAACACACTCCTCTTCGTTTTGGTAGAGGCCCCTGAGTAGGAGTGAACTAAACCAATTGTGTATTTCTTGGAGTCTCTGAGATCTGTGTGTGTTTCCAAGAAATGTGAAGGATTAAAAACACTAGTGCACCATGATGTAAGACAGCATGCAGCAGTGCAGAATCAGGCCACCAAAGTGTTGAAATGTGCCCACTGAAAACAGAAGGGACCCGCCTCTCCTCTTTCCAAAGGAGGTGCATACAGCTCAACTGCCATAGAAAACATGAGGGCTGAGAACTGCCCATGCACTTGACAGCCTGGAGAGCTCCTTGGAGAAGAGCCTGGGCGGGTCCTGTCAGGAGAGGGTGGAGGCTGTGTTGCTTGGAGAGCAGCGCTCTGAGTTGGATGTTCCCCTTTGCAGTGGGGAGATTGGGTTTCTCTGATGGTATTTACTGCTCATGTAATCACAGTTGAGCATGAATCACTTCATTTCCTTTATGTTGTCCCACCCTCCTACCCACACCACTCTACATACTCTTAAACCTCCCCCAAAAGTTCCCAGAAACTCCCCACCAAACCCAGTTTTTTGGTAGTGAGGACTGTGTCTTGGGTTGGTTCTGCTGTGCCTACAGGGGAGCAGGGGACAGGAAGGAGACATAGATCCACAGATTCATTCAGTCTTTTGAATACTGTTTGCGTTCTACAGACTCACTGATGTGCTGTCCACAGACCAGCACTGCCGGCAATACCTGGAGGCTTGTGAGAAGCGCCCCACTCCAGAACTACCGGATCAGAACCTCCATTTTAACAAGACTCCCAGGCGATTCGTGTGTGCACTAGAGTCTGAGAAGTGTCGCTCTGCAGCGCTCTGGGTGTTGAAATGCCTCCAACACTGGTCTCTGCCCATAGCTGAATGTAGCTGAGTTTTCAAAAAAATTAAAATCATAATTCCCACACAATATAGGGTGAATAGGAGTCAAGGATTTACTGAGCTCAGTCAAGAAACCTGCAAGATGCTAAAACTAGTTAGTTTAAAAGAGAATAAAAGAGACAGCAGCGTATATAGTCAATAAAAGAAAGACTGCTGAAAAAAGATAGGAACTTTAAATTCAAAATTAGTTAATATCTTACAGCGCAGTAAAACTGTAACATTGAAGTTATCTTTTCTACTAGGCAGACATTGTTTGCATCTCTGCCAGATAAAAATTATATGCAGTCTATCAATCTCCTAAAAATTAACATCTAACTTTACAAAGTCTGGGCTCTTAATAGTAGATAATAAGTCAAAAAGGCTATATTTCCAGGACAGAATCAGATGGCTCTTAGGAAAGGTTGTGAGACAATGCTCTACTATGACTCTGAAAGGGAGCTCAGTAATCTTTTGTGTTGTCTCCAAATTTTGGATAATCTTTCATAACATGGAGTATGACCAGAGAGGTGCTACCAGCTTCCTCCTACCACAAAGTATCTTCTCCTCCAGCCTTCCCAGGACACACATCCCAGTCCACTGGGCTTCAGTTCTCCTCATTGGAGGTACTTCAGGATCAGAAAAGAAGACTGAGGCATTGCCTCTAGAAAGCAACTATGAAGATGCATAGGGTTAACCTGGGACAGAAACTAGAGGAATGAGAGACTTCTCCATTTCTCCTCCTTTAGCACATTGCCATGGAGTTCTTGAACTGGTTGGCTACCATCTTAGACGCCAGACAGAGCCCAGCCCTCAGGAGATAAGAGGCAGGATGGGCAAACAACGATGAGAAGGTCGATTCAAGAAAGGAACAAATTCTCAGACACCAGGATAGGGGCAGAAACCACAACAAGCAAGTCTCTGAGAGTCTTCCACATGGGTACCAGGATCAGCAGGTAACTTGAGTCTGTGGCCCAACGAGAGTGGACTGATAGAAATCTCTGGGGGCCAAAAAATGAGGGAGACACAGAGTTCATTCTTACATCATTCATTGAACCTTTATTGACCAACTGCTCTGTCTGGGCATTGGGCTGCTAAGATGAATAAAAATCAATCTTTGCCTCAGGGACAGTTTAGTGAAGGCATTTTAACCTGAGTTTCATGAAGAAGCTTCAGGGGGGCCCCTGAAATTGCAAGCATAATTTCACGTTTATGTTAGTTTTTCTGAGGAGAGAGTCCATAACTTTTGTCAGAATCCCAAAGTGTTTGTATCCCCAAACAGTTAGAATCCAATGACTAAGTAGAAACAAAATTTTAAGAAGAGGGCTCAAACTCACGAAATTTGCCTTATTAGCACCAGAGGCCAACAAAGTGGGCAAATTAGTTAATATAGGTTATAAGTAATGCCTGCTTAGAAGGTTCCCTTATGGAGAATCCAGCAGGCCTCCCATTGTAGAACTGACCCACAGAACAACAGTGACTTGCCTGACCTACCTTTACAGTTTACTGCTCCTTCTGTCTGAAAAGTTATCCTCACTTCTCACTGCTTTTCTGGGGCCACATCCACCCTTCAGGGCCTACCTCCTCCATGGAGCCTTCCCAGATTTCTCTAGCCCTCAGAGAGCCCTTATTCCTTTGAACTCCTGTGGTCTTTGACCTGTCTGGCTTTATTAATGATTCATGTCTTTCTTTTCTGTGTGTTGCAAGCATTCTTAGAGCAGGGAATGGAATGGAGAAGGGTGTTATTCCTTTGTGTACCAACGGCATTTGGTTCAGTGCTACGCAATATTGTAAATTGAATGGTATTATGGTTTTATTTTCTTATTTTTTGGTTCTTAGCCCCCTGTATAGGAAAAGGGGGCCTCTTTCTGGGATCCTACTGACAGGAACAGAAAATAGAGAAAGACACAGATACAGACCAAAGAGAATGAAGTGGTAAGGACTAGAAATCCTACGCTGTGATTACAGCCTCCATTTTATTCCGTTTCTAACTTGACCCATTTATTTTGCAAATTGTTTGGCAGGGAAACACTTCAACGTTGCTTGAGGGAGGTGGAAAAGAAGATAAGTTAAAGAAAATGGAGTTTGAAGAGGCAGAAACTGTAAAAAGGAATATAAACTCTGGATTCCAGAGAAAGGCAAGAGGCCATGCAAGTAAACAAAGACAAGGAGAAACTTCTCCAGACAACATGGGCTCATCGTTGTGCATGCATTGCCCACAACTATGTTTGCACAAATATATCAGGGGTATCAAGAATGTTATAATGATACTCCATCACCCATGGTTCTCGTTTTAACCACTGTAATAAGCAAAACATACAGAGCACATTGCTGGCTTTAAAGACTATAATTTTCTCTGAGGAGAAATATTGCAAAAAGGGAAAAAAGAGAGAGAGAGAGAAGAAAACATGATATTTTGTTCTGTTCCTAAAAAAAGCATTTTTCCCCTTTCTTTGCTGCTCTTTCCTTTCATTAAACTGCCCTTAAGTGCTTTTAGAGAAAACTAAGTAGGCCACAATTCTGGGCTGCTGACTAAATAATTATAAGTCTGGGAGGCTGTTGGGATGGCCAGAGAGAGGCCAAGGTCTCTTTCCTGAAATCCAGAGACCCAGGGGGATTGTGCCAGTTGGGGCTGGACTCTTCACGTTGAAATGATTTCTCATTTTAAAGGAAAATCAGGGACATTCTTATCCTTATTAGTCCTCTGAGGAGTTGGGCCACTGCCAGATTTTATTGGAAAATTGCAACAAAAGAAATTAGAGATAGTGAGTTCTGCAAGGGTCTTATATTCGAAGGGTTACACTAGAGGCATATCGAAACCAGATTATTTCCAGATCAGCTCTGCTCTTCAAACTAAAATATATTCTTTGCTTTTTAAATATTCACATTTCCTTCAGTTGAGATTCTTATTGTTAACCATTGTTAGTTTTGTTTCTGTGTTTAAGAAGCTGTTATAAGATTACCATAGGGAAAGCTACGACAGAGCGATGGGTAGGTACTCTGCCACCAATGGGTTCGGTTCAACTGGCCAAGCAACTTCTTGTCCACTGGGGCCCAGAAGATAGCTGGGCATATGGGGGTGGACACCAGAGAAGAGACACAACAGATGTCAGGACATACTACCCACTGAGGGACAGGACAGAGATTTAAATACTCAAGTAGAAAGTGGTCTTTTCAAGAGGCCTGAGAAGAAATGTGTTTGCTGCTTGAATCTCCCCATGGTGTCAATGTCCGAGCTTCCCAGGGGTGGCCCAGCATGGGGAAGAAATCCAGGCTCAGGAGCTGGACACATTTGGCATTGTATCTTAATTTTGCTCCTTGTTTGTTGTTACCTGTGCAACTTATCTACCCTTTCAGGTTTTGGAGATGAATGGATTGTAGCAGAGGGCCTCCAAGTTGCTTCTTACTCTAAAATTCAGAGATTCCTCATTTTCTAGTAACTTTTCTGCAAATCAGATAGATTTGCTTCAGGTCGTAAGTATAGCTTCAAAGTAGCATGGGAGACTTGACGTGGGTGTGTATCCTCTCGCCATCTTACCCTCCCTTCTCCCTCCCAGTACCTGTGTATCATAGCATGCCACCTTGACAATTTTTAACGTGGTGTCCTCAAGTTCCAGAAGGAAAACCATTGGGATGGGGAGGTGAATGTCAGAAATGTGAAAGAAAACACACCATAATATCACATAAACTCAACACAGTAAATTGTCATATGTGTTATGCATATCTTTGTTCTCTGACAGTGTAAAGATCACAAATATTAAAATTAGGAGAGAAACTAAAAAATAAAGGAAAATCATGAACACAATCTCAGGAAGAGACCCCCCACCAAGTTAGATTGTGTCTCTCCCCCTTCCCCTACATATTTTTGTCACTCAGCATCTCTGTAAGATGGTAGTATTCATCCCAAAAGAGACACCTTGTTCTGCCACTAATAGAGCAACACTTTCTCCCCTCATTTGGTCCTGAGTTTTGTATTGTGATAAGAGTTTCAAGCTTTGTAAGCTCTGTTGAAGTTTCAAATTTTTCCCTCCAGAGTCCTTGGGATTAGAGGTCCATTCTAGATGCAATTGTCATGAAGCTCTGAATGCCAGAAGTGCAGCTGTCCATCTTTAAGTGTTTCCACCACGCTGGCTCTACAGCATGAGCTGAGTTTCGAGAGTTCTTGAAAACCAAGGAGAGTGGCCCCAAGCGTGGGAGGCTGGTGCAGGTCAAAGACACTGGTTGGCACTCTTCATTTACATAAGGGGTATCCATGAGCTGTCATGAATTTGAGGGACCAGTATAGGCCAAGTTAAAAAATGATTGGATGTGGGATAGACACCTTGTAATGTTACTAAAGACATTTAGGTGCTTGAAATAGAAAAAGAATGAGGTAGCTCAGGGCAAACATTCTCTCCTCTCTTCCTCCAACCGTGATTTCAGGATCTCATAAAGCAGTTGACTCTGCCCAGGAGCCTCAGCTAGAGACCTGTCCCTCCCACCTCCCAGGCCCAGACTCAGCCTGTCCCTGGCCTGGCACTGCGAGGCAAGCATCATGCCTCCTTTCAAATAGATGGTTTTTTCATCTCTACATCCTAGTTTCTCCCACATCAATTAGAGTTCAGGGAACATGTTTAAATCCCTCAAAGGAGCAGTCCTTCAGCATTTTTATCAAATTCTGTTTCCAAACTTCTCAGCCTCTTTCTTCTTGCTCTCTTTCCAAGAAGTGCTTTTCACTTGAGGCTCCCACTTTATAAATGTCAGGCTGGTTTCTCTCATTGTTTTCTCACAGAGTGCTCCATGAAAGGAGGATTGAGGCCATATTTTATCCTGCTTGGCAGGGTTCCTGTGTGAGCTGTAGAATGATTCTCTCCACGTGTTACAAGGGGGGCATGGAATTATCTTGCTTGGGGTCCCACAACAACTTGCACAGAAGCAAAGACAGATCCTCATGCTTTGCACATAGAAAGCATATAATAAATACTTGTTGGATGCATAAAATCAATCAATGACCCTCCTTTTATACTTCCTTTCATTTGGAGGTGGGGATGTTGGCTAAAGGAGTCAATATTTTACCAAGCACCTTTCTTTGCTAACTTTTTGTTGGCCGAAACTTGAGTCCACCCCTGACAGAATTATTGGTGAAGAATGTCCATTTGGTATTGCCTGCCTATGCCCTTTCAGCACTTTCTGCCACAGCTCCCTCCCCACTCATGGAGGGGTCCTTCTATAGCCCTCCAAGAGCTGGAGAGTATGGCTCCCATCAGTCTGCCATCATATCTGAGGTTGTGTTTCTACTTACACCTGTTCTGTGACTGTCAGCCAAATCCTGCTGAGATATAACATATCACTTGGATTCTCCCTCCTGGGATAATAGATTTGTGTTTAATAGGATCCTTTAGGAGATCCTGTGCTGTAGCTCCCAGAGGTGGCTTCCGAGTGAGGATTTTTGCAATAGGAATTTAACAGCAGGTGTTATAATAATTTATCTCTCCTTTTGGACTAAAATCCTCTTGAGGGCAGTCCCCTGTTTTGTACATCTAGTATTCCTGGAAACGCCTACCTCTAGTCAGTCATCAGTAGTATTTCATGGATAAATATGAGGTGACTAGCTAATATAATAAAGTAATTTGAGAGATGATATATATGGATTAATATAATCTTGCCCATGTAATGTATTTACATCTTCCACAATTCTCTTCAAAGTTTCAACCACTTTGGTTGAGAGAGAAAATTTTCAAAATGTAGGTTCCCAATGATCCCCATGTCCTGGTATTCATGGCCTTGTGTAATCCCCTTCTCTTGAGTAACTTGCTTCTAGCCAATAGAATATGGCAATGTTGATTTGGTTATGTGATCAAGTTGCACTTATATTATTAGGATACAAAAGATTGTCACTTCCTTCTGGCTTTGAAGAAGTGAGTTGCCATGTTGGAGAGGCCCATATGGCCAGGAACTGAGAGCGTCCTTCAGCTAATAGCCAAAAAGAAAGTGACATTCTCAACCCAACAACTTGTAAGGAACTGAATTCTGCCAACAACCATGTAAGCTTGGAAGCAGACTCTTCCTCAGTCGAAACTTTAGATTAGACCTCAGCCCCAGATGACACCTTGTTTGAAGCCGTGTGAGAGATCCTGAAGCAGAGGCACCAGCTAGGCTGTGCCCAGACTCCTGACCCACAGGAGCTGTGGGATAATAAATGTGCGTCGTTTTCAGCTGCTCAGCTTGTGGTAACCTGTTATGCAGCAAGAGAAAACTAATACAGGCGTCTCATCCCATTTGTCCTCCAAGTAGTCAGACTTTCCCAATGACATTTTAAATGGAATTAGCCCTGGGAAAAATGCCCAAGACTGAGAACTGAGGGATAGGTCGGGTCTTAGTAAGTTGCCCCTTCCCATCTTTTCTCCTTCCTCAACGTGACTCCTTCATGAAAATTCATAGCATTGGCCATACTTCTCAGTCTCTAAAATCCTACGTGGTTCTCATGGACAGTGACTGAACTAGAGCCAAGAGATCTTACCCTGTGCCTTCCTAAACCCACTTTTGTGTCTCCATGGAGTTCTGCCTTGGTCCTTAGAGATGTCCTTCTCCCTGTCCTAGGCCTTATCCATGTAAGCCTTATGTCTGAAGGAAATGCCAACCCTTCCAGCAGTGCGTACCAATCTTTGGTCCATAAATCGTCTGGGAAATTAGTTCAAATAGCAGTTTTGAGCCTTACCTGTTGAAAGCCTGATTCAGGGAATCTGAAATGGGGTCCAAGAATTATAATTTTTAGCAAGCTCCCAGGGGATTCTGATGGTGGTAGTGAAGTCCCAGATTTTGAGAAACCCTGATCCAGAGGCTCAGAAACATTTCACAAAGTTTCTCAAAGAGCACCCTTGACATCAAAATGTCCATATTTCATTGACTTGCCAACAGTATGTAATTGCCCTTATGACCTTGAAAAAGTCAGTTTTCAACTCTCTAGACCTCGATTTCCATAACTGCCATATGAATTGACTGAGCTAGATGTTCTCCTTCAGGCCTATGATCTAGGATAAGTAATGAAAGGGATGGTTGAGTAATAAAGCGCGAGTCCACAAACGGCACTTACTGTGTGTCTGACGCTGCTCCGAGTCATTCTACATGAACCCCTTCAGCCCTTACAACAGTCCTGTGAGGTAGGTGCCATTATTAATCTCACTTTACAGATGAGGAAACTGAGGCCCAGAAAGACCAAGCATCTTGTACAAGGTCACACACCTAGTAGACAGTAGGCAGGATTCAAATATTGACAAGTGGCTCTAGAGTCCATGCTTTTAACCGCCATGCTAGAGCACCTCTCTTTCAAATTGTAAGTGTTTCCAAGTTTACACAAAGGCCGTGCTGGTATGGACTGCACTTATTGGGGATGAATATGAGTTATGATTGTCCTTTATTGTGGAATAGGATTGTCACTGGCAAAAGATATGAGAGAAAGATATTGTAAACAGGGGAACCCCAAGAGAAGAACCATGGAAGTAGGCCTGAGGGTGGCTTACGGGTATGAGGAGACTGGTTGCCCAGAGCATGGTCCAATGGGAGAGCAATGAAATGTGGGGCTGCAGAAGGATAGTGGGCTATGATGTGGGGACAGGAGCGGGGGCTTGAAAACCATGTAGAGGAATTGTTAACTACCTAACAGCCTTTTCCCCTTCCCCCTTGCTAAGCAGAACTCCAATTTTCTTCTTGCGGTCCCAAGGGATAGATATGGTGGTTCTAGTTTAATTATAGCCACTCTCTTCCCCTTAACCAGTGACTCAATTCAGCCAATAAGACATAAGTAGAAGTCTGTTAGGGCCCTCTGGAAAAGATTTTTCTCTATAATAAAAAAAGGGAGATGCATGAGAAAAAGCCCTTCTGAGTCCTCCCTTCCTTCCTTCTTTGGATGCTGTGGTGTGAAGACATGATGTTTGCGCCTTTGGCAGCCATCTTGCAGCAATGAGGGGAAGATCAGAGAATCCTGGAAATGATTCCACAGAACTCCTGGAATTCTAGTCTTATACAATCCGTGGAGCTCCTTGGTGTTCTAACTTCACAGAGCCACTGAACCTAGAACCACCTTCCTCCATTCTTGGGTTTATGTAAGATAATGTAATGCCTTAATCACCTGGGCCGCTGACAGCTGAGGGTCCTGTTGCATGTGGCCAAACAAATTCTAACTGATAGAGATTATCCAGGAAGCCAGGGTCTTTAGTGAAATAATACTAATAAGAGTTATCAACAGTATTGTGCTTCCACACACACTATTTCATTTAGTTAGAAGTGAAAGAGCACCGGCTTCGGAGTTAGAGAGCCTGGGTATGAATCTCTGCCCCTACTGGACGACCTGAGAGAAAGCATCCTCTTGAGCCTCAGTTTCCTCACCTGTAAAATATGCAAAATAATATTGTTCCCTTCAGGTTGTGAGGATTAAATGAAATAATGTTTTCATGGCATCCCGCTCAGCATCCAGCACTAACTCGTCTAGAAGGTAGACAGATTAACAATGATGATAACAGCAAACAATTATTGAGCTCTTACTGCATGCCTGCCTCTGTATCAAGAACTTTAGGCATATTATTTTATGTAATGTTCTTGGAGATTGGTATTGTTAAAAGTCCATTTCCACTTATTATTCTTAATCACCCGAGCCCTTTGAGTACTAGGCAGGGCAGGTGCGATCATCTTTCTTCCCATTCTGAATCGAGGAGGTGGTGCATTGAGTGGAAGCAGCTAGCCAGCTCCCCATGGTGGTAACAAGGGGCTTTGTTAGGAGAAATTTCCCATCTCTAAGGAGTTCTTTGCCGGGTGATGGACCAAATTGTCGGCAGTGGGAGGTCTGGGGAAAGATCTGGGGCTCTTCTTATACGGAAAAAATACTCTGAGCAGGTACACGATCTTTTCCACTTGCCTGCGGGGACCACCCACATGTGGTGTGCACTGGAATGGCAAGGGGAAGCAGCCATGTGTTTTTACTTAGGTGTGGGTCGCTCCACTGTGTAAGTGTCACTGCCTACATTGTTTCAGCCCTGTACGGCCCCTGGATTCTGAACAGTGGCTCTGACTCCTTAACTCTGTTTTCGATCATGCAATTTGAAAAAGAATCACAGAAGTTAGAGGAGAACTGAGTCATTAGTGCACTTTCCTTGCTGGCCAGAGGGTCAAGTGCGTTTCCCAAGTTCACACAGCTGGTTAGTGGCACAGCCAGGCCCGGAACACGGAGCAGCCACAAGTCAGAGCAGAAAGAGCCAGGAGTGCCGAGGAGTACCCAAGCTCAGATTCTGCTCTCTTTAGAGAACAGAGTGGCGGACGTGCCTGCTACCTTCAGGGGTAGACTCAGCATTATTTCCATTATCTCTCCTGGTCCTCACATCAGCCTGCACGATACATGATACTGTTATATTCACTGTACAGATGGTCATGGCCTGAGGTCACAGAGCCGGTAGGGTACAGAGTTTCTTCACACTGCTCAAAGCTAGCCTGATATTTGGGCAGATCCAGTGTCCCGGGCTGTCCTGGGGCTCGCCTCTTCCCTTCCAGCAGTGGGGCCGGCCGTGGTGGGATCGCTGCTTTCCTAGCTGTATTTTCGAAGACCTGAGGGGTCCTGGAGCTACGTTGCAGGTGTCCCATTGCGACTAGCATTTGCCCACACCCCTCTCCTCACACACTATTTGAAGGAGCTCCACGCGGGCATGAAGTGTGGGCTGCACACAGTGGTGTGATGCAAGGGCTGCTGGAAACCCCCAGCCCCGAATCCCTTCCCTGGAGTCTTGCTGCTGATAGCTAAAATTTGAAGTCCAGCTTTTGATTCCAGGCCCCTTTGAGCACAGGTCTTCCTTGTGGAGACAGTGCACCTGGTAATTCTTGACAGTTCAACTTCTCTAATTTGTATCTAGAGTTTCCCAGCTCCCAGCCTGGAAGACTAACAATACAAGAACATCTGGCCCTCAGGGGTGAGGGAAGAACTGGACTGTAAGGGAAAGAGGGATAAATGCGGAGGTTGAAGGACTGAACTTGGCCTTCAACCACAGCCCCATTGGACCACATCAGCTTCACATGAATCTGAACTCAGGGCTTCTCAGCATCCAGTCTGGATGGGGCCAACACAGGACCACCAGCCATCAACACTGAGGGAGAAGTGACACAGCAGAGCAAAGGGACCTGCCATGCAGTGGGTGTTTGCAGAGGGCACTGGGGAGGGTGCCTGTGGGTGGCACAAGATCCCGGCTCTGGTATTTCCATTCCTGCCTGATGAGGCCGAGGGAGCCCGCTCTTCCCAGGGCGATTCCAGCGCAGCTCATTTGTGCATGTTTTACAATGGTGTTGATAAAATCCCCATGGAGCCCTGGAGCATGTGTGAGGAGTTCCCACCAGAAATCTAAACAACGCCCTGGCGTTGCTGACAGCTTAATAATGTGACAAAGTTCAGCTCCTTCAATGACAGGGACAGGAATGCAGCTGGGCTGGTCTGACCTAGAGCTTTAAAAATACCCCCTCCAACTCCAACCCAGCATTTGACAAATAACCTTTTCTTAGCCTCCTTGAAGGCACCAGACAGAACCAAGTGCCACGCAGGGGCCACATGCCACCGTTAAAATGTTAAATGGAGTGGCAAGGGCCACAGGAGTCACCTGGGGCTGACATTTATCTTTATTATTATTATTCATAATAATGCATATATTGCTTTTTGGTGCATTCCAGGGTTTTTTGCACTCCTAAATCATGCGGCTGTACATCAGCAGGCTGGATAAATCACCCAATGAACCCAAATTCAATGCAGCTGTCAGGCCAGATCCGAGAGAAGCCGAGTTAGCTTAATTGAGCTGCAGCAGGGAACCGACGGGCGTTGCCCAGAAAATCAGAATAATAGCAGTGTTGCTGGTGACATTTCAAGAGCTAGACGTGAACTGCTAGCTTCAGCTTTAATTTTACAAGAGGGAACGGGGGGACGGGTGCAGGGAGAAACCCAGACTTCAACAAATATTTAAACTTTTAGTTTTTCATTCTGCATCAAAGCCGGGACAGACAATGAGTTCCACATTTAGAAATTTCAGTAGAAAGCATTCTGTTTTTTCTTCTTTCTCTACCTTCCTCTCATTTCTTCTGCCTGCCCCCTCCTCTGCTCTATGCCCCGTCTCAGCAAAACGAAAGCTGAAAGTAAAGGAACCACAGGATTTGAGTTGGAGCCAATTTAATGGGCCAAGAGGTTACATATGGAGCCAACAAATCATGGAACCATGAAGGATATAACTGATTTAAAGTTATGTATGTTAAAGCCCAAATCTTAACAGCATTCATAAAGGTAAAGGTAACTAATGGAGAGGCTTAACCGACAGAAAATGGGCTTTTTCCCCAGCTGCCCTGCCTCCTTTTTCAAAATTGCAGTGCATCTCAGCTGAAAAGGGCTCCCAGAGGCAGATTCTCCCGTTTGCTGATGAGAGGATAGACCTCAGCCATACTCACCAAGGAAAGACAAGCTCTTGCATTTATAGGAGGCCTCAGACACCATCGTTGGTTTATTTTATGTGCACAAGTATGTGTGTTTCTTCTTCAGATATTTTGGGGTTACCAGAAAAACCATTCTCTTTCCCCCGTTAATTTTTAAAACTGTGTGTAATTTCAGGGAAATTTGATCCATGTGTTTCAGATTCATTTGCACTTAATCATGAAAATCTCTCTGGAAAGAGCTATTTTCTCTTCTGGAAGACTTTGGTGCCCTTTTTAATAAGCCCTGTAAGTGCCCTTCCACCCCAGGCTGCCCTCTCCAAGTGCAGAAGGTTGTGTTTGGCCAAAGGAAAACCAACCTGACCACCAAGGGCATGGGTCTGGTTTGAAAAGTCAAACTTGTGAATTTGGACTGTATTCTGGCAATGGGGAAATGACTTCCCGTGGCCCCAGTGTTTACACAGTCAGAGAAAGAAGGCTTCCAAAAAAAAAAAAAAAAAGATGTGAAGAAGTGCAGATCAACTCTAGAGCATTGGAGCATTGCAGTTCCCACCAACCAACCAGAGAGGGCCCGTTGGAAACGCCCCGCGGCCATCGGCAGGTGAGTAGTTGCCTCTGGTTCACAGGTGCAGAATACACGATTGCTGCTTTTCTTTGAGGTTCTTTGAGAAAATGCTTTTACCCAGAAACTCCCAACTACCTAAGAAGCTCCCAACTTCCAAAAACACCCTGGAACCCTCTTGGATGGCTCCCAACAGCCATGGCATGACTGTGTCCAGGACACACATTTCCCCACCCTCCATCCACTACAACCAACCACTGCATTGAAACCACAATGGCATTCCTTCAATCCAAAACAAACATGTCATTACCAATCTCAGATTAATTGATGCCATTTGTGTGTCCTGCCTGTTGGGTTTCAGCTGGAGCCTACCCAACAGCAATGGCCACCGCCCTCAAAAACCTCAAGACACTCACAACTTTGGCCCTTGGCAGAATTCCCTTAGCTGCTCTTCTTTACCCCTGTGACTCCATGCTTTTCCTGCTGCCCACTCCCTGTCCCCTCCTCTCCCACCCTGAGGCTTTGAGCAATTTTGAAATGAGTATCCAGTGGAATAAGATTATCTGTAGAACTGAGTTTTACTTTGAGTAAATGTCTTTGCTACATTTAATTAATTTTAAGACACACATTTATCTTTGTTCTAACACCCCTGAAATTAGGATACTCCTTACAATTGATGATGAGAAAGTATTGTGGTGAGGTCATGGAAAGTATTTCCCTTTTTAGTGTTACATAGAATAATGGTGCATCTATTCTAGTCCCCAAAAAGATATGTGATCACTTTTCAAAGCACTGTGATAAACTTTCACCTCTCTCACTCATTCATTCACCATTCACTCTTCAGGAAGAGTATATTGACCTCATGCCTCATTCTATGCAGAGTGAGGAGGAGGTTAGAAAGGGTTGAAAGGGCCCCTCACTTTCAGAAAGTTATAATTTAGTTCTAGACATAAGCACATACATGACCAACCATTCAAAGTGCTAAATTAGTGGTGTGGCCAGAAAGTGGTGCAGAAAATCAAGATGGAGCCAGAGTGGGATGGAGAGACAGCCGGGAGGCAGGCAGCCTCACTGCTGGCTTGGCTCTGTGACCCAAGGAAGTAAATTCTCACCTGTAGAATGAGGGGCTTGTCCTGGATCAGAGTATCTCATGGTGTGTTCTACAGAACTGAGTCCAAGGGAATGTTTTGAGAGAAAAGGGTTCCCCAGTGGGGGGCAGGAATACGTCACCATATCCTTTCTCAGAAATTTCCAGCACATATTAGCATATTATCGGCTCTGAGAAGTGCTACAACGAAGGACTTGTTTAAATTTTGTTTAACTCAGTGTTTCCCAAGTATATTTGTTTCTGGAATCCTTTATTTCATTCAATAGCTATTGCTGTAATAAACCTTAGGAAAACCCTAAAGTCTCTTCCAACTCTAACATTCCAGAAATTCATGAGACAACATGGAGCTAGAAAACGTGGGGAGAAGAAAGCCTAAGTGATGTGAGCTGTGGTCACAGTGTGATGGGCTCCTGGTGTGGGGGTATCATCGCTGAGAGGAAATCCTTTACCAAGTGATCAATCAAGAAACACTTATTAAGTACTTATAGTGTACCTAATAAATAGAGGTCAATAAATACAGTATAATTTAATTTTAGTATATAGTATAATAAATATAGTGTCCTGTGTGGGGTGCCAGGAACTCAGAAATACGTAAAACACTGCCCCTGACCTCAAGTGGTTCCTAATCATGGAGAAGATGGAATGTTAACAAATAGTCGTGGTAAAATGTGTACTCGGCTTGTCACTGAGGTAGAACAAAGTGCCCAGAGGAGACGAAGCACGCATGGAGGAAAGCAATGAAGGCTGTATGTAGGAGGAACCATCAAAACTGGATCTTGAAGGAGGGGTATGAATATCTATGTGCCTGGAACAGAAGCAGAAGGAGAGTATTCTAGGCAGGAAAAGGAGCAAAAATAAAGAGAAAAGGCCTGAGAATGTTTAAGTAGTGGCTGGAGGGCAAGATGCATTGTGATGAAGGGAGGAAACTGAGGCTAACTAGTGAGATTGGGACCAGACATTGAAGGGTCTAACTCAGCAAATAACAACAACCAAAAGAGGAGACTTAATTATCTCCCATAATAAGGAGTCTGGAGGTCCATAATGAGAGGGTGTAGAACTGGCTCAGGAGCTCAGCGATGCTCCAGGAGCCTAGGCTCCTTCCATCCCTCTGCTTGACTATTCCTCAGCATGTTGGCTTTTCATCCACGTGCTTATTGGCCACATGTCAATAGATGGCTGCCACAGAACCAGGCATATTTTTCATGGATGATGCCTTATCCTTGAACGTAGGCATTTGGAGGTATCCTATAGGCACGGGAAGCCAGGCTTTTTTACAGAAAGAAGTCATATGATCAGACTGGTGTTTTTATAAGATAACTGACTGCAATGTAAAAGCAGGAGTGGGAGAAGAGAGCCTGGAAGCAGGAGACAGTCTAGAATTGAAATTATCTGGCAAAAAAGTCTTGTGTGCTGACACCAGATCCCCAGCAGGACTTGGAAGGAGGCAGTAGAAAAATGCTTTCCTTTTATCATGAAAGACCATTCTCCTAGGCAGCCCCAAAGACTCACCTTCTCTCTCGTTGGCCAGAATCGAGAGACCCCTAGTGCAAGGAAGACTGAGACATTGAGTCTCTGGCAAAGGAGAATGCAATAGTCATGAGACCACTCAGGACTCAGTCACTCCAGCTGGGCCGTGACTTGAATGAGAAATTAATCTTGTATTTCATTAAGCACTGATTTTTGGCAATTATTGGTTATGGCAGTTAGACTACTTTTTCTAATACATGTGGATCCCAATGCCCAATAACTAAGAAAGACAAGATGGCCTCATGTATGAGGAATGGGATTTAAGGCTGAACTATGGCAACCACAATATTTGGGAGAGGGGACATATTGGGGGTCATGTACCTCTTATTCTTTTGTCTCTCCAGAGATTAATAAGGATTTGCAACTGTCCAAAATGTGACCAACTGTCAAAAGTACATGAAAAATGCAGTGTACCTCCTGAAATAAGTTTTTAAAAATCCCAACTTTTTCACTAAGGGTAAAAAAAAAAACCAGTAATTCAGTTGAGAAATCTAATTGAGAGACTCCTCACTCCACTCCTGCCCAGCCCCTAACTCAAGGATTACCCTCCTCTAAATATTTTAGTCACGTTGTACCCCTGATGTCAACAGAGATAACTGACTGTTTATCAGAGATACCTGAAGATCACTTTGTTCCCAGGGAAACAGATGTGATTGAAAGGGTGGGGAATAGTCAGTCCCCAAAGTGGAAGCGTGTGGAAGACACTTCTCCATTGTGGATACAAATCTGACACAAAAGGTGAAAACATGGGGGAGAGCAACTCTCTGGACATCCTCTGAATCTAATTTCAAACAGAAAGAAGGTTGATGAAATGAAAGTCATGGAAACCCATGGAGAAAGTGTCCCTCTCATTCAAGAGTTGCTAAAAGCTATGGGAACACTGTGCCTTTTAGGATGCCTGTAGTAGACTTTAGGAAGATATATTCAAGAAATTCAGAGAAAAATAAATATGATGCCATGTCGAGAAGCTTCAAGTGTGGAGATGGCCCAAGAGGAATGGGAGGCTCTAAAAATTCTGAAAACATAATAAAAACATGAGCTTTATGAGGAAGCAGAGCTCCCCATCTAAAGTAACCAATATGGCACAGGCACTTCTTCAGAAAATTTCCATGGGATGAAAGTAGGGGAACATAACTGAAGATGGATGCTAAAGAGTGGCACCAATTGGCTAGAATAGGATCTGAAAGGTTAAATCCCACATGAGCAGAGCCTTTTAATGTTCTGAGACTGCTGTAAAGGACTTTTCTGGGTCTCCTCAGAATAGGTCCTGAATGGATTGGTCTGTGGTCGTAGACGGTACCATGTGGCATGAGGAAGCAGAATCCTCAACACCTCTCCCGGGGGCAGCCCACAGTCCTGACACTGCCCAGGCTTTTGCCTCAGCCTCTGGGTCAGCAATGAATGGTGAACCACAGGAAGACATTTGCCTAACCCTCCACCATTGGGTGTGCTCTGAGCAGCCCCACCCTGAATAAGGGTGTCTTGTCCTCGCCCGCCTAAGTCACACATGCACAGACCCCTTTCAGCAGCCCAGCTTCAAGTGGCAATTTAAATCTTTTAGGACTGCCTGTTGAGCACCCACTCAGCAGATTTCCTTTCATCACTGGCTCTAGGGGAGTAACCGGATGACATAATTAAGGGGTAGGAGAACGGGGCATTTTGATTTGTGTTCTTTGAGGAGTAGCCAAGTGCCCCACTGCCAAATCCATGATCACCTGAAAGGAAATCTAAAGGAGGAAGCTGCCAAATAAGTCCTGCAGGTGCTCTCCAGGCAAATGGCTTTGAAAATGGGCCTTTTCTGCCCTTTTCTCCTCACTGTAGAGCTCAAAGGCTTTTGGGGTGGACAAAGCCCGTGTGACTCCTTGCATGGCGAGGTGGAGGGAAGCAAAGGAAGACGTTTTCCAAATGCCGGGAGCCAGGGCAAAACAGTTGGGGAGGCTTTTGGACGTGGGATTATGTGCAGAACAATGATATAGAGCCAGACCTCTGATCTCCTGAGCATTCCCGGGCGGGACATTACCTGTGCCCGTTCAGGGCAGAGACTCGGGGATGCCAGGGAGGTGGCATGAACAGGCCACTTGCTCTCAGACTTCAGGGCATCCCACCTTTGATGCAGCGGACAGCCTCTCTGAAGATGCTTGAATGACACTCCATTTTGACTGGGAATATGTGGAAACAGATCATGGAAGGAGCACATGTAGGACGTTTTTAGAAATGAACGACTACATGGTTTATCAGTTTCCTGGGGCTTCCGTAACAAAGTATCACAATCTGTGTGGCTTAAAACGACAGAAATCTATTCTCTTACAGTTCTGGAGGCCAGAAGTCCAAAATCAAACAGTTGGCAGGGCTATGCTTTTCCAGTGCCTTTAGGGGAGAATCCTTGTCTCTTCCGGCTTCTGGTGGCTCCAGGTGTGCCTTGGCTTGTGGCAGTGTAACTCCAGTCTCTGCCTCTGTCTTCACGTGGCTGTGTTCCTTCCGTGTCTGTCGGTGTTCAAATTTTCATCTTCTTATAAGGATGCCAGTCATATTAGATTAGGGCCCACCGTTATCCAGTATGACTTGATCTTAACCTGATTACATCTGCAAAGACTCTATTTTCCAATAAGGTCACATTCACAGGTACCGGGGGTTAAGACTCCAACATATCTTTTTGGGGGCCATAATTCAACTCACATCACATGAATATGTGAAAAAGCAAAATTACTATTCATATGATTTATCATATTATTTGTATGATTTATTCATATTAATATTTATCATATGAATACCTGGAATGCTGTGGAGTCTTGGATCTATTGTAACTTCAACTTTGGGTTCACTCTCTAAAAGAAGCAAAGGCTTTTTAACCTTTTGTTCTAATTATAGAAAGAAATATGGTATAAAGTAATATAATGTGATGTAGTATATAATCAACTCACATGTAATAAAACTGTAATACAAATACAGAAGGGAGCTGTAAGCCTGAGGGGCAGGGAAGCCACTGGGACCTAATCGTCACAGGAAGCTCTCTTAGAAGAGAGAGGAGGGGAAACAAAGATTGGGAGAAGAGAGAAAAATGATCAGTGAAACTTAATGGATTGAATTCCCCCAAAGCTTCCCGCTGATCATAGCATGACTGCTTGAAAAGGGAGCTTGGTTCAAGAAACGCTAACAAGGCAGCACCAGAATATAGTATGTGGTCCTAAAATTTCCAGAAGGTCCAAGTGGTGGGAGACTGTTGGGTGTTCCCATAAGTAGCAGTTGAGAGAAGAGGAATGAAGTGAGAGCAGCTTCAGAGGATTCACCTTGGAGGAAATGTGGAGCCGGAAGCACAAAGCAGTGTGTGGTTCTATTTCACACATGGGCCCGAGAACAGGGCTTTGCCAACCAGGGCTGCCCAGGGATTCTCCACAGCCTTACGTTGTCTCTTCACCTGATGTTGGATCTATGTATGATGTGAGGTATTTTCTGTCGATTACATTTCTCAATTGAATTCCATAGGAAGAGTCTGTGAACTGGTATTTTTAATGTTCCTAGAGTTTCAGGAAAAGGGGACAATGTGAGAAATATTAAATTAACCACCTGGGGAGAAAATTCATGAAAATTGATGCTGATGATTGTGCTACAAGCCAGGTAGAGCACCAAGGGATGAATTTGGAAGAGAAGCATTGTGGCCATTTATAACTTTCCTTCAAGAGCCTAAAGATGCCCTGACAGCCTATTTAAAAATGTATCTATTTAAAATTTTATCCCTATGAGTTCATCTGAACCTGTCATAAACAGATTTTGACACATATTCCATAATTTTCAAAATAGGTGTGCAGCGCTGTAGCACATTCACAGGATTCAAACAACAAAACATAAAAAGGTGTACAGAGAAAAATTTTCTTCCTACCTTGTTCCCCTCCATTCACTTTCCAGCCTTCCCAGCAAGGAACATTATTATTAGTTTTTTGTTTTATCCTTCTGAGGAATTATTACAAATTTGCCAGCCAATACAGATACATAATTCTGTTTTCCCTTAATTTTTTACACAAATGGTAGCATGTTATATGTATTTTCCTACATCTATTCATATGAGTGTAAAATGAAGTATGTACTCATTTATTAATAACAGCATTGTTTGCCATAGCAAAAATTTGGAAATAACTTTAGTGTCCATCAAAAGGGGACTAATTAAGTTATGAAATATCTACACTGTGGAGTAGTGAGCAGCTGTGAAAAAATGAAGATGAGCCATATGTATTTATACGGAAAGATCTGTAGGATCTTAAGTAAAAAATGTCTGATGTAGAACAACATATATAATATGTACTTTTTTTTTTTTTTTTGTGAGGAGGACTAGCACTGAGCTAACATCCGATGCCAATCCTCCACTTTTTTCTTGAGGAAGAGCGGCCCTGGGCTAACATCCGTGCCCATCTTCCTCTACTTTACATGGGAGGCCGCCACAGCATGGCTTGACAAGCGGTGCGTCAGAGCGCGCCCGAGATCCGAACCTGAGAACCCTGGGCCACCGCAGCGGAGCACGCGCACTTAACTGCTCTGCCACCGGGCGGCCCCTATAATATGTACTCTTGGGGTAAGAATGAAGGAGATGAGAATATTTGCATTTTCTTGCATCTGAACAAAGAATAGTCTGGAAGGATTCACAAGAAACTAATGAAGTCTTTACTTAGAGATGGTGAAGGAAGTATAATGATGAGAGACAGGAAGAGAGGTGAGACTTTCCAATATTTATTTTGTCATAGTATTTTAATTTTTGAACCATGTAAATGTATTTCCTATTCAAAATAAAAAATTAAAATAAATTAATTAAATACATATCCCCAGGATCTGATAATCACACCACCAGGAACTTATCCTACAAATATTTTCTCACACATGTTAAAGATACCTGCAAGGATGTTCACTGCAACATTATTTCAACAGCAGAAGACTGGAAATGCCCTAAATGTCTATTAAATGTAGCCTGGCTAAGTGAATTAAGTTATATTCAAATAGTGAAACACTATGCAGATGTTACAAAGAATGTAAAACACGTATTGTTGTAGAAAGCTCTTCAAGATATAAGTAAAAAAATGCAAGATAAAAAATATCAGGCTCCCATTTTTGATAAAATAAATACGATGCATGTATATATACCCACGTATCCTGTATTCTTATTAAAAAAGAACATGCATGTGCAATAGGATGTGTGTGTGGGTGTGTGTGTATGCATGGAAAATTTCTGGAATACAAGAAATTGTTAATGGCGATGCCTTCTGGGGAGGAGGTGAGACTGTTTGCAGTGGGAAGGTCACCTTCTCTTCACTGTAATGACTTTTGAATGGCTTGATTTTTCTTTTACTGTGTGTGTGTTCTTTTCAATTAAAAATATTTATAAATAAATCAGTAAATAAAGGTACATCCACACAATGAGAACTGTGCAGGTCTTAAACAAACAAGCGGCTGAGGAAGCTCTTCTCATACTGATACAGAACAGCCTCCAACTTATGTTGTTAAGCAATTTGTATTTTTAATTCTAGCTGTTTCAGGGTTTCCCGTACAATGTGTCACCTGGTTCACACTTCTACCTGCTGATCAACTCTCAGCACTTTTCACCACTTTGCGTTTGATCATATTACAGCTCTGCCTTTCAGATTGAGGAAGATTATTTTTCATTTCAGTCTGTCTTCCTCACCTCTAAGACCTGATGTCAGTCTTTTGGGTTGAAATCCTAGCTCCTACTGGCTTCTGAACATAAGCAACTTGCTTAAATGCTATGGGCCTCAGTTTCCCCATCTGTAAATGAAAAATAGAATACATGATGGGAATGTTGTAAGAATTTCAGATAACGCAAATACATACTGTTTAGGATGTGAAGACCCAAGGGTGGGCACCCAACATGGTGGCTGTTACCACCATTAATATTCCTTGGGATATGTCAATTGGAACTGCAGACAGGGTGACCACACCCTGGTTTTGCACCAGAAAAGTGCAAGGCTTTGTGTGTCATGGCCAAGGCTGCTCCAGAGGAAGCCTGGCATTTGGCTGGTCTTTTTGACCACAGTAGACTTGGGCCAGTATCTCAGAGAATCAATACTCTGTGAGTGCAATGAGGCTGTGTTCTTGCCTATATGGGGCATTTTACAGCCCCTCTTATGGAAGCTTGTTCTCGTCTTTTAACCATGAATTTTATCCAGTGGCTACCCCCTCAAGATGCTTCTTGTTGCTATCTGTTGCCCTCAGTCCATTAGTCCTATTTGTGCTTGAGTGCTTGTTTATGACAATGTCTTTCAAAAGAGAAGGTAGGGATGTCCATGTTGGCTTTCTTCATTTTCACAGGGTTAAAAAGAAAAAAGAACTGCCTCTCCATGTTCTCTCCATTTCATCTCCCAGTGTAGCTCTGTGTCAAGTGGTCCCACTGATTATCTAGTTGGCTTTCTGCCTTGATGCATTGATAGGGTCTTTTATTATTGACATTGGAGCTCCTTGCAAGGTACTCCAAAAAAAACAATTTTAAAATAGTCTCTAGTGGGCAATTTACATTTTAATTGCTCCTTGCATTACACCCCTCAACACCCTCATATAGTTCCCTTTTCTAGAATTAAATAACCACATGATAGCTTTTGGGCTCCATGTCTCTTTTGGATGTTGAACTTGGCCCTGTTGTGGTCTTTATTATGTAGGGGTTCAGTTAGTCTCATGCTCTTTCACATTCAACACTCTTCTCCTAGTTTTTGTTTTCAGGTTATATGGCATCTTGATAAATTAAGGGCCAGATAGTTTGTGCCATCTTGGTTTGGTTTTTTGAGAATCCCACTGAGAATCACTGATGCTGTGATAAGTGTTGATGGTCAAGGAGTTGCGTGACGCATGGAATGGGGTAAGGGGAAAAGGAAAGATTGAAGACCACCATTTTCCAAAAGTCCTTTGGTTCCAGGTGAATTTAAAGTCTTCTTTCCCCGTTAATTAATCTAGGATTTAAGACTGAAGATCTGCCTGTCTCCTGGGTCTCATTTTAGAGGCCGCAGTACTTTGGAGACCATTACGCTAGAAATACAGATTTGGATTTCAGGTTCTCCTTCTTCACCTTCCTATCACTCTTCCACAAATCCCAGAAGGGCCTGCCAAGTTGCCATTTTTCTCTCTCTTCACTTTATTCACACTCTTCCCTAAGGACTTCCCTAAGGACAGGCCTGGCCTT
This sequence comes from Ceratotherium simum simum, assembly GCF_057802395.1. Taxonomy (NCBI): domain Eukaryota; kingdom Metazoa; phylum Chordata; class Mammalia; order Perissodactyla; family Rhinocerotidae; genus Ceratotherium; species Ceratotherium simum. The sequence goes on from NC_141912.1 coordinate 46,118,402, forward strand.
ACTCTGAAGGCCAAAAGCTCAATGAATAGTGAAAGTTTCTGGTGGAAATTTCTGGTAGAAAATAGCGCTTCACAAGTACAATACTAATTTTTCCAAAGCTATGTCAGAGAGGACCACCTGCCCGCCACCCCCCTGCCCCCGGCCCCACACACATACACAACTTCCCATAATATGTTCCTAATACCCTTGAGACTGTACTGGTGGGGTGTACACTGGGTTTGATCCAGGATGGCAATCCTTATGTGGCCTAAAATAAGGAACTTCTTTCTTTTTTAATTTAATTTCTTAATTTTTTAATTTAATTCTACATTTTTTCTTCTACTTAAAAATAAACCAAGATGTCCAAAGGGGAACAATAACTGCTGTAAGAACCAGTTTATACTCAACTCATTCCATGATGTAGCAGCCTCCTGTGTATGTCTAGCTAAATTGCAGAGGAGGAAACTACCACATTTCCCTCTAAGAGAGAGAAAACTTAAAGGCAGTAAAGAAGTGGAATTGTGTACTTAGGAGACATCCTCAACAAGTGGATAAATATATAGCCATCAAGTATATTTCACTTATCAAATTGAGAAGAATTGAAAAATGATACAACCCAATACTGGCAATAATGGAAGAAAATAAGCACTCATATTCTTCTGGTGAGATAGTAAGTTGGAACGATCTGGAGGCAAATTTAGCAATACATACCAGGAGCCTTAAAATATGCATGCCTTTTGATTTAGCAATTTTACCTCCAGAATAGATTTATTCTAAGAGGAAAATAGAGGTAATGAAGAATCTAGCTCATTGGAACTCTAGCATTGATTGTAAGAGTAAAAAATTAGAAATACCCTAAAGACCAAAGAATAGGGAACTGGGTTAAATGGATTATGATATATAAGAATGATGTTATAGATGAAAAGGGGCATGAAAAGATGTTCATGATATATGAGTAAAAAAAGAAACATTAGAAAACAGTACGTAGAGTGTTAGCTGACAATTACCAAAAAAAAAAAAAATACTGGAAAAACTTGATATAGAAAATCTAAATTTATTAGATTTATTTCAATAAAGAAGAACACTTCCTTGACAGAGGCTTGGTCGTATAGCTGACTTCGTAAGGGGAAGTCGGGGGGTGGGGGGCTATTTACAGAGTTTTAGT